>NC_039250.1:26711667-27311667 GCF_003368295.1 Carassius auratus
TTTAGTAACACTTTACAATAAGATTTCATTTATAAACATTATGTTAACATGAACAATATTTATATAGCATTCATTCATGTCAGTTAATATTCCAAACTTAAACATTAAAACATTGTTTTATTGTGATTTTTTTTCCAAGCACATTTTACCAATTCCAAACCATATCAATCTTAATAACTACCATTATTTTTTATTTAATCATTTATGAGTGCTATACAATAGTCCAGGAAAGCTGGAAGAGAAAAACTCCTTATATTCATGTGCAGAATCATTAGGCATGTTTTCTTTTACAGATGAAATGCGCTAAAAAAGAGTTTTAACTCAAACGTTTTTAACTCAAAGTCGAAAATTATGAAATACCCATGAGAAATATCAAACACAAATGCAATACAGAAATGGATAAGTTAAGACTTGACCATTGTACAAAAATGCTGACTGGGTCATGAGGTCAGAAAAGAAGAAAAAAAAAAAACAGGTCAAGAAGAACTGACAAAAATAATTGCAAAATAATTAGGAATTAATGTGAAGATTAATTTTTAGTCAATTCTGCAAGACAGACTTTCAGGAAAGGAGGTGGAATAAAAATGAGCTCCTAAATCTTAATCCCGGATTCTGGAAGATATATTCCTCAAACCATCGGACAAGAGGAGGTGGTGCTGGTCCTTCACGAGTCACTCTAATCTGTTCATAAAGCCTATATATAAAGTCTTAATATATAGTATTTCACAATACTTCATGGTATTCTAATTAAATCATTTTTTGGAATCTTTGATTTCTCAGAACCTGACACATTGTAATTCTGAGACTCCAGGAAAGTGGCAGTTCTGTAAAATGTTGGCACTGGAGACTAAATGCTCCCTGATAGTTTCACACCTAATTCACTTACACACACACACACACACACACACACACACACATTACCCACAGTGACAGAGGGACAGAGTGACATCAGATGTATGATAGTTTTTTAATTTTCTATCATCCATATAGTGTTGTATAGTCATTGAAACTATGCATATTTCCTCAGAATGACTTGTCTTCTATGTGTAAATTTTTTTTAAGTGTTTAGAAGCTGCACTTAAAAAAAAAAAGACATTACTGGTTACTTTTTTACTAATATTTTAAAAAATCACCACGACAAAACCATTCAAGCCATTCAAAATTCCATCCGCACCTGTACTGTAAGATACATTCTTTAAACTGGTAAAAGAGGATGTGGTGCTGATCCTTCAAGTCACTTCAAAACGTATCTGTCCATAAAGCCTATAAAGAATTATTCTTAATATACAGTTCACAATACTTCAGCTTGTTATTCTAATTAAGTGAATGTCATTTTATCAGTAAAATACATAAAAATTCATATTATTTTTCTTTGAAAGATTTCTATAAATGATTTTAAATCATACTTGTTTCTACAATAATTATTTAAAAGTAATCCTATAGCTCCATCTGGTGGCCATTATAGGTACTAAGAATTGCAAGCTTGATTTATATGTTATGATAGTTTTAAATTTATGCTGGCTCTTGAAAATGATAAAGCTATGAAACTTACTGTGCTTCCTTCAAATGATGACTTCTACGTATATAAAAAATTATGAAGAGTTGGAATTAAAAATTTTAAAGATATAGTAAAATAACTATTGTATTTTTTTTATGTTACTTTAATAAATCGCTATGGCCACACCATTTAAGGTATCCTAAACCCATTCGCAATTTAACATCTTCAGTATATGGCTTCATGTTAAAACAGTTTGGTGTGAACTACTTGTGTCTTCTTGGAGGAGAATGAATTCATTTACAGGCTGAGTTTATCATAAATCCACAATAACATTTATGAGTTCTGTATCAATCAGTGTTGTTGTTTGTTTATTTTTTATTTATTTTTTTCATAGGAAGATAACTGACCCTTTACTCTCCTTTTTAATAAATGTGCTTATAAACCAAGAACAAGCTATTTATAGCTGTATTTATAAACTGCTTACTACTGACTATTAATATTGGGACAAGGCTTTATGAAGCATGAACTGACTATTTACTAATGAGTGCAGTTATTATAAAGTGTTATCAATGCATTTGCTAATCTTAACAAATTAGACATTATTTTACAGTGTTATCAAATCCCTTAAATGATTTGTAAGTGTTTTGTAATGATTTTATTGACCTAAAAGCATTTGTGAAAGTTCTGCTTGCATTAGAGCTTAGTCTTGATCTGTGAGCTGAACAGATTTACTGTTACATCCATGAGATTATGTAAATTCAAATAAATATCATGTCACAGGATGTCAGAGGTCAGTATCAAATTAGTTTGAAATTATTATTTGCAGCACAAATAAGGTTTTTTAGGATTTTTAAAAATCCCTAAAACTGTCAGAAAAGGATAAGGCCTAAGATTTCTATGTGAGTGGCTAAATTTGTTTGTTTTTATAACTATAATGCATAAACTATGAAACTATACAAAATGTATAAAAAAAGTACAAGTTATTCTTTTCCAATGTTTTTAATTTATTTAATTTTTTTTTTTTTTTTTTTTTTTGGATTTACATTTTAAAATATTAGCCTACGGCGATCATTCTAAACATCTTGAATAAAACCTGTCAATATTTATTATAGACCACTATAACTGTGTATAATCTAACAAACGAGTTTATTATGAAAATAAAAGTGTACACCAGATAACTTGGACGATAAAGAAATTGCTAACAATAGTATAATAGAGCATGTTTTAGGTTTTTAGGCGTTTAGATGCAGAAATGGACAAATCAAATGTAAAATAAAATGTAATTGATTTAATTAAATATAGATTAAGTCTTGTTAGAGCAAAATAATAAATAAATACGTACACACATTAAAAAAGCAGCCAAGATGAATGAGTTTAATTTTTTTATATAGATTAAAATTGAAGACAGAAGCAGCTGGTATATGCGGTCACTTAATATTAAAATCCAGTAGATCCACTTCAGATTTAATTCTCAACAGTTTATGTTCACGTGGCTGTTTTCGTTTATATTAGCCAAGCTATTATGTATTTTGAAATAATCTTGTCCGTGATGTGTTCGTTCTTACGACGAAAGGCAGAATCCTGCAGCTCGAGAGATATATGTTATTCTGCCAGTCGCGCTTTCAAATAGTCTTGCGCACATAAACGGGTCACAAACACCTGCATTTAGCTCGTGTTGTGTTATAATGGATGTATTGTGTGCATTTATGGCAATAATTTATTTTAAAAAGCTCTTAAACAAGAATAAATTCGTTTGTTTTCAGCTCTGAGACACTGTGCGCGCTGATCGGAGGCAGTGATTTCAGATAGGCAGCCGCAAATATTTCATTTTCACACAAAACAGTTCAAAAACATCTTAATTTAGCTCTTGGTGTGCTCTAATTGGTGAATTGTGTGATATCGCTGCAATACTTTATTTTTAATAGCTATAAAACAAGAATAAACTCGTTTTTTCTGAGCTCATCATTCCACATGCTCCTGCTCAGAGCGGTGATTCATCTCTCGTGTTTCTCACGTATCACTTACCACACATCAATTATTAATGAGCCCTGACCTGATAATAATCATATATGTTGGTTTAGCTTGTCACTGTGAATTAAATCCAAGTATTTATTTGTATTTTAACCGATTTAAAATCGAAACCAAAAGACAGTCTCCTCCCTTTTTTAGTCCGGTAACTGAACCTGTAGGGGCGCTATTTCTGTCAGACAATGGAAGTCTAAGCACACACACTCAAACAGATGGACAGAGTGAGATGAGATGTCTGACAGTTTTTTAATTTTCTGTTATCCATACAGTGTTGTAAAGTCATGAAACTATGCATATTTACTCAGAATAACTTTTTTTCTGTATGAAAAAAGGTTTTGAAGTGTTTGGAATTTAAAAATGCAGGAAAATTAATAATTCCATCTTTATTGTCATTTAAAAAAATCACCACGACAAAACCATCCAAGCTATCCAAAACCCATTCACAATTTAAGTTCCTCAATGTTTTTTCAACATGTAGACCAAGTTTGGTGTGTATAGTGTTACTCTCCTCTGAGCAGTATGCATTAATTCACAGCTAAATGTAAAAAATAATCCACATTCAAATCAAAATAGCCGACTTCCTGTTGGTCGTAGCTGATGACTGTGAAATAGAAAGTTGTCCGTCTTGATAAGAACAATTTTTGTACTGAGTTTGGTGTCTGTAGCTAAAACTAACCCCCCCACTTTTGACAAAAGGTGGCGCTATAGAGTGCCTATTCCACGCCCTCTTATGAACTTTTGCCAGTGTCTAGCTGTCACTAATACTGATATGTGTTCTGAGTTTGATGAAATTCTAAGCATGTTATATGCCTCAAAATCACCTGAGAAGTATTCCAGTTTGACATGTTGCCACGGCAACAATTTTTAGATATCAATATCCCCCTTGCAGATTTATATCAGCTGTGTTTTAACATTATTCTGATGAAGTTTGAAGCAAATCGAGTAATAATAAGATGCTGAATTCAAATCATTTTGAAAATGACACACTTCCTTCTGCCAGTTGGTGGCGCTATAACTTTGACTCCTAATAGTCACATATATGCGATCGACATCATACAACGAATAATCTGATGAAGTTTGATTAAAATCAGGAAATGTATGTGGATGGTATTAGACACTTCCTGTTTCTAATTTCTCGCCATAATTTCAACGCCTCGCCACGAGCAAACCGTTCGAGATATCAAAAATCCCCTGGCAATTTTTCATCCCCAGTGTCTTGAGATCATGTTGACCGAGTTTGGCGGCAATCGAGAAAAAAACCTATGACAAGTATTTCAAATTCCAGAGCATGCGCTTTTTACATAACTCTAAATAGCTGACTTCCTGTTGGGTGGAGCCTATGACATGCAATACGAAAGTTGTTCGGCACGATGAGATCTATATGTGTACTGAGTTTCATATGAATATGTGCAAGTATGTGTGAGCTATACATCAACATTTCTGACTGTGTTCCAGGGGGCGCCGTAGAGCCCCTGTGCCACGCCCGGGTCCCAGCCTCTGCAGGCTCCTAAAGGCCACAGATTCCAAAGTGTGCGCAAATTTTCAAGAGTTTTTGAGTATGTTAAGGACCCCAAAAGCCCCCACAACTTTGACGAAAAATTTGAATACTAAACCCTAAATAGCCAACTTCCTGTTGGGCGGAGCCTATGATATGCAATACAAAAGTTGTTTGGATTGATGAGATTTATATGTGTACCGAGTTTCATTCGTCTACGAGCAAGAATGTATGATATATGGCCCTCCATATTCCAGGGGGCGCTGTAGAGCCCCTGTGCCACGCCCGTGTATCAGTCTCTGCCCGGCCCTAATGGCCGCAGGTTCCAATCTGTGTGCCAATTTTCAAGACTTTTTAAGCACGTTAAGGGCCCCAAAAGCCCCCGAGACGTTGGAAAAAAATAATAATAATAATAATAATAATAATAATAATAAAAATAATCCTAAGGAAAACAATAGGCCTCTCGCCCTTTGGGCTTGAGCCCTAATAATAATAACAAATAATCCTAAGGAAAACAATAGGGCTCTCGCCCTCCAGGCTTGAGCCCTAAAAATAATCCTAAGGAAAACAATAGGCCTCTCGCCCTTTGGGCTTGAGCCCTAATAAGAAGAAGAAATATAGCTGCAAGCAGCGATGTCGGGCTCAAGCCATCAGTGCAACCCCACCCCGGTGGCATCAGGATAACTGTGCCCAGCGGGCATAAGCATTTACAGTAACCCTCTGACAATCAGTTTTAAGGGATGCGGCAGTTAAAGGGTTAATCCGACCAATCTAGACTTTGAAATCACATACACAGAACAATATATATAACTTTAGTAACACTTTATTTTAATATTTATAAAAAATGTATAAGGTGTGCATTGTAGCTGACACCTATATGAACACATTACAATTGCTTTGTGACTGCAAGTCTTTCTTCTCAAATGCTATTGAGCTTCAAATTTGCATTTGAGCCCATGTGAAAAAGTAGCATAATTTACATATGACTTACAGTTTGTTGTAATAAATATCAAACATTCAATTTAATTGTGCATTATAGCTGTCACCTAGATGAACAATTACAGTTGTTTTTATGACTGTAAGTCATTCTCTTCAAATGCTACTGACGTTAGAAAAGTGTATAACAATATCACATGTAACTTTAGAGACCGGCCCTAAATTTGAGACTCTAGAAAGTCCAATGTCAAGACAACTTTATGCCTGTTTTATTTTCTTTAGTTTTCTTTTCTCTGTGCCGGATTGCTGATGTCCTATACCCAGGCATAGATGTCCATCCATCAATTACGAACATTCAGCCGCAAACATGAGGTGTGAGCGGTCGCGAGCGCGGATGGGAGAATGGCGCATGTTTTTTTTTTTTTTTTTGAGCAACTGGGAT
This sequence comes from Carassius auratus, assembly GCF_003368295.1. Lineage (NCBI taxonomy): Eukaryota > Metazoa > Chordata > Actinopteri > Cypriniformes > Cyprinidae > Carassius > Carassius auratus. The sequence continues at coordinate 26,718,067 of NC_039250.1, forward strand.
GGTGCCCCCTCTGGGAGTTGGTGCCCTACGAAGACTGCATACTATGTTATACTGCATAATGTTAACAAATTAGACATTATTTTACAGTGTTACCAAATCCTTAAATAATGTATTAGTGTTTTGTAATGATTTTAATGACCTATAAGCATTTGTGAAATAGTTTTGCTTGCATTGCAGCTTTATCTGTCAGTTGAAGAGTTTTACTGTTACATCCATGAGATTAATAAATGTCATGTCACGTCACAGGTTGTCATAGGTCAGTATCAAATGAGTTTGAAATTATTATTTGCAACACAAATTAGGGTTCTTAGGATGTTTTTAAATCCCTAAAACTGTCAGAAAAGGATAAGGCCTAAGAGATTTCTTAACCTGTAATGTAAGGAAAAAACACCACCATTAGCAACAACAAAAACAATAACAATTTAAAATACAATTTTTTTTTTTTTCCTGATTATTAAAGGGATGATTAGGTCTCTCTCTCTCTCTCTGCCAGACAGCCCCTCCCTACAATCCACACACACTGTCACAGTCACCAACCCCCTCACACTCCCCCTCCCTCTCCCCCTCCCTTCCCTCACACAGACAGGGTGGCCAGAGTGAGATCATGTCAGTTGAGAAGTCTGACAGTTTTTTAATTTTCTTTTATCCATACAGTGTTGTAAAGTCGTGAAACTATGCATATTTCCTCAGAATGATTTGATCTTTGTATAAAAAAATGCTTTGAAGTGTTTGGAAGCTGCAATTTAAACATACAAGACAATTAATGTTTCCCTTTTTACTGTCATTTCAAAAATTCACCACGACAAAACCGTTCAAGCTAACCAAAATCCGTTCGCAATTTAAGTTCCTCAATGGTTTTTCTTCATGTAGACAAAGTTTGGTGTGTATAGTGTACTTCCCCTGTGAGGAGTATGCATTAATTCACAACTGTAAAATCTCAAAAATACACATTCAAATCAAAATAGCCGACTTCCTGTTGATCGTAGCTTATGACTGTGAATTAGAAAGTTGTCCGTCTTGATTAGAACAATTTATGTACCAAGTTTTGTGTCTGTAGCTAAAACTAACCCCCCCACTTTTGACAAAAGGTGGTGCTATAGCGTGCCTCCTTCACGCCCTTTTAAAAGCTTTTGCCATTGTCTAGCTATCAATAATACCGATATGTATTTTGAGTTTCATGTAAGTCTGAGCTTGTTGTCTGCCTCAAACTCACAATAACAAAACATTCAAGTTTGACACGTTGCCATGGCAATGCCATATTAGATATCAATATCCCCACAACAGATTTACATCGGCCGTGTTTTGTCATTATTCTGATGAAGTTTTAAGGAAATCGAGTAAAAATAAGATGCTAAATTCAAAACATTTTGAAAATGACTCACTTCCTGCTGCCAGTTGGTGGCGCTATAACGTTGACTCTTAATAGTCACATATATACGATCGGTATCATACAACGAACAAACCAATGAAGTTTGATCAAATTCAGGAAATGTATGTGGACGTTATTAGACATTTCCTGTTTCTCATTTCTCGCCATAATTTCAACGCCTCACCACGGGCAAACCGTTCGAGATATCAAAAATCCCCTCGCAATTTTTCATCCCCAATGTCTTGAGATCATGTTCACCGAGTTTCGTGACGAACGGGTTGAAAACCTCAGAGGAGTATTTCAAATTCCAGAGCATGCTTTTTTTAAACAGCCCTGAATAGTTGACTTCCTTTTGGGCGGAGCCTAAGACATAAAGTGTGAAAGTTGTTCGGCTTAATGAGATCTATAAGTGTACCGAGTTTCATATAAATACATGCAAGTGTGTGTGAGCTATGGTTCAAGATTTCTGAAGGTGTTCCAGGGGGCGCTGTAGAGTCCCTGTGCCACGCCCGGGTCCCAGCCTCTGCAGCGTCCTGATGGCCGCAGATTCCAATGTGTGTGCCAATTTTTAAGAGTTTTTGAGCATGTTAAGGCCCCTAAAAACCCCCGGAAGGTTTAATAAAAAATAAAAAAAATAATAATAAGAAGAATAATCCTTAGAAGAACAATAGGGCTCTTCGCCCCTTCGGGCTTGAGCCCTAATAATCCTTAGAAGAACAATAGGGCTCTTCGCCCCTTCGGGCTTGAGCCCTAATAAAAAACAAAGCAGATACAAGAGGGTCCTCGCACCTCGGTGCTCGGGCCCTAATTATACTTCTTGTTACAAGTATGGAAGAACCATCACTTCTACCACAAAAGACTGCTTTTTAAGTTATCTTCCTGATGTATCCGAATTCCTTAGCATATCCAAAACCTCAGAACAACTTGATGATGTAACAGAAACTATGGACTCTCTCTTTTCTAGTATTTTAAATACAGTTGCTCCTTTACGCTTATGGAAGGTTAAGGAAACCAGTATGACACCCCAAAAATGGAGCGCAGCTGGATGAAAACAAAACTAGAGGTATTTTGCATTTCTTGGCGGGAAAGTAACCTATCCTACAGAAAAGCATTAAAAACTGCTAGATCCGATTACTTTTCTTCTCTTTTAGAAGAAAACAAACATAACCCCAGGTATTTATTCAATACAGTGGCTAAAATAACGAAAAATAAAGCCTCAACAAGTGTTGACATTTCCCAACATCACAACAGTAATGACTTTATGAACTACTTTACTTCTAAAATTTATACTATTAGAGATAAAATTGCAACCATTCAGCCGTCAGATACAGTATCGCATCAGACAGTGCACTATAGACCCCCTGAGGAACAGTTCCACTCATTCTCTACTATAGGAGAGGAAGAATTGTATAAACTTGTTAAATCATCTAAACCAACAACATGTATGTTAGACCCTATACCATCTAAGCTCCTAAAAGAGGTGCTTCCAGAAGTCATAGGTCCTCTTCTGACTATTATTAATTCCTCATTGTCATTAGGATATGTCCCCAAAACCTTCAAACTTGCTGTTATTAGGCCTCTCATCAAAAAACCAAAACTTGATCTCAGTTAATTATAGACCAATCTCGAATCTCCCTTTTCTGTCCAAGATACTAGAAAAGGTGGTATCCTCACAATGATATTCCTTCTTAGAGAAAAATGGCATATGTGAGGATTTCCAGTCAGGATTTAGACCGTATCATAGTACTGAGATTGCTCTCCTTAGAGTTACAAATGACCTGCTCTTATCATCTGATCGTGGGTGTATCTCTCTATTAGTTTTATTGGATCTTAGTTCTGCGTTTGAAACAATTGACCAAAACATTCTTTTGCATAGACTTGAATACTTTGTTGGCATTAATGGAAGTGCATTAGCATGGTTTAAATCGTACTTATATGACCGCCATCAGTTCGTAGCAGTGAATGAAGATGTATCATATCGATCACAAGTGCAGTATGGAGTACCTCAAGGCTCAGTACGATACGCTTTATATGTTACCCTTGGGAGATATCATCAGGAAACATGGTGTTAGCTTTCACTTTTATGCGGATGATACTCAGCTCTATTTTTATTCGCGGCCCGGTGAAACACATATTAACAAACTAATATGCTTTTAATATCCAAATCCGTTAGGTGAACTAATTAGGTGAACTCGGAACACTTCCCATACCACCCGATGTACTTGCTACATCATTAGAAGAATGGCATCTACGCTAATATTAGTCTGTTTCTCTCTTATTCTGAGGTCACCGGAGATCAGAGGGTCACTGCAGTCACCCGGATCCAGTATGTATCCGGACCAGATGGTGGATCAGCACCTAGAAAAGACCTCTACATCCCTGAAAGACAGCGGAGACCAGGACAACTAGAGCCACAGATACAGATCCCTTGTAAAGACCTTGTCCCAGATAATCACCAGGACAAGACCACAGGAAACAGACGATTCTTCTGCACAATCTGACTTTTCTGCAGCCTGGAATTGAACTGCTGGTTTCGTCTGGTCAGAGGAGAACTGCCCCCCAACAAGGTTTTTTCTCCATTCTGTCAACGATGGAGTTTCGGTTCCTTGCCGCTGTCGCCTCTGGCTTGCTTAGTTGGGGTCACTTCATCTACAGCGATATCGTTGACTTGATTGCAAATAAATGCACAGACACTACTTAAACTGAACAGAGATGACATCACTGAATTCAATGATAAACTGCCTTTAACTGTCATTTTGCATTATTGAGACACTGTTTTCCTGATGAATGTTGTTCAGATGCTTTGACGCAATGTATTTTGTTTAAAGTGCTATATAAATAAAGGTGACTTGACTTGACACCATATTATTGAGGCCTTGAAAATGTTCTTTATTACAAGTAAAAAACAAACAAACAAACAACAACAACAAAAAATATTTGTGTTTACATTCCATTTAGATTTAAATTCATAATGCAGATTGATCCCCAGAATAGATCCCCCTTCTCTGCCTTTGTGTTTGTGTAACATAATAATAAAGAATCTAAGCCAGGTTTTAAACAAAGTTTGAGTCAGGCTAATGTGGCATCCTCATTTATACTATGCCCTAAAATTACGTACTCTTTTTGTGAAGATAAAGTATATACATTTTAGTATGTAGCAGAATAGTAGGCAAGCTTTGGGACATAGTACTTTTCATTATTTTGTCTTTAATGGATTCTCTGTTGCTTAGTTACGTGAATCATGTCACTTTTTAAAATGCACTGTCAGTCACCTTGTTAAATATCATCATAACATTTTACATATTTTGCTTAATTAAATTTACTACCATATTGGAGTGAAATCAACAGGCATGTTGATCTGCCAGTCACAGGTGTGTCAATCCGAGAACTAAATTAATATGTTTGGATGATGCATTTAAGTTAATGATCAAACGTATTAATAATAAAGTAAAAAAAAAGTGTAAATATTTTTTCAACAGGTTAGATATTGGTTATTTATCAATCAAACCCCTTTATCTAATAGATTTTAAAGACTTTTTATGCGTGTTTTTAGTTCTAATCAAATCCTCATCTACCACACAATGTGCTGTGGGCAGTATTAGCCACAGCGTTATGTCGGAGTCTAAGTCCTACTAATGGTTTGGGTATAATTCTGAATAGATGTTTGAAAGTATGCAGGAGTATTTTTTTGAGGTTGGAATATTATAATGTAAGATTTTGGTATGAAATAACTAAAGAGAATTCCGTTTATACTGGATATCTGGGCAATTGCATTTAAAATGATGATGTATTTGCTTTTTATAGTGAGGTATGCTGTGAAATATGCAATCCAGGTCAGATAGTACAAAATGAGACTGAATGTTATTGATTTGGCCTCATTGTAATTTTTGGGCAGATCTCTTCCCATATATGAAAACAATAGACACAGGAAACCAAGAAACCAACTTATGAACACAACTATGGTAAATGTTATAGTGTTCCCCATTTCACAGATGAGCATAAGTTGATCTTTATAAGTCCATGTGTCTGCAACGAGTTTGACAGGATCGAGAGTCATCCATATCACACAAGAAATTAAATGAATGAAAGAAGAAAACGCAATGAAGAGCCACTGGCCATTGTGTTTTACCCAAAGGCTGTGTGCTTTAGGGAACTGAGCAGCCATTTTAAAAACACAAACAATTTGAAAGGAACGGACAGTCAAACAGGAAATACAGACAGTAAAGAAAAATTCAAATATGGAATTTCTTAGGAGGCAAAATATAAATGTAGGTTTTCCAAAGAAAAAGAATACACTTATGCTAGACAAAATCAAACTGGTCAGCATTAGGAAACACATGCTGCCGCCAGCAGACTTTACCACTGGTGTGTCGTAATAGTAGGCGAAAATGCAAAATATGGCAATAAGGAGAATAATTAGGCATGCGGCAAAAAGTATGATAGCAATGGAGGGGATTTCTGTGAACTGAGGATAGACAACAGAACGTGTATTACATGCCATACTGCCCTCCTCAGACCATTCACTCTCTGCACATGGAAAACAGGTATAAAAGTCCCCTGAAAAAAAAAAAAAAAACAGTGAAATAATTTGAATGTCTAGTAGTTGCATTTTTTCTTCTAAAAAGTAACTGGATGTGGGACAATATCTTCTTTTGGGTTCTGCATAAAACATAAATGCCTATTTATACAGTACCTTGCGAAAGTATTCACACCCTTTCATTTTTTTCCAATTTTTATTATCTTACTGCCTTATGTTAAACTGTTAAACTTTCAATTATTATTTTTTCTCCACATCAATCTACACTCCATACACCATAATGGTAAACCAAAAGAAAAACCTGGTTATTAACATCTTTGCTAATTTATTCAAATTAAAAAACTAAAATGATTCCATTGCATAAGTATTCATACTCTTATCTTGGACAGTTGAAATTTAAGTCAGGAACATTCATATTGCTTGTAGATGCTACTACACTTTGAGTGAAGTTAACATGTGACAAATTCAATTGAATGGGTATAATTTGGAAAGGCACTTGTCTAAATAAACGGTCTAACAGCTGATAATGCATATCAGAGCAAAAACCAAGCCCTGAGGTCAAAATAACTGCCTGTAGAGCTCAGAAACAGGTTTGCATTAAGCCACACATCTTGGGAAGAGTTCATAAAAAAATTCTGCTTCATTGAAAAATTTGACTCTTCCTAGAACTGGAAGTCCTGGCCAAACAATTGATGGAATTTAAAGGTGCTTCAGCACTTACTAAGCATTTACTAAGATGTGACAGTTCTGTTTTTGCTTTGTCAATATACTTTCGCAAGGCACTGTACATAATGACAGTTAAATTTTTTAGGTAGACTATCTTTATCTTAAAATCTCATCAACCTCTGCTTAAGGTACTTACGAGAAAAATCCACATAGCTGTTGGATGGGCATTTTTTACAGGAAAAACAGCAACTATGAAATCCTTCAGTTTGCCTTGAATATCCCGCCTTACACTCAACAGAGCAGTTTGAGAATATAACCTTTAAAGAACAAGTAAATGTGTACAGACAGTTAGTTCCCTTTCAAAATGGAAATTTACTATAATGAATGTCAACACCATGACATGCTTATTTGTCTTCAGGTGCCAATTGTTTGTAGTGTGCAGCAGTGAAGATAATGGAAAATTTATGCAAAAAAGTTTCAGAAAGTGTGTCTCTTTGTGTCCTCGTAAATTTGACACATTGAGCCTGTTTTCACCTGGTCACTTAATGTGTTTTCTCTGATCTGATAGCTATCTGATCGTCAAAAGAACAGGTGAAAATGCTCTCCAAAACACTTTCAAGATGCATTTAAATCCGATTGATCAAACCACTTCAGGAGGTGACCACCTCCTGAAGTGGTTTGAGCGATCTGATTTAAATTCCATGGCTGCATTCCAGACGAAACTGGACAAGTATAAATGCATATGGTTGTTGAAACCACATATGCAATTTTTTTTCCTCCCAAAATATTAAAAAAATGAATGTGTGAGAATGTTTTATAGGCTATGTGGCATGTTATAGTCAGATATGACAGCGCCATTGCAACACGCATCACCATGGATGAGTAGCAGAGTATCTCTTCTGCAAGCTAATATGCAAACCACAACAAATGAAACTGAAAGTAAGTTGCAGGGACTCAGCACACTTCATTAAAAATACTGAGACTAACCTATCTTTCTTGCTAATGCCACACTCTCTCCTGTTGTAGTATTTGATCTTGAAATTAGCTGATAATGAATAACATAAAATGCAGTGCATATCTCTTGCTTTCGTTGGTGTGAACTCTGTTAAATTGAAGACCAGATTTATATACAACTTAAGGGAAAACACATTTATGTGGCCAAGTGTAAATGGAAACTTTTTATCAAATAGAATTAAGTGTCCAGGTGTAAATAGGCCCATTAGGACACCCAATATGCACATGCATTCAGCACTCTAGGATGTTCAATATTTCAAGTTGAATGAACGAACAAACACCTAACATGTACGTACATTTGCATTGCTTTGATCGTTCTCTGTAGATCTCACCTTCGCACACGCCACGATCGGTCGATTATGAACCATACCTGCATGTTATTGGTCAAACTAGTTAACCTAAATGTTCATATAAAGGTTTAACAAAAAGATGACTTACAGAACCATTGTTATTCCATGGCATGAGAGAGTTGTCGATACTAAAAGTAATTTCAGGATGAGTATCATATGTGCCAACCATCTCAAACTGTGGAGGATTCACATCAGTGCGCCAGAGCACAACTGCATAACTGATTGTTGGATCATAATGGTCATTGTATTTCACCTGACGGCCATTGAGTGGAAAATCCAAATTACTTATCTCTTTAAGAAGCTGTTGTGAGGTGTGTTCAAATAAAAAAAAAGACACATTACTTTTAAATAATAATAACAATCATCATCATCATTTATTATTATTATTATTATTATTATTATCATATTACTATAAAATTAATAACATTTAAATTACTTCTATTTTATTAAAGTTACATAATTAAACAATACTACAATATATAGTATATAATTTATTTTGTAAACAGATATATATATAATTAATTAAAACATTACTTCAATTATGTAATTTTAAAAATAGTTTGCTTGTCATGGATTCAGATAAATTCACTTACCATGTATGGTTTGAGCATTGTGTTTTTGTGGCATTCATTCATGTCGCACTGCAGAACCTTATGTAACGCATGAGCTATGGTATATATGGCAGCATAGATGGCAAAAGAGAATGTGGGATTTTCATTTATGATCTCCTCTGCAGTCAACAAAGAGCAGTAATCACAAACTTGATTACATGTCTTTCTCATCCCCAGGATGCCAGTCTCAGCTCTATAATTATGGCTAATATCGGTTATTCTACTGATTTTATAGACAAATTCATTGAATCCAGGCAATGACAACAGTCTCTCTGTAATGCCAATGATTGTGCCAATTTTTCCAATTCCTGGCTCTCTTGGAAGTTGCTGATTCATAGCCCATGCTTGACTTGCAATCCATACTTTGTCTTGGATGTTGTTTGCTATGGCTGCTTTGATAATTTTGCTTGCATATTGTGGCACAGCAAAAACAACAATGACATTAATTTTGAGCTTATCAATCTTTTTAAGTGTTAGACCATAGTTTGCATTTAGACTTAGACCCTCTTGATAGGCCAAACAAATGCCAGTATTTTTTATATACTTGTTAAACAGCTTTAGTCCATCTGAACTGTAATCATCTTGGCTACCAAGAAAGGCAACCCAGTTCCATCCAAACCACCGTATGATGTGAATAATCATCTCTATCAGGTCTTTGTTGCTAGGGATTGTTCTCACAAAAGAAGGATACTGACGTTTATCGCTTAATGCATAGCTAGTAGCTCCATAGTTCACCTTTAAAAGAGAAGTAAAGACTCATATGTAGCAACCTGATAATCCAAAAAGGTAGGAAGTATATGTTTCATTATTTAAACTTTATAAAAATAAACAATTTACCAATGGTATAAGGTCCGTTGTGATCAGTGGTGCGATAGTAATAGTTTTTGAGCTTCCATATGGTCCTGTTAAAGCAATCACTTTAGGCTGATAGTTGTTGAGTATTTCTTTAGGTCTTATTAAGCCATTCTTGGAGATTAAATTTAAGACTGTATTTAAATTCTTTATATTAGAACAGTGGTCAAAAATGTCATAGCCCAGAGACACATTGGGCAGAAGAGTTGTTGAGTTATTAATCTCTTCAACAGCAAATCTCATTACTTGCATCATCTGATATCCAGATTTTGAGGAACTGTGCCTTAAAAACATCAGTGAGTAAGTTAATAGTATGCAATTGAATATTCAGTTTAGAATTGTGACTTGATTCACATGGAAATGCTGCTTTGATTCACATTACTGTGTACTGATAACCCTAGAATGGTAAAAGGACTTGCTTACCTGAAACATTCAGTGGATTCTGTGGAAAACAGGGTTGTTTCATGTTCTATTTCATGTAAAGGGAAAAGGCCACCCAATAAGTAATCTCCTTCTAAGCTGAATTTAGAAGTTGACCAAGAAACTTTGAAAAATAAACAATCAGTAAAGCCTACAAGCAAAATGTATATGTTACTAAGAAGCATTGTTTATGATGGGTTGTTGGTCCTGAAAAGAGGATGTGCCATGGCTAGCCATTTAAAAGCAGTCAGGCTTATATTCTAAACTTAATTTTCTTAAAACACATTTCAATTTGCTTAAACCACTATATTCAATGATACATAAGTCCATTTCCATATCTAAACTCTCAAAGCATATGTCAATCAGTTAATAAATAGAGCATTAAACCACATATGTCTCCTCATATGCTGTTTATATATATACATACACACACACACACACACACACACACACACACACACATTTTCAAATAAAACTATTGTGAAACAAAGGGTAACCTCCTAAACTCACAGAACATGTTTAACAGCGGACAAATGAACTCTAAACTGGAATCATTTTGGTTTTGTTTGTCCCAAAAGACAAATGGGAGAATGAGGAACACCTGGTACTAATGTAACAAAATAGGAAACACCTTCAGCAAATTAACACAATACGTGGGGGACACCTGGAAAGAAATCAAACACACAAAACACGCGACTAGCAATTTTGCAAGTGTGAGGAAGAGGGCTGGTCCACCACCTTCTTGTAGCCAATTAAATGAGGGTCTCGCTGACTCTCCATTTACTCTTATCTGATTGGTTCAATAAACACATTATATAGCAAGACATTTATCTTTATTTAGCTGGCGCCCAACACTGGTTTGGCGGAGGACTGCAGCGGATTCCTGTTCCAATGCTCGCTGGTCCTGGAGATGCAACCGCACTTACCCAAAGATCTAAGGTGGCCTTCCTGATATCTCAATTGCAATGTAAAGCACTTCAGTGGGCCGATTCAATTTGGACACAAAATAACCCAGTTATCCAGTCTTATTCTAGCTTCATCGACCATTTCCGAGAAGTTTTTGGCAAACCAGCTTGGGACTCTTCTATTGGTGAGAAGCTTTATAACTGGAAACAGGGAAAATGTCTGTCAATGAATATGCTCTTCAGTTCAGGACTCTAGCGGCCACCAGCGGATGCAATGAGCAGGCCTTGCTTACTACCTACCATCAGGGATTGGAACCTCGAGTGCGGTTGCATCTCGCTGCATATGAGGACACCATCGGGCTAGAATGCTTCATTCAACTCTCCATCCGCTTTTCCACCCGTATGCAGTCATGCCTCGAAGAGCACCAGGGGCCAGGCGTATGCCAACTCGCCACTCTGCTGACCAGAGGCAGTCAGCTCCCCAGAACCAGCAAGCAAGCCCATGCTCATCGATTCCTATCGACTCACTGCTGCTGAAAGACATAGACGGCTGGGCCAGAATCGGTGTCTCTACTGTGCATCTCCGGGGCATATCATCTCCGTATGCCCTGTCCGTCCTCCTCATCCCATGATGAGTGCCATTCTCCCTTCGTAGTATCAAATGAAACCACTCACCACTATAGTGACACTTACTGCTGCTGACATCTCTCTTCCAGTTTCCGCCCTCTTCGATTCTGGGTCAGCCGGCAACTTCATCTCCAGTGCCCTCTGCCATCAACTCAAGCTTGCTACCACGGCAACGCCGTCAGCTTACCAGGTCCACACAATAACTGGAAAGCCTTTGAATCGAAGATGTGTTCGTTATAGTGTGGGCCCCATCACCCTCCAAACCAGACTATTCCATCAAGAGGAGATCCACCTGCTGGTTCTGGAGGAATCCACCACTGACATCATCCTAGGGTTGCCCGTGGTTGGAGCAGCATAATCCAGTCACCTCGTGGAAGACCGGCGAGGTCCTGAAGCGGGGCGACACCTGTTTCCAGGGCTGCATCACTGGTTATCCTATTCTGGCCGTGGGACTGTGCCATCGATCTGAATTAGGTGAATTACGACATCAGCAACCATGAGCTGCTGGCCATTAAGTTGGCCTTGGAAGAATGGAGGCATTGGCTGGAGGGAGCCAAACATCCTTTTCTAGTCCTCACAGACCACAAGAACCTTGAATATTTGCGGGTCGCAAAGAGGCTGAATCCAAGACAGGCCCGCTGGGCGCTATTCTTCACCTGCTTAAACTTTTCCATCTCATATTGCCCAGATGCCAAGAACATGAAGGCTGACGCCCTGTCCCGGTGTCACACCCCCGAAGCAAACCTAGAAGAGCCTGAAACCATACTTTCTGAGAAAGTCATTGTCAGCCTCATTTCCTGGTCCGCAGAGACCCTTTCTTCCTTCAATCCCACTGCCAACACCCCGCCGGGTTGCCCACCGGGACACCAATACATCCCCAGGACACGGCGCACTCCGCTCATACATCTCTTGGCACTGGTCATCCGGGGGTCAATGAAACCCTCTCGTTGCTAGGGGAACGCTTCTGGTGGCCCAACATGGCTTCTGACGTCAGAAGGTATGAGTACGAATGTACAGACTGCGCCATCTCCAAGAGTCCACACCATCTACCATCAGGCAAGCTCCACCCTCTGCCCGTCCCTAATCGCCCGTGGTCACACCTAGGAGTGGACTTTATCACTGATCTTCCTCCTTCCGACAATAATACATGTATCCTGATCAGTGTTGACAGATTTTCTAAATCACGTCGTCTTCTCCCTCTAAAAGGTCTGCCCACGGCCATGGAAACGGCCGAGTTAATGTTTAATCATGTCTTCAGATACTTTGGCATTTCAGAAGACATCATCTCTGATAGAGGTCCCCAGAGAGGAAGGTTCAGGAGATTGGCCGCTTCCTCCGTACCTTTTGCCATGGCCACCAGGACTCTTGGAACCAGTTCCTAGTGTTGGCAGATTAATGACAATGACAATTTATTTATATAGCACAATTAACTACAACTTCCATCTACCAATTTGCTTTCCACTAGGTCATTAAAAACCGAGAAAAGCACACAACGAACAAAATAAAATAAAATTGTACAAATATCTCATCAGCCAAACGCTTTTGAAAATAAAAATGTCTTTAGCCTGGACTTACTAAAAATATTAAGAGAAGAGGATTGTCTAATGGACAGTGGCAAGGCGTTCCAAAGCCTGGGGGCAGCAATACAGAAAGCACGGTCTCCCTTGCACTTAAGCCTCAACTTTGGGGTAAACAACAGATCCTGGTTGGAAGACCGATGGGATCTAGAGGGTTTATACTCGGTCAGCAACTTCCTGAGATAAAGTGGAGCCAAACCTTACAGAGATTTAAAGATGAGGAGCAAAATCTTAAAATCAATTCTAAAACAAACAGGCAGCCAATTTAGTGAGCATAAAATAGGAGTAATATGCTCCCTCCTTTTGACCCCACACAAGAGTCTAGCCGCAGCATTCTGAACAAGCTGCAAGCGGGATAAAGCTGTCTGGCTAATCCCAAAGTAAAGTGAGTTACAGTAGTCCAGCCTTGATGAAATAAAAACGTGAATTACTTTTTCAAAATTTTTAAAAGAAAGAAAAGGCTTAGCTTTAGAAAGCAGGCGCAGCTGAAAAAAGCTAGATTTGACAACTGAATTTATTTGTCCGTCAAACTTTAAGCCATCATCAAAAATGAAGCCAAGGTTTTTTACCCATGATTTTAAACAGAGTCATCCCTCCCAAATCCAGTTTTGGGGAATTTGAAAATTCAGATGGACCAACAAATATAATTTATAATATAATCATTGAAAATTAAAAAAAAATTAAGGAAAGCCAAGTCTTAACATCTGCCAAACATGTCATAAGAGACTCAAGACCCACAGAGTTTCATTTGACAGGCAAATAAACCTGAGTGTCATCCATATAACAGTGAAATGACAAACCATGTTTTCTAAAAATTGAGCCAAGTGGGAGCATATAGAGGGAAAAAAGCAAAGGAGCCAAAATAGAACCCTGAGGAACCCCACAGGGCAAAAAAGCGTAACTCGAGTAAGGTTCACCCATCTTGACTGAAAAACTCCTATTTGCAAAATATTATTTAAACCAATCTAGAGCAACACCTCTTAGACCAACACAATGTTCTAAACGGTCAATGAGAATAGCATGATCGACTGTATCAAAAGCAGCCATCAAATCCAAGAGCACCAGGACTGCAAAATCACTTGAATCACATGATATCAATATATCATTAAGAACGCTCAAAAGTGCAGTCTCGGTAGAATGGCATTTACCTGACTGAAATGTTTCAAACATTGAATTGTCAGATAAAACATTTTGTAACTGTGAAAACACATTTTTTCCAGAATCTTTGAGATCAAAGGCAGATTAGAAATGGGCCTAAAGTTTGTTAAAACTGATGGGTCCAGATTCTGTTTTTTAAGCAGTGGGATAAACCACTGCATGCTTTAAACAGTCAGGCATAATGCCAGATTCAAAACTGTGATTAATGATGAACAAAAGATATGGAGCGATGTAAATAAAAACTTTCTTAAATAAAAAAGGAGGAATAATATCCAAGGACGAGTCCGAGGGCTTTAGGTGCTAAACTATTTCCAGCAAATCTGGAAGAGAGATTAGTTTAAACTGACTAAAAAGTGTATTGGCGATAGAGTAATTAGATGGATTACAAAACGAAGGAGTTATCCCCAGCCGGAGATCCCTCATTTTACCATCGAAAAATAATAAAAATTCTTCACATGAAAGAGAAGATTCCCCAGAAAACCGACAGGCCGATGGATTAAGAGTAGCATTAATAATGTTAAAAAGAGTCTTTGTCTAGAGCAGTTTTTGTTAATAATATCTGACATATGTCGACATTTTGCTTTTTTCACTGCTTTCTGATATTTAAAAAGAGAGTCCTTTAAAATCTCAAAGGAAACATGAAGCCTGTCCTTTTTCCACTTTCGTTCTGCTCTTCTACAACAACGTCTGAGAGAACGAATAGAATCAGCAATCCAGGGTTCAGAATGGGCTTTAGACTGAAAAATCCTTAAAGGAACCACAGCATTTAAAACATTTGAACAGGTGGAGTTAAATCTGGAGAGAAGTTCCTCAACGCTAACATCACAGGAAAAGTCAGCAATAGAAGACATCACTTCATGAAAAATTGATGAAAAAGAGTCTTTGGTAGTCAATCAATCACCTTTCTTTATATAGTGCTTTAAACAAAATACATTGCGTCAAAGCACTAAACAACATTCATTTGGAAAACAGTGTCTCAATAATGCAAAATGATAGTTAAAGGCAGTTCATCATTGAATTCAGTTATGTCATCTCTGTTCAGTTGAAATAGTGTCTGTTTTTATTTAAAATCAAGTCAATGATATCACTGTAGATGAAGTGACCCCAACTAAGCAAGCCAGAGGCGACAGCGGCAAGGAACCGAAACTCCATCGGTGACAGAATGGAGAAAAAAACCTTGGGAGAAACCAGGCTCAGTTGGGGGCAGTTCTCCTCTGACCAGACAAAAACCAGTAGTTCAATTCCAGGCTGCAGCAAAGTCAGATTGTGCAGAAGAATCATCTGTTTCCTGTGGTCTTGTCCTGGTGCTCCTCTGAGACAAGGTCTTTACAGGGGATCTGTATCTGGGGCTCTAGTTGTCCTGGTCTCCGCTGTCTTTCAGGGCAGTAGAGGTCCTTTCTAGGTGCTGATCCACCATCTGGTCTGGATACGTACTGGATCCGGGTGACTGCAGTGACCCTCTGATCTGGACACAGACTGGATCTCGTGGCCACGGTGACCTCGGAACAAGAGAGAAACAGACAAATATTAGCGTAGATGCCATTCTTCTAATGATGTAGAAAGTACGGTGTTATGTGAAGTGTTTCCGGTTCTGGTTTACCTAATTAATGCAGCCTAAAAATCCTTTAACGGATTTGGATATTAAAAGCATATTAGTATGTTATGTGTATGCCAGGTTAAAGAGATGGGTCTTTAATCTAGATTTAAACTGCAAGAGTGTGTCTGCCTCCCGAACAATGTTAGGTAGGTTATTCCAGAGTTTAGGCGCCAAATAGGAAAAGGATCTGCCGCCCGCAGTTGATTTTGATATTCTAGGTATTATCAAATTGCCTGAGTTTTGAGAACGTAGCGGACGTAGAGGAGTATAATGTAAAAGGAGCTCATTCAAATACTGAGGTGCTAAAAAATTCAGGGCTTTATAAGTAATAAGCAATATTTTAAAATCTATACGATGTTTGATAGGGAGCCAGTGCAGTGTGGACAGGACCGGGCTAATATGGTCATACTTCCTGGTTCTAGTAAGAACTCTTGCTGCTGCATTTTGGACTAGCTGTAGTTTGTTTACCAAGCGTGCAGAAAAACCACCCAATAAAGCATTACAATAGTCTAACCTTGAAGTCATAAATGCATGGATTAACATTTCTGCATTTGACATTGAGAGCATAGGCCGTAATTTAGATATATTTTTGAGATGGAAAAATGCAGTTTTACAAATGCTAGAAACGTGGCTTTCTAAGGAAAGATTGCGATCAAGTAGCACACCTAGGTTCCTAACTGATGACGAAGAATTGACAGAGCAACCATCATCAAGTCTTAGACAGTGTTCTAGGTTATTACAAGCAGAGTTTTTAGGCCCTATGATTAACACCTCTGTTTTTTCTGAATTTAGCAGTAAGAAATTACTCGTCATCCAATTTTTTATATCGACTATGCATTCCATTAGTTTTTCAAATTGGTGTGTTTCACCAGGCTGCGAGGAAATATAGAGCTGCGTATCATCAGCATAACAGTGAAAGCTAACACCATGTTTCCTGATGATATCTCCCAAGGGTAACATATAAAGCGTGAAGAGTAGCGGCCCTAGTACTGAGCCTTGAGGTACTCCATACTGCACTTGTGATCGATATGATACATCTTCATTCACTGCTACGAACTGATGGCGGTCATATAAGTACGATTTAAACCATGCTAATGCACTTCCACTGATGCCAACAAAGTGTTCAAGTCTATGCAAAAGAATGTTGTGGTCAATTGTGTCAAACACAGCACTAAGATCGAATAAAACTAATAGAGAGATACACCCACGATCAGATGATAAGAGCAGATCATTTGTAACTCTAAGGAGAGCAGTCTCAGTACTATGATACGGTCTAAATCCTGACTGGAAATCCTCACATATACCATTATTCTTTAAGAAGGAATATAATTGTGAGGATACCACCTTTTCTAGTATCTTGGACAGAAAAGGGAGATTCGAGATTGGTCTATAATTAACAAGTTCTCTGGGGTCAAGTTGTGGCTTTTTTATGAGAGGCTTAATAACAGCCAGTTTGAAGGTTTTGGGGACATATCCTAATGACAATGAGGAATTAATAATAGTCAGAAGAGGACCTATGACTTCTGGAAACACCTCTTTTAAGAGCTTAGATGGTATAGGGTCTAACATACATGTTGTTGGTTTAGATGATTTAACAAGTTTATACAATTCTTCCTCTCCTATAGTAGAGAATGAGTGGAACTGTTCCTCAGGGGGTCTATAGTGCTCTGTCTGATGTGATACGGTAGCTGACAGCTGAATGGTTGCAATTTTATCTCTAATAGTATCGATTTTAGAAGTAAAGTAGTTCATAAAGTCATTACTGTTGTGGTGTTGGGAAATGTCAACACTTGTTGAGGCTTTATATTTCTTTAATTTAGCCACTGTATTGAATAATTACCTGGGGTTATGTTTGTTTTTCTTCTAAAAGAGAAGAAAAGTAATCATATCTAGCAGTTTTTAATGCTTTTCTATAGGATATGCTACTTTCCCGCCAAGCAATACGAAATACCTCTAGTTTTGTTTTCCTCCAGCTGCGCTCCATTTTTCGGGCTGCTCTCTTTAGGGTGCGAGTATGCTCATTATACCATGGTGTCAAACTGTTTTCCTTAACCTTCCTTAAGCGTAAAGGAGCAACTGTATTTAAAGTGCTAGAAAAGAGAGAGTCCATAGTTTCTGTTACATCATCAAGTTGTTCTGAGGTTTTGGATATGCTAAGGAATTCGGATACATCAGGAAGATAACTTAAAAAGCAGTCTTTTGTGGTAGAAGTGATGGTTCTTCGATACTTGTAACAAGAAGTAGAATTTACAATTTTGGCTATATGAAGTTTACACAGAACTAAATAATGATCTGAGATATCATCACTTGGCTGAATAATTTCAACACTATCAACATCAATTCCATGTGACAGTATTAAATCTAGAGTATGATTTCGACAATGAGTAGGTCCTGAAACATGTTGTCTAACACCAATAGAGTTCAGAATGTCTATAAATGCTGATCCCAATGCATCTTTTTCATTATCGACATGGATATTAAAATCACCAACTATTAAGACTTTATCTGCAGCCAGAACTAACTCGGATGTAAAATCACCAAAATCTTTAATAAAGTCTGTATGGTGCCCTGGTGGCCTGTATACAGTAGCCAGTACAAACATAACAGGGGATTTATCATTAACATTTGTTTCTCTGGATAATGTTATATGAAGCACCATTACTTCAAACGAGTTATACTTGAAGCCTGCCCTCTGAGAAATCCTGAAAACTTTGTTATAAATTGAAGCAACATCACTTCACCCAGCACTACCCGCTCCTCTGCTTGTGCCACAATAAAGTCTCTGTTACTTACAGCCTCCTGTCCTGGTATTCCGTAACAAGTATGTGGAAAATGATGTTTTTTTGCAAAAAGTCATACCTGGTGCAATAGTCATACCTCTTGAGCTTCCATATGGTCCTGTTACAGCAATCACTTTAGACTGATAGTTGTTGGGTGTTACTTTAGGTTTTGTTGAGCCATACTTTGAGAAACTTTAAGGCTGAATGTAAATGCTTTATATTAAAACAGTAGTCAAAAACTTTATAGCACAGAGAAATATTAGGCAGAAGAGTGGTGGAGTTATTAATCTCCTCAACAGCAAACGTTCATTACTTGCATCATTTGATAGCCAGATTTTGAGGAAATGTGCCTTGAAAACATAAGTGAGGAAGTTAATAACATACATTTTCAGTTTAGAAATGGGACTTTGTTTTATAAAGTGCTTTGATTATAAAGTATTGCTTACTGATAACCCTAGAATGGTAAAAGGTCCTTGCTTACCTGAAACATTCAGTGGTCTCTGGAGAAAACAAGGTTGTTTCTTGTTCTATTTCATGCAAAAGGAAAAGGCCACCAAATTTGTAAACTCCTTCCAGGCTGAAGTCAGATATTGACAAAGAATGTTTGAAAAAGAAACAATTAGTAAAGCCCACAAGCAAAATGTAAATGCCACTGAGAAGCATGGTTAAAGATTGTCCGTTGGCCCAGAAATAGGAATGTATAGTGGCTAGCCATGTAAATGCAGTCAGGTTTACATTCTAAACTTAATTTTCTTAAAATGCACTTCAATTTGCTTAAACCACCATATTCACTGATACAGGCATCTATTTGCATATCTAACTCAGAAAGCATGTCAATCATTTTTAAATAGAGCATTACACCACAAACGTCTTCTCATACAGTGCATACATTGCACAAATGTTCAAATCAAATTGTACAAATCAAACTTTTGTGAAACAAACAGTAATGTTCTGAACTCAGTTTTTACAGTTGTATTAAAATCACTTGCTTTGGATCAGTGGCGTAGCCACGGGTGTGCCAGTGCCACCCATAGACAGTAAAAGAAATGGACACAGCGACCTCATTGGAACTCAATAAAGTGCCAAAGTTATGACATCACTTTGTAGGCCAAAATGCGGAAGTGAGTTAGCATTTTAGCACTACGGGTTCCTTCGTCCTAAAGTCTATGGGTTTTTTGAATGGGCTTTTACTAAATCGCCTGAAATAAGGTCTGTGGTTAACAAAGCCTCTAAATATTTTCACGTTTTGATCTATGACAAAAAAACCCACAAGTTATAAACTGCTTGTGATTTTTTTAAACTTTATTGTGTCTTAAAAACGGTGGTTGCTAACAAGTTGCTAAAAGGGACTACATCCCTTTGGCGGGGACTTTAGACGTCATGAAATCTCTCACTAGCTGGCGTTTCAGCCTCACATTCTTAGAAGTTTACCTCAGTTAATTTACTTAACGTTATATATTTAGTCTTTTCAAATTGTAGTTTTTACAAATATTATTGTACACAGAATTCTGTGATATTAAGGCAACCGATTACTTGGCGACTGGCTTGACCGCAGTTTTATTTCTGTGGAGAGACTGTAGTTCGACAATGGTGTTTTGTTTTGTCCCGAGATGCAAGCACAAGTCGTTGAATGAAAGATGCTCGTTTTCCATCCGATGTTACCCAGCAGAGACTCTGGGTTCGTGCCGTAAGCAAGGTAAGCTCCCACTACGATGATTTCCATGTGGCCACGACGAAACTTTAATGGTGCATATTGCTTAACAAACTATTGTTACTTTGACGGTCAGATGGAGTTAAAAAGCTAGCAAGAATAAACGTTTTTCATAACCAAATCAACAGCTAAAATACCTTTGTCTTTCTCTTAAAATATCTAAATCCTTGTTTACTTTGCCACTGTTTAATAGATTAGATCCGCTGCAGTTTTATTAAAGGCCAATGTTACGTCGAGATATGTGTTTGTTTAAAATATTCAAAATAATACCTGTTTTTTTTTTTATGTTTGTTATTTATGTTAATTCTTCTGAGAGGGGCTGATGCGCTGTTTTGTTTATTTTGTGATTATTAAAGTTTCATTTTGATTGTGCACTGGTTCCGGCCTCTTTCTTTCCGATGATTAGGAAGTTTATTATTACACCCACTTTGTAATTTTAATCTGTAAAGGTGTAACTTCCATATAACTAACATTGCTTATTTTGAATTTATCCTTAGACGAGCTGACTGGAAGCCCAGTGTCCATTCTCGCATCTGTAGCTGTCATTTTCCTGCAGGGGGAAAAAATGTCCCTGTTTTGTTTTTATCCACAAACGATGTTCCCACTGGACAAATTTTAAAAGATCATTCATACTCCCTGAGACAGGATAGCGCTGATGTGCCTAAAAATGTTCAACCACCCATTGTATCAACAATGCCATCTTTCCCTGTAGATACCTGTCAGTTTTTGCAATTAGTATATAGTTTGTTTTCAGTTTACTTATTTTATGAAAATAAAGATGTTAACTACAACTGTTGCTATAAGGTATCTGTGGCTCAGTTATTAGAGCATTTTATTAACTGTGCAAAAGGTTGCGAGTTAAATTCCCAGAGAACATGCTGATATGTATAGCCTGAATGCACTTTAAGTCGCCTGTCTGACAAATACCAAAAATTTAATGTTAAACTATTGTATACTACTTGTATACTATTGTAACTACACTCCAGTCAGCTCACAGTAATGTGAATGTGAGATAAAATTTACTGCATTAGTTCTCACATTGGGGCTTGTGGATTACCAGGAAAATATATATAGAAAATGTATATATGGTATATTCAGGGAACATATATGGTTTATTTATATTATATTATAATAAGCATTTGTTTATGCTCTTGGACAATGCTCTTTAAATTCAACATATGTAATTATATACAACTATTATATTAAATGTTTGGAATTTAAGTGTGTTATGCTTGTTCAGAGATTGTGTGTATAGTTATCTTAAAGGGGGGGTGAAATGCTATTTCATGAATACTGATTTTTTTACACTGTTAAAGAGTTGGAATCCCATGCTAAACATGGACAAAATTTAAGTTTGTACGTTTGAAAGAGTATTTTTGTTCCAAAAATACTCCTTCCGGTTTGTCACAAGTTTCGGAAAGTTTTTTTCGAGTATGGCTCTGTGTGACGTTAGATGGAGCGGAATTTCCTTATATGGGTCCTAAGAGCACTTCTGCCGGAAGAGCGCGCTCCCGTATAGCAGAGCACTGAGAGCACAGACATTCACTGATCAGAGTGAGAGCGTCGCGAAATGTCACAAAAGAAGTGTGTTTTTGGTTGCCAGGGCAAGACAACCCTGCACAGATAACCAAAAAAAAAAAAAAAAAACAGCATTAAGGGACCAGTGGATGGAGTTTATTTTTTTACAGAGCATCAACGGAGTTGTGCAAATGTTTTTGTTTGTTCCCTGCATTTCGAAGATGCTTGTTTTACAAACAAGGCCCAGTTTGACGCCGGATTTGCACATCGTTTATTTCTTAAGGATAATGCAGTCCAAACGAAAAAGGGTCATGATCGTGTGTTGGAACCGCATGCCTAGAGTAAAACTGCTTCAAATATATCTGTGTTGTTAACTTAGATATCAGCGCATAAGCACATCAAGTAAACAACATGCGATGTTGGCATCAAACTGCACTTTCCACATGTACAGCTTAAAAAATAATACGACATAAAGTGGAACTTAGTCATTTTCCAAAACCGCTAAGCAAATATATACAGTTTCAGTACATACCACATAGAGACGTCGTTGCTAATGCTGCTCTTGTTAAATTTCAGCCTCTGGATCTGATTCTGGATCATAAATATATGCTGAATCTGACTGTTAGCCATGGTTTGTTTTGGATGTTTTTTTCCTCACGGTAATGTCACAGCTTCCAAACGCTCTCAACGCAAAAGCTTACTCGCGCTCGTGATTCTTTAGCTCCGCCCATACGTAAAGCCTCCAGCCGGTCGTGTTTTTACAGGAAAAATCGGTACAGACTATCTTTCTCTTATGAATATAATAAAACTAAATACTTTTTGGAGTTATGAAGGATGCAGTACTACTCTATAGGTACTCAATATTAACAGGATATTGAGTGAAAACGAGCATTTCACCCCCCCCTTTAAATACATAGAACACTATTATAACTCATCTGACATTATCCCTCCCTAGTTTTAGATAATCTTTAAAGTTTATTTCAACCTTGAATGTGGGTGGGTGGGTGGGTTGGGAGTGACCACAGAATGTTGTTTAGTGTGCCAGTTTTGGCAAGGGTGTCAGTTTGATCCTTTAAGTCCTTGTCTACACTTGGTAGCTTCGAGTGTCCTTTTACCTTCTTCCAGTACACGATCACATTGTGTGTTTTTGTGATGTTATCACATTGCTGGAACAGGTGTTTTTGTTTGACATGCTTGTTGTTTGCAAGTGTGAGTCCGAGTTCCACACATTCAGGTGAGGATTGGAAGAAACCCAGCGTGTGGTGTAAGGTTTGACCACATTGCAGGTTGAGCCGAACAGCGAACCCTTTGGTGTAAGCTGGTACCACCGTACCCTGTTTGTTGACTAAGGTACAGAGGCTTGAACTTGAGCCTGTCGTTAGGGCGTTGTACTCATGGCTGGCTACTGGGGTTCCCGTGACCTCTGTGACCTGACTGTCTGGCTCTGTGGGAGTTCCCGTGACCTCTGTGACCTGACAGTCTGGCTCTAGGAACCTGTGTGGCTGGCGGGAAAGAGGTTCTCGCACTTGAGCAAAGTCTTTTAGCTGTTTGAGGATCAGAAAAGGGTCAAAGTGTTCTAGCAGGTTTTTGTCGATGAGAAATGTATGAGTGTTCATTGGTGGGACATACATGGGATGTATAAGACTCATCAGAAAGATTGTCAGGTAAATGGAAACAACCTGTTCAAACTGGATGTCATTCTGTCCGTACGCCTGTACATTCAGTTCATAAGTTTGAGGTGTAAGAGTTCGATCTTGTCTCTTAGCTTCAAATTGGAGTATTTTGGAAAGGTGAGATGAGATCACTGTCAGGTTTAATCCTGTGTCGATCATGTCTTCCCTGCTGACTCCTTTTCGGCCCACCCCCTTTTTGACAAGGCTGCCCAGGAATGTTGGCATCAGGGCAGGTGTCGTCCTCTTTCTCGCGCTGGTTCTGGGTCTCGAGGAGGAGCTGATCAAGATGACTCTGGGTTGGGGCCTGGTCCTTCCAGGCCTCCTCCGCGATGTTGCTCCGTTCACCGAGCCATGCCTGGGCGACGAGAATGTGAACTAGGCTTCCGAAGATCCTGGCGAGTTCTTTGTAGTAGTCGCTTTGGTTTGGATCGCGTGCCATTAGTTCATCTAGCTCGGTGTCTAGTTGCATTGGGTGCTGCAGGTTACTGGCGTCCTTGGGCAGGAAGGGGGTCGTCACTGCTTTCAACCATGTCGAGAGGTGGCCCCCGTGGACTGCTGGACTGGATGCCTGGAACATCCTGACTCTCTGTTGGTGAGAGAAGCACAGCACACACACACAAAAAGACCAATGCAAGTTTGTTCTACGTTTAACGAGCTATATTCATACGGGCTGTGCGGTTTATGAGAATTTTGGGGCTAACTGATGCAAACAGTCAGACAGTTAAGTAGCCAATTAACTTGGGTCAACGAAGGACCTGAAATGGAGATTTGACAGGCAGTAGCCTAGCGGGTCGTGTGACGACACCGGCTGCTGGTGGTCGCTCTACTATTTAGTAGCCGCGCCGAGGGACTCGAGGGAGTGACGAGGGTCGCACAGGAGAGCAGCGTGTCAGAGAATGAAGAGAGGAAGAAGAGAGAGGCGGACCTTGTTCGGTCGATTCTTATGGCTTGGGATGGTTCACGCCTCTTTTCGCGTGAACAACCAATGAATGTCGGCGATCTGAAGCGGAGGGAAAAGTTCCTTTGTCTCTGTGGAGACACCCACCCTAATGATTTAGGGCTTGTCAGATTTCATCAGGGATATTCTAGAAAGTTCGTAATTCCAGAATAATAAATTTTTCATTACTTTGCTTTAGATAAGTAGGTCTGTCAAAACATGACGATTACAAAAACACCAAACAGTACATTTATATAACTGATAGAAACACGAAGTTACATTCAAATGCAGAATTACACACATTTAAAGATTAACACACGCTAATAAATTGCAGATAGTCCCAATTTATATGGGA
Source organism: Carassius auratus (assembly GCF_003368295.1). Lineage (NCBI taxonomy): Eukaryota > Metazoa > Chordata > Actinopteri > Cypriniformes > Cyprinidae > Carassius > Carassius auratus. The sequence continues at coordinate 26,742,724 of NC_039250.1, forward strand.
AACATCTAATGTACCAAAAAGAAATACGTAATACATTTAGAAAACATAAAAACAAAAGGTAATAGTTTAGAATGCATTGGGAAAAGAAACCAGTGACCCGACTTCTCTCCTGTCCTGTTGCCCAGGGGGGTCATAAAGTTTTATGAGCTGCAAAGGAGTGGGGGTTACATAAACATGACTATTTGAGAAAGAGTTAGAATGAGGAGAGACATTTCCACTTATAAGCTAGTAAAATTATAATCCTCGCATAACAAGGATTAACCATTGTACCCACAAACATATTCAAAATACATATTATTAAGGACTTACATAAAAAGTATAAAGAAAAGTTTGTTTGCGTGTGTGTGCTTATGTGTGTGTGTGTGGGGGGGGGGATTTCATGTCCCCTTTGAGGATCTCACGGGTATCGTAAATATTTTAAGTCCAGCCAGGCTGGCGCCAGGCCAGGCATTTAGTGCAAAAAGGTTTCATTTGTATGCCTGTATTTAACCCATGAATCGATGACCTACATATCCGTTACAGCATTTATGAATTTTGTGCGCATTTTGTGTATCCTCTGTGTGTATTTATGAATCATGTGTGTGTTGATGTATGAATCCTGTGTGTGCATATGTGAATGTAGTGTGTACATGTAATGCTGTTCGATCAGGGTAGAGGAAGGAGACCAGAGTCGGCGTAGGGGCTCGTGAGAGACTTTATTCTTTTATATAAAAGAAACAAACAACAAAATAAACCAGCGTGGCAGGTGCGCGTCTCTATAACCAGCGCGGCAGGTGCGCGTCTCTATAAATGTACTGTGGCTTCACTTCTGCGTCTGTCCGGCTCGATAGCTCCTCCGCTTCACACACTCACGAGCCCCTGTCTCTCTCTTCTTCTGGCGGATGTCGCGCTGCTTAAATGCTGGTTCCCCACGCCAATCACTGCAACGAGATCCAGCTGTTAATAATTTCTCACCTGAACCACTTACCGCCGCTCGTTTCTTCACTCGCTCTCCCGTTGCAGACTTCGCTAAACCACACCTCCCCCGCCACAGTGCATTTATCTTTTTTTGAGACTCGTCTAGCTCCATACTACAGAGGCCATCCAAGAAATCACCGTCTGCCCTGACACGGCTATGGAGGCCATTTGGGAACTCCCTAACCACCTCATCATGGCCTCGGAGGCCGCCATTAACCTGTTTATGTTCTCTGTTTCAGTCCTGCCTGACCAGACTTACTCTCCTGCTCCATCGACTCCACTGTGGTGGGCCTCTGCTTTGCCCTGGTGGGCTTCTGTCCAGTCTTCTCGGCTTTGGTGGTCCTCTGCTCTGCCATGATGGGCTTCTGTCCCATCTTCTCGGCTGTGGTGGTCCTCTGCTCCACCCTGGTGGGCTACAGCTCCACCTACTCTGCTCTGGTGGGCTCCTACGCCACCTGCTATGCCTTGGTGGACCCCTGTTCCTGAGTACAGCCCACGGCGGGTCCCTGTTCCCGAGTTAAGCCCACGACGGGCCACTGTTCCTGAGTTAAGCCCTGTTCCTGAGTTAAGCCCATGGCGGGCCACTTTTCCTGAGTTAAGCCCTGTTCCCGAGTTAAGCCCACGGCAGGCCCCTGTTCCCGAGTTAAGCCCATGGCGGGCCCCTGTTCCAGTGTTAAGCCCTGTTCCTGAGTTAAGCCCACGGCGGGTCCCTGTTTTCCATGTTATGCCCAGGAAGGGCCCCTGTTTCCCATGTCTGGTCCAGGAAGTGCTCCTGATCTCCATGTTAGGCCCAGGAAGGGCTCCAGTTCCACCTGCTATGCCAGCTGACCCCGGCCACCGCACTTCCACACGGACCTGGCCCTCCGTCCCTCCCCCTGTTCCGCCTCTGCTCCACCGCCCTCCTACATTGTTTTGAGTGTCTGGTAGCTTCTCATTGGGGGGGGGGGGGGTGGCGGCTATGTCATGATCATCAGCTGGAGTGCCCATGAACTTCAGTAGAGGGCACTCCACTCAGGACCATTCCACCCATCAACCACCAGATGTCAACATATCATCACTTGGACACTAGCACCTCTCAATACTGTTGCACCACACTCGAACTTCATCTCCCAAGAGTTACTGCATCACCTTGCCACACCTGCACCTCATTCATCAGCTAATCTCCTTGCCACATCTGCACTTCATTTACACACACAAATAACCATTACTCACACTAAGACACTTTGCGAAGTCTCGTTCAGCCTGACATTTCCGAGCGTTTTTCCTTGTTTGTTCCTTTCATACCTCACCTTTGGATTGTTTTACTGACTCTGATTCTCTGCTGCCTGCCCCGACATCTGCTTGTTTCTGTTATTGATTCTGGTCATCCCTGACATACCTGACGCCATTACTGATTATTGCCTGTCTGACCATTCTTATAATAAAAGTTCTGCATATGGATCCGAACGTCTCTGGCTCATCGTTACAGATACTACTGTATAATGGTCTCTCTGGAGGCTAAAAACAGCTGGATTGTGTTCTCAGAGGAGAATAAAACATAAAAGTTCTGATTTATAAATAGTAAGTCCATAAATAGCTTTGAATACTTTTGAAGTTAAAACCTTATAATCAATTTGTTTTAAAGGGAGCTAGTGGAGAGAGGCGTGGACAGGTTAAATATGTTCTCTCATTTTTGTCTAAGTCAGGAAATGAGCTGCAGCATTTTAGACAACCTGTAATCATGAGAGTGATGACTGACTGATTCCACCAAACTAGGCATTGCAGTAATCAAGCCTTGGGGAAATAAAAGTGTGAATATTGGTCTCCAAATCCCTAAAAGTAAGAACGTGTTTTAACTTTCGAAGTCACATTATCTGGAAAAAGCTGACCCTGACCACCAAACTTATTTGTTTGTGAAACTTCATAGCTGAATCAAAGATGACCCCCAGATTTTTTACATAAGAGTGATTATTTGACAGAAAGATGCCCCAAGAAAGCACTATATTTGTCAATTTGTGGTTTGGAGCCAAACAGGATGACCTCGGTCTTCAACTGAAGAAAATGTTCATCCATTCATTCTTTGATATCCTTTAAACATGCTAGCAGGGGAGAAAAAGAATCACTACTAGAGTCTAATGGTAAATAGAGCTGGGCAGTGGCGGTTTCTCCATTAGGGCAATCTGACCATCAGGCTTGACCTGCCATCTGAAAATCAAGATCCACCTGCCATCTGACAATCAGGATCCACCTGCTTTCCGACTATCATGAAAACTGTTGTCTGATGATATTTGCAGGTGATCTTCATCAGCCAAAATGGGGGGATTCTGTAGCATTTGCTTAGGATCATGTACGATCACTTGGGCTTTATTCCTTAGGAAGTCCTTTTAGACTTTTTGATATTTGCATATAAATTACAGAATCTGGCCCCATAGTCTACAGCTATAAGGTATTAAATTGCCAATGTTTACTGCCATTATCTGGAAGATGCTGTACAGATCAACTTTCTGGTCTCCCCATCCGACTTCAAACACATTCCAAGATAACCATATGGGCCTGACAGGCCAGCCAACTCACATTCTAACAATACACAACACTGTAACATCAACCATCCATTCATCCAGCCGCCAGCCATCTCCTCATTACTGACTGTGCTCTTCTTCTTCCTCCACTTCCTGTAGCTTCCTGTTTAAATCCAGCTCAGTTGTACAACAGATTGCGAAGTATTGCCAGCTAACCCCTGTCTCTACCAAGCGTTTTCTCATTGCCACATTGATTGCCTCGTGTATGTTCTTTGCCTGTTCTTGACCTTGTTTGTTGGATTACGATTTGGATTTGTTTGCTGTACGGACTGCTTGCTGTGATATTGACCTTGCTTGTTATTTGACCACGATTATCTGCCTTATCCTTGTGTGTGGTTTTCTCCACAATAAACATCTCCGCAAATGGATTCAAATACTCAACCGAGTCAGTCATCCTTACAAACACACACACATAAAAAACTTTTCTTCAATTAGACTATAAATAATCAGATAAAAATGTATCTGGTATATGCATGTGTTGTTTCTATGTTTCCCTATTATAGTAGCTTAGCTATAATTATATATTTGTATTAGTTAGACTCTCAATGCTTATAGTCAGGTATATGAGTGTATCTCTGCTTTATCGCACCCATGAGGGTCACATCTTTCTCATCTGCACCCTGCTTATGGGAAAAGCGCTGGAGTGGGCAACGGCACTGTGGTCAGGAGATCAGCTCACGTCTATTACTTATGATGCTTTTGTCACCCTATTCAGGGAAGTGTTTGAGCACCCAGTGGGAGGAAAGGATCCAGGGGAACTGTTGCTCACCCTGCATCAAGGAAATTCCACTGCAGCGGATAACACTCTCTCCTTCCATATGCTTGCCACTCAGACCGGCTGGGGGGAGGATCCTCTCAAACAATTGTATCAGAGGGGTTTGAATGCGGAGCTGCAGGGAGAACTTGCTTGTCGGATATGACGGAAAGACCCTCAGTCAGATCATGGAACTTGCCATCCAGCTCGATCATCTCATCCAGGCTCGCCGCACTCCAGTCAGGACCAGCCTGAGTTTCAACCCGGTGTGCACCTCAGAGCCGAGCCCATGCAGATTAGACACATCCATCTCTCCAAGGCAATCATTTATGCATGTACTGCGGTCAGGGTGGTCATTTCAGGGCTTCCTGCCCAGTGAAATCCACTTCTCGTAACCCAGCTGCGGTGAGTTCACTTTCACTCTTTTCTAAATCTTCCACTGTGGATATTTCGTTGATTATTAATGGGCAGGTTGTAAAATCGAGGGCTTTTATAGACTTGTGAGCTGCTGGAAATTTTATTGACTCAACCTTTGCAAAAATTTATAAAATTTCTCTCCGCTCTTGTGAACCCTCTGTAACAGTGACAGCTTTGGATGGTCGCTCCCTTGGGACAGGGGAGCGGCAGTACAACACACCACCTCTCACCCTCAGCATCAGCTCGCAACATAGGGAGACCATCCAAAATTACATACCCAAAATAAAAAGGTTTCTGCTCATGATTCTTTCTGACTAGATACATAATCAACCTTTGTTCACAAAGCTGACACTTTAAAGTTTACTGTTCAGGAATCAGAATCACTCAGACTGTTATGATAATAGAGATATATAAGCTCAAACATAAAAACAAAAATAAAAATATTAAAAACATATGTTTTAAATGTATTTTAAAAAATGTTGATGTAGGAAATGAGTTTGAAAACACAGTGTAGCTAAGGCCACAAGTCTTCCAAGACTTCATAAAAATGTCATAATCGAATCTGTAAAACTGTGAATTTTATGAAATATTTTCTAAGGCCATGTCATGTGTGTTTTTAGAGAAGGCTAATCAGATTGATTTATGGCCCTTGTCATCTCTGTAAGATCTCACATGTAAACATTCCTGTGCTCTTTGTGTATGTTTCACTGTTGAAAACTGCCCGAATCATGATTGTATTGTTCTCACCAAACGAGTCTTTCACACCTCCGCCAAGTATGACACATTATCCGCATTATTCTTTTATCATTATTCTTTTGTTTTTATTCCACCTTTATTAGCCTTGATTGTGGTTTTTCAGGCTTTACAAAGCAACAAAGCAGCGATCTCACTTCAGTCTCTCTTTGCATTAAGCCCTTATTTATCAAAAGTCTTACTATAAAAATACAACAAAACATTTTCTTACGACCTTACGTGAATTATTGAGACAAAAATGCATTATGAAGAAGAAAAGCACCTGCTATTAGTAGCATTGGTGCTAACGTTAGCATCAAGCTACATCTGACAATTTATGAAATTATTAGTACACTTTTACTCAAAACTCACTTTAAACCCCGATCGAGTGTTTATAATAACTTCCTTTAGCGATCAGGGGTGGAATTTGGTCATTTACTGTTGTAAATATATGTTATTTGTAGCCTTTTTCATCGCTGCACAAGTTAGCATTTCCGATGTACATTTTCGATTTTTTTTATAAAAACGCCCCAGATCTCAAGAAATTCTCATACCAAGCTTTACTATCGTAATCGCGGGTTTATTATTCGGATATTTTGTGTGTACAGAGGTGTTTCAGTGTTGTTTTGGCCAGATAACTACCAGGAAGTGTGCAGGAAGCATGTGACACGATGGGGCGGTGTCCAGATATGAAACTCTAAGATTGACGTTTGAAAGACCCAATCAGAGTCTGAGTCACACACCGCACGAGCTGTGACTACTGCACGCACACACAGATCGCTGGGAGAGGCTGTTTATCATCTGATCGCGTAAATCCGTGGAAAATGAATAGAAATGACGTTTCTGTCTGAAGAAATATGAAGTAAACATCAGTAAATATATCCATATATCTCCGCAGATATGCATCTTTGGTCTAAAAATCCTTATTGACGCTGTTCAGTGAGTCTTTGTGAACACAAATAAACCGCTGCTGACGTGAATGAATATGAGTGAGTTGTGAATTTCTATTCAAAATGTGGCATAATACGGATTTATTATTTTGCACTCGTGACATAAATCACTAAATATCTGTCACTGCAACAATGTTTTATCAAAATATTGGTCAAATATCGAAGCTTGAGTCTTTAAACTTTCCATTGATGCACAGTTTGTCCAGATGAAGTAAGACAGTGATGTTTAATGTGCTGTGAAAGTGAAACAATAATAAACTGGGGCCGTCAGCGATGTTTGCACGTAAAGGGGTTAATCTACAGAAAATCCCCACTGTTTACCATGATCTTGCCCAAGCATTCAGTGAGCGTGAAGCTTCACACTTACCTCCAGATCATGCTGTTGACTCTGCTATTGAGCTCCTGCCAGGAACCATGCCGCCGCGTGGTCGAGTATATGTCACGCTGTCTAGTCTCTGTTTCCCTGGGTGTCCACTAGTGAGCTCACTTCCCCTTAGGCACTTCACCGTAGGCACTAGAATTCCTCTAGTCTGGTCCTGTCTTCACAGTAATTGCACTCGTGTTAATTGCACCAGGTGCAGGAAATCTATTGTCATTAGCATCCCTATATATTCCAGTCTTTTCCTGTTGTTTGTATGGAGTCCTTACCCTTCGTGTAGCCAGCTTCTGGTCTTCCGAGATTCCCATTCATCTTCTCGTCTTCCGAGTTCCTTTCCTGTTCCCTACTTTTCCTGTTCCAAACAAATAAACCTACGTTTATTTGTTTGTTTATTTTTGGACTGTCTGTTTGGCTTTGACCTCTGCTTGTTTGACCACGAATTGGATTACCCTGAATTGATAATAAATACCAGCAATTGGATCTCTTACTCTCTCCTGTTTCTCCCTGATGTGCAAATCATTACAGAAGGACTCCATCACTAAAACAGAGATCCAGCAGTATGTCTATTCACATTTCCTCCCAAGTCACCGAGCAGGCGAGGAATGGGGTCGAGGGTTCTCGCCTGGTCGTGTTCCGTGGGACCAGGGGAGGTCGCTGAGGAGTGAGTGGTCGAGAGGAGGTCCGGCATCACTCTCCAATATGGCCCACTGGCGACCGTGAGTTCAGTTGGGAAACCGCTGTCTCACCATTGTGATGATCAAGATGGCCGCCAGCTCAGCGCCACGAGGCACGATGGATGCCAGCCCAGCTCCACAGCCCAAGATTGCCGCCAGCCCAGAGCCACTGCGCAGAAGGGCCGCCGGCCCAGCACCACTGCCCATGATGGCCGCAGGTCCAGCGACACTGCACAAGATGGGGGGCTCAATGAGATAACTGTCAAATACCGCTATCCGCTCCCTCTCATCCCAGCTGCCCTTGAAATCAATTTTATCTCTAATAGTATCGATTTTAGAAGTAAAGTAGTTCATAAAGTCATTACTGCTGTGGTGTTGGGAAGTGTCAACACTTGTTGAGGCTTTATTTTTTGTTAATTTAGCCACTGTATTGAATAAATACCTGGGGTTATGTTTGTTTTCTTGTAAAAGAGAAGAAAAGTAATCAGATCTAGCAGTTTTTAATGCTTTTCTGTAGGATATGTTACTTTCCCGCCAAGCAATACGAAATACCTCTAGTTTTGTTTAACTCCAGCTGCGCTCTATTTTCGGGCTGCTCTCTTTAGGATGCGAGTATGCTCATTATACCATGGTGTCAAACTGTTTTCCTTAACCCTTAGGGGACTAAGCCCTTTTTGGTCCGTTTTCTCTATTTTTACATTTCGGCTTATAAACCATATGTAATGAGGATGGACCACCATGTATTTGGTATCAATGGATTCAGAAGACCGTAAGCTACCATAAGCATGCATGCAATATGTCTATAAAGGAAGTATGAGTGAAAAATTTTACAATAAACTAGAGAATTTCAAAGACGAAAATGAGATTTTTGTCATTTATTACTGAAAATCCTACCTCACACAACAATAGTTAAAAGTTTTTGACCCAAAAATATATTTTTCAAACTCTTTGCTTGACAGAAATGGGTTAATGTTCAATCAAATGTGTAAAGATCAATTAAATAATTAACTTTATTAACAAACAGTCCTAGGCGTTTTTTTTTTTTTTTTTGGGACTAAGCCCTTTTTGGTCTGTTTTCTCTATTTTTATATTTGGGCTTATAAATCATATGTAAAGGAGATGAAACACCCTGTGTTTGGTATCTATGGATTCAGAAGACCCTAAGCTACCATAAGCATGCATGCAATATGTTTATATAAAGGAAGTATGAGTGAAAAATTTTACAATAAACTAGAGCATTTCAAAAACTAAAATTAGATTTTTGTCATTTATTACTGAAAAACACACAATATAGAACAGTTTTTGAACAAAGAAAATATATTTTGTCAAACTCTTTGCTTGACAGAAATGTGTTATTGTTTAATCAAATGTGTAAAGAACAATTAAATAATTAACTTTTTTAAAAAACAGTCCTAGGCATGCCAGTGAGCAAAGCAAGGCCTCTCCAGGCCTTTCCAGTAATTGTTCCAGAGCTTGTTCTGCCATAAATCTTTTACTGCTTGCCATTTTGATAAAACAATTGTGTAATAATGCTGTATCTCTCTCGAATTGATCTCTTTGTGCTCGCTAACACACTTTCTGCTATCTCCACGTGATGCTGATTCTCCGATCGCTCGAATTTAGCTCTTTGCGCTCGCTAATACTCCGATCGCGTTCTGCTTTCTCCACCCTGATGCTGATTCTCTGAACGCTTATTGATTACATGTCTTTTACTTTAGTCCAGCCAGCTTTTACAAGGCTACAGCAGAGCTACAGAGTCCTCTGAATCGCTAGAAGACATAACCTTCCTCTGATTGGGTTAGAAAAAGACTCCTCCCAGCGGCAATTTTTCCATTGGCTGTTGCGTGTTGAATCTGCCTAGCACAATCTTTTTCATTGGCCTGTTTACGCAGTGGTATTGCGCAATAAGGGAAGTGTTTAATATACAAACTGGACACCGCTGTTTTCAGCGGAATCTGAGGAAGACGGCAAAAAAACCCGCATCTCTCTAACATTAATAGTTTTTGAGATAACTACACATTTGTAAAAGTATGCCATTTTGGGCGGTACCGCCTAATCCGTCCCCAGAGGGTTAAAGCTGCAGTAGGGAACTTTTGACGCTCTAGCGGTTAATAAACAGAACTGCTTGCGTCCTGGGGAAGAACATCGTAGCCGGAATTACTTATCTCTGTTTATGTCTATGAAGAATCACAAAGGTACTGGGTTACTCTGCCGCGGTACCCCCGAAGCAATCTAAAATAGTCTGAATATAAACACTTATTATAGGTGCACCCTAGTGATTCAGGACAAGCCAAAAACACGGTTTGGAAAATGGATTCATGGTGTACTCGCTTATTATATAGATTTTTCTACATTTTGAACACAAACAAAGTTACGGACCACAGCTCTGATTGGTTATTTTTTACCGGGAGCGATGGAGTTTCTGCAAATGGCAATAGGACCACTGGGAGGAGCCAGAGGAGCTTGATTTTTTTCACAGATTATCTGTCTCATATTCTACTGTCAGGACATAATGACAGGTTTAATAAATATGTAAAAAATATTTTTCTACAAAAGTTCCCTACAGCACCTTTAACCTTCCTTAAGCGTAAAGGAGCAACTGTATTTAAAGTGCTAGAAAAGAGAGAGTCCATAGTTTCTGTTACATCATCAAGTTGTTCTGAGGTTTTGGATATGCTAAGGAATTTGGATACATCAGGAATATAACTTTAAAACCAGTCTTTTGTGGTAGAAGTGATGGTTCTTCGATACTTGAAACAAGAAGTAGAATTTACCATTTTGGCTATATGAAGTTTGCACAGAACTAAATAATGGTCTGAGATATCATCACTTGGTTGAATAATTTCAACACTATCAACATCAATTCCATGTGACAGTATTAAATCTAGAGTATGATTTCGACAATGAGTAGGTCCTGAAACATGTTGTCTAACACCAATAGAGTTTAGAGTATCTATAAATGCTGATCCCAATGCATCTTTTTTATTATCGACATGGATATTAAAATCACCAACTATTAAAACTTTATCTGCAGCCAGAACTAACTCGGATGTAAAATCACCAAACTCTTTAATAAAGTCTGTATGGTGGCCTGGTGGCCTGTATACAGTAGTCAGTACAAACATAACAGGGGATTTATCATTAACATTTGTTTCGCTGGATAATGTTATATGAAGCACCATTACTTCAAACGAGTTATACTTGAAGCCTGCCCTCTGAGAAATCCTGAAAACGTTGTTATAAATTGAAGCAACTCCTCCCCCTTTGCCTTTTAGACGTGGCTCGTGTTTATAACAGTAATCTTGGGGGGTGGACTCATTTAAAATAAGGAATCATCAGGTTTTAGCCAGGTTTCTGTCAAACAGAGCACATCTATATTATGATCAGTTATCATATTATTTACAAAAAGTGTTTTCGTAGAAATGGATCTGATATTAAATAAGCCAAGCTTTATCATTTGTTTATCCATATTGTGTTTGTTTTTTTATTTTTTGAACCTCAATTAAATTGTTAACCTTAACTTGGTTTGGACGTTTTTTGTATTTTCTAGTTCAGGGAACAGACACAGTCTCTATAGTGTGATATCTAAGTGAAAGAGTCTCTATGTGCTGAGAATTAGCTGACCTCTGTGACGGGAGGCAGCTAGCAGATGGTCGGTTTAGCCAGTCTGTCTGCTTCCTGACCTGGGCCCCAGTTAGTCAAGTATGAACTCTCAGACTATTTGCCATATTTCTAGAGAGAAGAGTGGCGCCACCCCAGGAGGGATGAAGACCATCTCTTTTAAACAGGTTAGGTCTGCCACAAAAGCTCGTCCAATTGTCTAAGAAACCTATGTTATGCTGTGGGCACCACTTAGACATCCAGCCATTGAGTGATGACAATCTGCTATACATCTCATCACCACGGTAAGCAGGAAGGGGACCAGAGCATATTACAGTGTCTGACATCGTGCTTGCAAGTTCACACACCTCTTTAAAGTTATTTTTAGTGATGTCTGACTGGCGAAGTCGAACATCATTAGCGCCGGCATGAATAACAATCTTACTGTATTTACGTTTGGCATTAGCCAGAACTTTTAAATTTGCCAAGATGTCAGGCACTCTAGCTCCCGGTAAACATTTGACGATGGTGGCTGGTGTCTCTATATTCACCTTCCGTACAATAGAATCACCAATAACTAGAGCACTTTCATCAGGTTTCTCAGTGGGTGCATCACTGAGTGGGGAGAACCTGTTTAATGTTTTGATCGGAACAGAAGAGCGGTGTTTTGACCCACGACTACGCTGCCTCACTGTCACCCAGTTGCCCTGCTGCAGGGGCTCTGTTTCCGGAATCTAACAATGTACAGGAATCCCTGAGCTAGACACATCCAAAGCCATATCTAGAGCCCTAACATTCTTACTGTCCTCAATTAAAGTTTGGAATGCTTGTCTTTAATTCTGAAATCTTCTCTGTTAGCCTAACTATTTCCCTGCATTTATCACATGTGAATCCCTCATCAGCGACAGAGATAGATAAACTGTACATGTGGCAAGAGGTGCAAATAACGATAGCAGGCGAAGCCATTACTCAACGTTGCTTGATGAAATATTCTTACTGCGGTTGTTTGATGCACTTTGAAAAACTGGAGCGAGAGAGAGGAGAGGAGAAAAGAAAACGCTAATGACAAGCTAACGAGTGCTAACGCTTTGCAGGTGTACTGCACTCATGGAAAAGTGAACAATCAAAGTTAATCTGATAAGATTGATCGATAATATCAGAAATATGGTGTGAATTAAGTTATATTTTACCACTTAAAAAAAAAAAAACAAACAGACAGTGAAAGTAAGATAAAGATTCTAGAGAAAAAATAAAATAAAAACAGCTACACGGAGCTACAATTTGCTACAGAAGGCCAACAGGAAGTAGAGAAAACACTGTCCAACAGCGACACCCGCAGGCAGCCTTTCACTTGTAGCACTAGGACAAGTCTCACTTCTCTACTCCAAGGAGGAGGAAGATGTTTCCGCTGGTCTTTGGAATGCACTGCAACGTTTGAAAGCTTAAAGAAGAGATTCACCACAGCACCCATTCTCCATCACCCAGATCCCAAGAGAGAGTTTATTGTGGAAGTGGATGCTTCTAACACAGGCGTGGGTGCCTGTGTTAGAAAGTCATGGTAATCCAGCTAAAATGTATGCCAGTGCTTTTTATTCCCGCAAGCTCAATGAAGCAGAGCGCAACTACGATGTGGGAGATCGAGAGCTTCTGGTGATGAAGGCCGCCTTTGAAGAGTGTAGGCATTGGCTGGAGGGGGCGTGTCATCCTTTCACTGTACTTACTGACCACAGAAATCTGGAATATCTCAAATCTGCCAAATGTCTGAATGCTTGCCAGGCTTGCTGGTCCATCTTCTTCTCCAGATTTAATTTCAAAATCACTTTCAGACCAGGTTCTAAGAACGGCAAGGCAGATGCTCTCTCATGCCAGTTCGACAGTAATTACGAGTGTTCAGAACCAGTCCCCATTCTGCCCTCCTCTCTCATTGTCGCACTAGTGCAGTGGGATATCATCACCGAGGTTTCTACAGCTCAGCAAAGACATCCAGCACCCCCAGAGTGTCCGGGGAACTGCCTCTTTGTTCCTCCCGAGCTCTGATACCGTGTACTCCAATGGGTTCATTGCACTCCCAGCGCAGGGCATCCAGGTATCACGGCCACCACTAAGCTATTCTTCAATCGCTTCTGGTGGACTTCCCTTCGAGCTGACCCTTCCCTTCCCTTCATCAGTGTTCCACCTGTAACATGGTCAAGTCTTCTCACCTGAAACCAGCTGGCCTCTTACAGCCTCTGCCGGTACCACAACGCCTTTTGTCACATATCGCTGTGGATTTTGTCATGGACCTTGCTCAGTCCCAAGGTTTCACCATCATCCTCTCTTTAATTGACCGATTTTCAAAATCATTCCATTTCATCCCTTTGTCTGGTCTTCCCACAGCCTTACAGACCGCCGAGGCCCTCCTCAATCATATGTTTCGGCTTTTTGGCCTTCCTGAGGACATTGTAACTGACCGAGACCCTCAGTTTACTTCTTGTGTGTGGAGGGAACTTTGCTCAAAGCTCAATTGAATGGGCTGAATACGCTCAGAATTCCTTGGTTAAGCCCGCCACTGGACTGACACCTTTCAAGTGTGTCCTGGGATTTCAGCCTCCGCTCTTCCCGTGGGTGGGCAAGCCCTCCGATCTCCCCGCGGTAGATTCCTGGCTTCGGCGCAGCGTGGCTACTTGGGATGCTGCTCATGTACATTTACATGATACAATATCAGCACTATGCGGATCGGAGGAGATGCGGGGGTCCTCGGTACCGTCCCGGCCAGTGGGTGTGGCTTTCAGCCTGAGATTTCCGTCTCAAACTACCCAGCAAGAAGCTATCCCCTCACTTCATTGGTCTTTTCAAAATTATGCGCCAGATCACCACTGTCTCATTTAGGGTGGCTCTTCCTTCTCATTACAAAATCTCACCTACCTTTCATGTGTCTCTTTTCAGACACCCATTCACCTCCAGGAGAGAGGAGGTCCAAGAGGGGAACACGCCGGTGCAGAATCTTCCTATTGAGGTTGACGGTAAGGAGGCCTACCGGGTGCGAGCGGTACTGGACTCCAGACATTATGGCGGGGTTCTACATTACCTCATTGACTGGGAGGGGTACGGTCCTGAGGAGCACTCCTGGGTCAGGTCTCAGGACATCCTGGACTCCTCTCCCCGGCGGCATCAGATCCCTCTCTCCTGAATATTAGGACTGCATTTCCCAGTGTCCCTTTCCGCAATCATCCCCGTCTAACCCTGCTTAATTATCTTCATTACCTTTAGTTTTATCACCTGCACCTTGTCTTTTCTCCTTTATCTGGACTGCTTTTCCCTTTGTTATTTGTGAAGTTCTGATTTACCCCTGGTCTGTGTTGCACATTTCAGTATTATCTCTGGACTCTGAAACCTGATTAATTATCCTTTGCTACCCGTCCTTATCTATGCCGTTTGCCAGACTTCGTATGCCAAATTGCCCCTCTGTTTGTACTTATCTGAGTTCTCTACGAACGTCTGCCTGAGTTCCCTTTTGATGCCAGCCTTTAGTAGAGTTTATGTCTGCTGTTCTCTGTTTAGTTACCTGTATTAATAAACTGCTGCAGATGGATCTAACTGACTCAGCCGTGTCATCACATAAGGCTATAAAGTTGTATTTTTTGTTTTATTTGCGTACAAAAAAAAGTATTATTTTAGCTTCATAAAACTGTGGTTAAATCCTTGATGTCACAAGGATTATTTTACCAAGCTCCTTGCTTGAACCTTGATTGTGGTAATTACATTGTTGTCTATAGGAGGGTCAAGAGGGTCAGTAAGATGAACAGAGGACTTACGGGATTAGAACGACATGAGGGTGAGTAATTAATGGAAGAATTTTCATTTTTGGGTGAACTAACACTGTACTCAACTCTGCTATTTCGGGACACCATGAATTTGAACTAAAATGCATTTTTAAAGTACTAGCTCTGTATTTAAAAATGTATTTAGTTACTACTCGTAGTACAATTAACCCATCTTTCATACACTACTACACTGAAGTGTTCTACAAGTTGTGGCTAAATACATTTTTTGAATACAAAGAGAGTATGTTAAAAGTGCATTTTTGTTTATATTTATGGTGTCCCAAAATAGCACAGTTTACTGTTTGTAATGATAATTAAATGTGAGCATTTTTAAAGTACCACCAAATGCTCCTCAGATCCCTATAACTTTACAACGAGGGGACAGTTTAAGAATTGGTAAGTATGGTTTATAAACTGAGGGAATAAATTGCAAAACCATTGCCATGGATTATTATTTATTTTATTTTATTTTTCCTATAGGTGACTTTCCAGGATTTGTATGTTTCCCATGTTAGATGGAGAGTTTTTCTGAAGAATAATGAACAGTTTAACTGCTCAGGACAAATAAGAGACTCATGGACAACGATCCCAATAAATATATAATAATTATTATAATAATTATTTTAATGGATTTTTCTAATTAAATTCAATAGCATGTGTCCAGAATTAGATATGAGAGTAAAACCTGAGTTGAAATGTTTATTTAGGAATCTGAAACAAAACACACCCTTTGAAGTTGAAATAGAAGACTGTATTGATTTTAAACAAAATGTTTTAAACTTTAAGAACTTTATTATAGTTTTGTGAATAAAACTAACATTTAAATGTATGTTTATGAAACAGTAACAAGACACCCTTTTAAGCTGAGATGGAATACTGTATGTTTTAAAAATGAATATGTTAACTGATTCAACTTTAATTAAATAACCTGCATCCTAATTTCCATATGATAGTAAAAGATGGATATAAATATTGTTCTTTGAATAAGTAACAAGATATACCCGTTGAAATTTACATATCAAACCATGAGCATTCTAAATTAATTTATTTAAACTTCTGGATGTAAAACTGGGTCAAGACAATTGCAATATCTTCCTCTAGGAGGTGGTAGCTTTCCAAGCTTTTTAAACTTTTTTTAACTTTTTAAGTTAAATTTCAATAATTTTTGTTGTGCTATAGTTCTGTGAATAAAACCAACATCTCAATGTTCTTTTATGAAACAGTAATTAGACACCCCTTATATTGGAGATTTATTTTTATACATTAAACAAATGAAGCATTTAAGTGGAAAAATTGTGCTTTTGCTCTTCATTTTGCATTTCGCTGACGGTCCTTTTCCTGCACTATTACATTATAAGGTGTATCAGTTATAATATCTTAAGGCAGACTGAAACAAATAAAGCAGATTGTGTGTTTTTTTTTTTTTTTATTTACATTTGAAAACAGAAAACAATATGTTTCTTGTCATTGTGCTAAATCGTTAAAGAACTATTGAATCTCTGCAAACAGTTTTATAGCATAAATATCCAGGCTGTTTATGATTCATAGGGTCGTTTTCTGAATATTTTTCAGGATCTGTTCATGATACACGTGTTTTTAAAAACAGTCCACTTTACTACAATGCTGAGTATCCTCCACCTGGTTGTTTTCTTCTTGGTGATGGTGGGTATCCATGTATTGGACCAGTGCAGGAGAGGTTCAACTGGTGCCATTCACAAGGACGCACAATTATTGAGCGAGCTTTCGGAATGATGAAAGCAAGATGGAGGAGAACATTGTTCTCAGCTTTGGAGGTGAAAGTGGGCTTCTGCACTGAAGTAGTGATTGCATGCGCATTCCTGCATAATGTCTGTTTAACGCATGGTGATGTGCACGAGCCTGAGCATGCAGAGGATGCTGACACCACATCCCCACCTTCTCCTGATGCAGCAGTTTTTGTGGATAGGTCTGGAGTCCAGTTCAGGGACAGGCTGGCTGCACGTGTTTCTGCTCCTGTTGGTGTCCAACGTCCACTGATGGAGCATGATTACACTCTGTTCTTGTTGGAGAGTTTATTTAATTTGAGGTGTAATTTTTATTTGGGTTTAAATCCTTTGAATAATACCGTCGAGAAAGAAAATATTTTGTATACATTTTTTTTTTATTATTGAACTTACAAAATTGAAGAACTTTATTTTAACTGATGACACTCAGTGACTGAGCAAAAAAAAAAATTGTTTTACAATTACTGTAATTATTGTGTTATCTTGAAGTGCCTTTTGATTATTGACATTGAATAGTTGAAAAAGAAAACATTTTTTTTACCTTTATTTATATAGTGCTTTAAACAAAATACATTGCGTCAAAGCACTGAACAACATTCATTTGGAAAACAGTGTCTCAATAATGCAAAATGATAGTTAAAGGCAGTTCATCATTGAATTCAGCTATGTCATCTCTGTTCAGTTTAAATAGTGTCTGTGCATTTATTTGCAATCAAGTCAACGATATCGCTGTAGATGAAGTGACCCCAACTAAGCAAGCCAGAGGCGACAGCGGCAAGGAACCGAAACTCCATCGGTGACAGAATGGAGAAAAAAACCTTGGGAGAAACCAGGCTCAGTTGGGGGCAGTTCTCCTCTGACCAGACGAAACCAGTAGTTCAATTCCAGGCTGCAGCAAAGTCAGATTGTGCAGAAGAATCATCTGTTTCCTGTGGTCTTGTCCTGGTGGTCCTCTGAGACAAGGTCTTTACAGGGGATCTGTATCTGGACTCTAGTTGTCCTGGTCTCCGCTGTCTTTCAGGGAAGTAGAGGTCCTTTCTAGGTGCTGATCCACCATCTGGTCTGGATACGTACTGGATCCGGGCGACTGCAGTGACCCTCTGATCTGGATACGGACTGGATCTGGTGGCTACGGTGACCTCAGAATAAGACAGAAACAGACAAATATTAGCGTAGATGCCATTCTTCTAATGATGTAGAAAGTACGGTGTTATGTGAAGTGTTTCTGGTTCCAGTTTACCTAATTAATGCAGCCTAAAAATCCTTTAACGGATTTGGATATTAAAAGCATATTAGTGTGTTATGTGTATGCCAGGTTAAAGAGATGGGTCTTTAATCTAGATTTAAACTGCAAGAGTGTGTCTGCCTCCCGAACAATGTTAGGTAGGTTATTCCAGAGTTTAGGTGCCAAATAGGAAATTTTTGTATACATCTACCTTAGTTTGTATAGTACATGTTGAAGAACATTTATTGTGCACTATATAAAATTGTATAATTTTATTTTCCTTTACTTGGTGGCAGTTCTTTATACACGTTCTTATTTTTGTAAAGAATTTTCAATAAATTTTTATATAATTCCCTCTACTCCTTGATTTTAAGTTACCTAAATAAATTACATAATTCAGTGACACAGTCAGTGTTATTATGCATTTAATGCAGTTAATAGCTGTTCTTATATGTGAACTATCATCATCCAAACAACTGATTATAGAACAGGGGACTATCAAACCTTTAAACCAAACTTACCACAAAATGTGCTAAAAGACGGGCAGTTTTCTTGTACATTTGCAATGTGAAAATAGGACTCTGGGCCATGGTGTGCGCAAGACGCGCGTAACAGTCATGTATCACCAATGGATATTAGAACTGTATATACTATTTTCCACAATGCAATCTACCACACTGTTCATTCTGCAGTTGCAGTGGCAAAGGTGGACATTTGTAAAGTTTGGAAATTTGGAAACATGGATTTAAAAAAAAAAAACTACCTTAATACTGTTGGATGGATTGTATTTAGAATGAAATAATGTCTTTGTACATATTTCTAAAGGGTGCTTAACATTATTAAATATGATGCTTATGTTTGATTGTGTTTTTTTTTTTGGAAACTATATAATTTTATATAAAGTTGTACAAAACGTTTCCGGTTACTTGACCATAACCTTGTTCCTTGAGAAAGCGGAACGAGATGCTGCACTGCTCAACGCATTGGGAAACGTCGTATTCATGACTAGCTGTGAATAATGTGTGTAACACATCGATAGAATTGACCCGGTGGTAATATAGCCTCGGTTGATGACATCATCGGGGCGCGCGCCCAACATGGGGCTATAAATAGATACGCCACAGGTGCATCAACAGGACATTTTGTCTGAAGAGCAGTCCTGGGACATATTCAGTACGGCAATGCAGTGCAGCATCTCGTTCCGCTTTCTCAGAGAAACAAGGTTACAGTCAAGTAACCGGAAACGTTCCCTTTCAAAAACTTCAGTCGATGCTGCGCTGCTCAGCGCATTGGGAACGAGAAAACCCACACCCCCATGCTTGAAAAATGTCTGGACTCCTAAGTTTGTGCAGGTGTGCTACCAAACCACAAGAAGGCCTCAGACATTAGCTTGTGATGTTGACTCAAGGAAATGAGAGCCCAGAGTAGCATGGACATCCAAACTGTAAAATGTTATGAATGTGTGCGGAGAGGACCAACCTGCCGCATCACAAACCTGTTGTAAGGGGGCACCCCTTGCTAAAGCACTAGAGGAAGCAACTCCCTTGTGGAGTGAGCTCTAAGACCTATAGGCGAAGCTTGACCACCCACCTCATAAGCCAAAGCAATACCATCCCTGACCCAGTGAGGCATGGTAGGCCTGATGGCAGCTGCTCCTCTGTTACCACCACCATAACAGACGAACTACGCCACTGGCTAGTGCGGGGGATGTAAGCCTAAAGAGCATGGACTGGATACAGTTGACTGGATCAACATTGTGTGCCACACACCACCTGTCAAAGACACCCCATTTACTGGCATAACTCTGGTCTGGTGGAGGAAGCCCTAATACTAAGAATATTATCAATAACCTCCGGAGAAAGCCCTGTGTTCCTCAGTTGGTACCCTTCTGGGGCCAAACATATTATTCCACAGGTCAGACCTGGGATGGAATAGCGTGCCCCCTGTCTGAGACAGAAGGTCCCTCCTCTGTGCGCCATCGCATCCAGACACAGGGGGGCTGGGTGACTCAGAGAGAAGTAGAGGGGACATTGCGCTGTCTGCTGGGAGGCGAAGAGGTCCACCTTTTCTCCAAATCTTTTTCACTACCTCTGGGTGGAGTTTCCATTCCCCCATCGATAGTGCCTGTCTGGACAGTAAATTCAATTCAATTCAATTCAAGTTTATTTGTATAATCGTTACAAAGCAACTTTACAGAAAATTATGTTTCTACAATATTTAGTAGTAGCGTATGGTGGTGACTGTCAGTTTGTGCACGTTTGACAGGATTTTTAGAAAAATTAATACAAGACGTAGTCAGCCAGACGATGAACATTATTAATATTATTAATTAATAAGTATTATATGATACAGTCACACTTGTAGCAATATTTGTTAGTTCTGTTTGTTGATTCAGGGTTAGCATCATCTAAGGTCTTCTGATGGTCAGCATCATCTCTTCTCAGGTGTTCTGGATCCAGACTGTAAATCCTAGTTACCACGGGATATAAATCCCGTGGCAAAACATAGAAACAAAATAGAGACATCATTAGCATAGCTGCTGAACCAACAAAGTAAAATTAGTTTAACCCAAGCTAATGAATAAGAATGCACATTTGATCAGATGCAACTTCACTCACAATTTAAGAGATACATTATTTGAATGCTTGGCAAAAGAGATGCATTTTAATCTATATTTAAACAGAGAGAGTGTGTCTGAACCCTGAACATTATCAGGAAGGCTATTCCAGAGTTTGGGAGCCAAATGTGAGAAAGCTCTACCTCCTTTAGTGGACTTTGCAGACTTTCCTAGGAACTACCAAAAGTCCAGCGTTTTGAGACCTTAGGGAGCGTGATGGATTGTAACGTGGTAGAAGGCTAGTTAGGTATGCAGGAGCTAAACCATTTAGGGCCTTATAGGTAAGTAATGATCATTTGTAACTGATACGGAACTTAATAGGTAGCAGTGCAGAGACTGTAAAATTGGGGTAATATCATATTTTCTTGACCTCGTAAGGACTCTAGCTGCTGCATTTTGAACTACCTGTAGCTTGTTTATTGAAGAAGCAGGACAACCACCTAGAAGTGCATTACACTAGTCCAGTCTAGAGGTCATAAATGCATGAACTAGCTTTTCTGCATCAGAAACCGATAACATGTTTCGTAGCTTGGCAATGTTTCTAAGATGGAAGAATGCAGTTTTTGTAACATGGGAAATATGATTTTCAAAAGACAAATCGCTGTCTATATAGATCCAGATTTCTGACTGTAGAGGAAGTAAGAGTACATCTGTCTAGGTCCAGATTGTAGTCTACAAGATTCTGTGTAGTGTTTTTTGGTCCAATAATTAATATATCTGTCATGTATATTGAAAATAGAAGGGGACCTAGGACGGATCCTTGTGGCACTCCATATTTTACTGATGATAAATGAGATGACGCCTTGATCTGACGCAAGGAGCAGGTCATTTGTAATTTTAACAAGTGCAGTTTCTGTGCTATGGTGGGGCCTGAAACCTGACTGAAATTCTTCATACAGATCATTTTTGTGCAGGAAGGTGCTCAATTGAGCAGACACAACTTTTTGAAAATTTTTTTGACATAAATAGAAGATTTGAAATAGGCCTGTAATTTGCCTGTACACTAGGATCTAGTTTTGGTTTCTTAATAAGAGGCTTAATAACCACCAGCTTGAATGGTTTTGGGATGTGACCTAAAGATAACGACGAGTTAATGATATTAAGAAGCGGTTCTTCGGCTACAGTTAACAACTCTTCAGTAATTTAGTGGGTACAGGATCTAATAAACATGTTGTTGGTTTAGATACAGTGATAAGTTTATTTAGTTCTTCCTGTCCTATGGTGGTAAAGCACTGCAGTTTATCTTTGGATGCGATGGATGAAACTTAAATGTTAGATGCTGTAGAATCTACATTCACTATTGTATTTCTAATGTTATCTATTTTATCAGTGAAGAAATTCATAAAGTCATTACTATTTAATGTTGGTGGAATATTTGAATCAGGTGGCGTCTGGTAATTTGTTAATTTAGCCACTGTGCTAAATAAAAACCTTGGATTGTTTTGGTTATTTTCAATGAGTTTGTGTATATGCTCTGCCCTAGCAGTTTTTAGAGCCTGTCTATAGCTGGACATACTGTTTTTCCATGCAATTCTAAAAACTTCCAAGTTAGTTTTTCTCCATTTGTGTTCAAGACTATGAGTTACTTTCTTGAGAGAGTGAGTATTACTGTTATATCATGGCACAGTACGTTTTTCTCTAACCTTTTTCAATTTGACAGGGGCAACATCTTCTAATGTATTAGAGAAAATAGTGCCCATGTTGTCAGTCATTTCGTATAATTCATGTGTATTTTTGGGTACAAATAGCAGTTGAGATAGATCAGGCAGGTTATTTGCGAATCTTTCTTTGGTGGCTGGAACAATAGTTCTGCCCAGATGGTAACGCTGAGACATATAGTTAATATCAGTTATACGCAGCATGCACGATACAAGGAAATGGTCTGTAATATCATCACTTTGAGGTACAATATCTATAGTAGTAAGATCGATTCCATGTGATATAATTAAATCTAGTGTATGATTAAAATGATGAGTGGGCCCGGTGACATTTTGCTTGACTCCAAAAGAGTTTATTAGGTCAGTAAACGCAAGTCCTAATGTATCATTTGTATTATCAACATGAATATTAAAATTTCCCATGATTAGCGCCTTATCAACTGTAACTAGAAGGTCTGAGAGGAAATTTGCAAATTATTTTAGGAATTCTGTATATTCTGTAATTCTGGTGGTCTATACACAGTAGCCAGAGCAAGAGATACATTAGATTTCTTTTGCATATCTGACAGTGTAACATTTAGCAGAAGTATTTCAAAAGAGTTAAACCTGTATCCTGTTTTCTGGGTAACATTGAGAATAACACTATATATTGCTGCAACACCTCCGCCACGACCAGTCTGACGGGGCTCATGCTTATAACAGTAGTTTGGTGGAGTAGACTCATTTAGACCAAAATAATCATTTGGTTTTAGCCAGGTATTAGTCAAGCAGAGTACATCAAAACTATTATCTGTGATCATTTCATTTACAATAACTGCTTTGGGTGTGAGTGATCTAATATTTATGAGCCCAAACTTTAAAAATAGTTTTTGTTCATTTACTTTACATGTTTCTGGTTTAATCACGATACGATTTTTTCTAGATCCTACATTATATTTATATTTTGACCTCACTATTCGGGGAACAGAAACAGTCTTAATAGTTTTTACAGCGCAAGTACTTTTATCATTTAAGTGGGTGGAACAAAACTCATCATAATAGTTATTTGCCAATCGAGATGATGACCCACCCCCCCCCCCATTCCCCTTGAGCTGGGTGGCCATCCAAGACTGTTCCCCAGCCCATCAGGGAGGCATCTGTCGTTAGCAATCTGCGACGACATGGTGCCCCTAGAGTGGGACCCAAGGCAAGGAACAAGGGTCTGAGCCACAGAGATAGTTTACGAAGCCCGCGGTGTGTCACTTTTATTTGACTTCGAGGATTGGCTCTTGGATGAAATCCTCTGGCTTTTAGCCACAACTGAAATGATCTCATGTGCAACAGCCCAATAGGAATCACTGTGGATGCTGAAGCCATTAAACGGACGAGAGATAGCTCGCAAGCGTCTCTTCAACCCACTGCATCTCCAAATACCCCCGCGACATCGCATCCACGATAGTTCATCATGGATGTCCTCGAAAAAGTGGAGAGAGTGATGTTGTGGTCTCTCTCTATCCTCCAGCTTACTACATTTGGGGGTCTCTTGTTCGCGTGGCCAGTCAAGCTGCAACCAGTCCACCGCGCAAGTAACCACCTCAAGCAGTTCCTTGACCAATTTCAAGGCTGGTCATGGCCCGAAGACCCAAGAGACATATCATCCTCCTCGTGAACCGAAGAAGCACCAGAGCACGCTTCGAGATCACGAGAGAGGATGCGTGGATCCGATGACACCGCAAGCGAAATGGACATGCCCGTCGCTCGCTCGTCATGCAGACCTCCACGAGAGCCCTCCGATGAAAAGGTGGGTGCGGTCTGAAAATAGTTCAGAGGAGAACAAAGCATCTTCACTTTGAGCAGTTCACAATGCTTGCGGGTCAATTCTATCTACGTTTTACACACATTATTCACAGCTGGTCACGAATAAGATGTTTCCCAATGCGCTGAGCAGCGCAGCCCTTATGAAACAAAAATATATTGCAGTATATTGGAAAATATCATGTAATATATTAGGCATATATTCTTATATATATTAATTTTTTTTCAATATATTTCAATATATTGGAAGCGGCAATCATTTGTATATTTTGCAATATATTATATAATATATTCATCATAAATATATTATTAAATGTATTCAAACATATAAAATATTAGAAAACAAAAAGGGAAAATAATATATTACAATATATCACAATATATTTTAAAAAATATATTGGTAAATATATTTTCCTTTCGTAAGGGAGCATCGACTGAAGCTTTCGAAAGGGAACGTATTTATTGTACTCCAAACTTTTTTTTTTTTTTTAGTATTCTATATAATACTATTCCTCAATGAAAAACCTGAGTTGTTATAAGTGCATGTGTTTCTACTGTATTGTAGAATTCAGTAAAAAATGGTTTTGTTGTTAGTATTTACTTTTTAATATATTTTAACTTTAAATGTATTATTAGAAAATAATACAGTGCAAAACTATGAAGTGAACTGAATTTACTAGCAAAATATGTAATGTGAGTTTGAACAGACAGTCAGTCAGTATGACATCAAGCATACAGAACAGTTGATCCACACCTTCCAAATCAACATGGATTACTTGGACACTCAAGTCATTTTGAAAATTTTCCTTATCACAGGTAAATAATAATAAGTAAATTCAATAAAAAGGAAGCATGTTTATATTACATTTATTTAAAGCTTTATAAGTATTTTAAAGAAAATAATTGACCCCAGAACAGATTTCCATTCTCTACTTTGCCTATTATCTTCTTAAAATTGTGGTAATATAACAGAAAAGAATCTAAACCACTAACACAGAGTTTAAGAGGTGATTATATATGCAAAGACTAATGTCTAAGACCTACTAATGGTTTGGGTATAATTCTGAATAGAGGTTTGAAAGTATGTGGAAGTATTCTTCTGTGGTTGAAATATTATGATGTAAGATTTTGGTATGAAATAACTAAAGAGAATTCCGTTTATACTGGATATCTGGGCAACTGCATTTAAAATTACAATGTATTTGCTTTTGATAGTGAGGTATGCTGTGAAATATGTAATCCAGGTCAGGTAGTACAAAATGAGACTAAATGTTATTGATTTGGCCTCATTGTAATTTTTAGGCAAATCTCTTCCCATGTAAGAAAAAAGGAGACACAGGAAACCAAGAAACCAACTTATGAACACAACTATGCTAAATGTTATAGTGTTTCCCATTTCACAGATGAGCATAATTTGGTCTTTAAAAGTCCATGAGTCAGAAATGAGCGTGACAGGATTGACAGTCATCCATATCACACAAGAAATTAAATGAATGAAAGAAGAAAATGCAATGAAGAGCCATTGGCCATTGTGTTTTACCCAAAGGCTGTACACCTTAGGGAATTGAGTAGCCATTTTAAAAACACAAACAATTTGAAAGGAACGGACAGTCAAACAGGAAATACAGACAGTGAAGAAAAATGTAAATATAGCATTTCTCATTAGGCAAAATACAGATGAAGGTTTTCCAAAGAAAAAGAAAACACTTATACTAGACAAAATCAAACTGGCCAACATGAGTAAACACATGCTGCCACCAGCAGACTTTACCACTGGTGTGTCGTAATTGTATGCAAAAAGGCAAAATATGGCAATAAGGAGAATAATTAGGCATCCGGCTGAAATCATGACAATGATGGAGGGAATTTCTGTGAACTGAGGATAGACAACCAAACGTGTTTTACATGTTGTGCTGCCCTCATCAGACCATTCACTCTCTGCACATGGAAAACAGGTATAGGGGTCCCCTGAAAAAAAAATAGCAAAATAATATATTTAAATGTTTAGTAGTAATATTTTGCTAAAAAATCCAAAATTAAAATAAATAAATGTGGGAAAATATTATGCTTTAAAATCACACTTCATAAAGCACCAATAACTCTAGTAAAGTATTATGGTGATAGAATACACTGAAGAAGCTCAAGGGATAGTCCTTTCAATTGACCTCCACTGTATGGACAAAAAATGGAAGTCAACATAATGGTTACCCTCAATTTTTCTAATTAGATAGATAGATAAATACCAATCACCTTGACCACCTTCTAAGGTACTTACTAGAAAAATCCACATAGCTGTTACGTGGACATTTTGTACATGTAAAACAGCATCTATGAAAAGCTTCCTGTTGCCTTGAATATCCCACCTTACACTCAGTAGAGCAATTTGAGAAAGGAACCTTTAAGGAACAGGAAAATTTGTTATTAAAGTTAACATTTTAACAGTTTTTAAAAACATAATTTACACATTTCTATGAACTAAAATCAGTGCCCTCAAACAATTAACACAGCCTGAAAACTGAACAAATTATAATTTCCATAAACTGACTGTGAATTAAAAAATACCAATTACCCAATTATCTTAAACAAAAAATTATTAGATCCTGCTTTCACAACTGTTAACAGACAGCTAAAATAAAGCTCTGTAGTCTTTATTCAAATGTAATAAAATGTATATCTGCTACTGTACATAAGTAGATAAAACTTAAGACTTAATGGAAGTTATTTGTATTAGAACAATGGTCAAACATTCATAGCCCAGAGATACTGTGGGTCAAAGAATGGTGGAGTTATTCATCTCCTCGACAGCAAATTTCATTACTCATTTATCAGGATGATTTATTTATTTATTTTATTATTTTTTGTTGCTTAAGCAGGTCTTTTAATTGACCTTCATTTGGAGAAATGCATAAAACTAAAAGTGTTTAGATGAAGTATCAACAACAAAAGAAAAAATAAAGACTTACAGAACCATTGTCATGCCAGGGCATGAGAGTGTTGTAGATGGTAAATCTAATTTCTGGAAGTTTATCATATGTGCCCACCATCTCAAACTGTGGAGGATTCACATCAGTGTGCCAGAGTAGAACTGCATAACTGATAGTTGGATCATAATTAACATCGTATTTCACTTGACGGCCATTGAGTGGAAAATTCAACAACTTTATTTTTTCAAGAAGCTGTTTTGTGTTCAATAAAAAAAAATAAAAATAAAAAAGACAAATTTATACAAAACTGCACAATAACATTAAGAAAATTAATATTTAGTTTTATTTGTTGATCTATTGTAGAAATAATAAAAGCAAAGACACAGTTTAATATGCAGTTTCGTTAAACATAAATATGATTAATTATTCAAGTAATTAAAACATTACTTCAATAATGTAATTAAAATGATAATTAAACGTAATGTATTCAAATAAATTCACTTACCATGTATGGCTTAACTGTTATGTTTTTGTGGCATTCATTCATGTCACACTGAAGAACCTTATGTAACGCATGAGCTATGGTATATATGGCAGAATAGACGGCAAAGGCGTGTGTGGGACTCTCATTTATAATGTCCTCTGCAGTCATCAAAGAGCAGTAATCACAGTCTTGATTACATATCTCATTCTTATTCTGGACAGCTTTGTCATTATGGCCCGCATGAGCTGTTCCTTTGGCTTTATTGTAGACAAATTCATTAAATCTGGGCAATGACAACAGTCTATCTGCAATGCCAATGATTGTGCCAATTTTCCTGATTCCTGGCTCTCTTGGAATCTGTTGATTCAAAGCCCACGATGGACTTGCAATCCATACTTTGTCTCGCATGTCATTTGCTATGGCTGCTTTGATAAACTTGCTTGCATATTGTGTCAAAGCAAATATTACAATGACATTGATGTTGAGCTTATCAATCATTTTAAGTGTTAGACTGTAGTTTGCATTTAGACTTAGACCCTCTTGATAGGCCAAACAAATGCCAGTATTTTTTATATACTCATTAAACAGCTTTAGTCCATCTGAACTGTAATCATCTTGGCTACCAAGAAAGGCAACCCAGTTCCATCCAAACCACCGTAGGATGTGAATAATCATCTCTATCAGGTCTTTGTTGCTAGGGATTGTTCTCACAAAAGAAGGATACTGAAGTTTATTGCTTAATGCGTAGCTAGCAGCTCCATAATTCACCTTTGAAAGAGAAGAAAACATCAATCAACATCAACTCATTAACAGTCAATAACTTTAACTTTCTAGTCCTGAACAAAATATAGGAATTACTTGTGTAAACATTTTGTTCTGTAAACTGTGTAAAAAGTAAAATTATTTACCATTGGTATAAGTTCCGTTGTGAACAGTGGTGCAACACTTATAGTTCTTGAGCTTCCATATGGTCCTGTTAAAGCAATCACTTTAGGCTGATAGTTGTTGAGTTTTTCTTTAGATTTTACTGAGCCATTATTTGAGATAAAACTTAAGACTGAATGGAAATTCCTTGTGTTAGAACAATAGTCATAAATTTCATAGCCCAGAGAAACATTGGGCAGAAGAGTTGTGGAATAATTAATCTCTTCAACAGCATACCTCATTACTTGCAATATTTTATAGCCAGATTTTGAGGTACTTTGCCTTAAAAACGTAAGTGTGGAAGTTAATAACATGTAATTGAAATGTGACTTTGAAATGCTGTTTTGAAATGCTGTTTGATTTAAATTACTGATAAGCCTAGACTGGTAAAAGATCCTTGCTTACCAGATACATTCAGTGGTCTCCGGGATGAAAACAGGTGTCACACGGTCAATTTCATGTAAAGCAAAAAGGCCACCCAATAAGTAATCTCCCTCCAATCTGAATTCAGATGATGAGCAAGAAACTTTGAAAAAGAAACAATTAGTAAAGCACAAAAGGAAAGTGTAAATACTATTGAGAAGCATGGTTAAAGATGGACTGCTGGTCATGAAGCAGGAATGTATAGTGGCTAGTCATTTGAGAACAGTCGGGCTCATACATTTAAACTTAATTTTCTTAAAACACTTCAATTTGCTTAAACCACCATTTTCAATCATGATACAAATGTCCATCTCCATGTCTAACACACAAAGTATATGTTAATCAGTTATTAAATAGAGCATTACACCACAAATGTCTCCTCATACAAAGCAAATTTTACACATTTTTAAATCTACAAAACAAACTCTTGTGAAACAAGCTGTAACTAAGCTGCAGACGGTAGCAAGCTGTAGCAGGGTTTTACAGTTGGATTACAATCACAAAGGTTTTCCAGACAGTGAAAAAAATAGATAATAATATTAACTAGATGAGTAAAGTTTGAGAACAAACTTTGAAGATGGCTTGAGAAAGCCTAGCCTGTAATGATTAATGCAGTTGTAAAAGTTTGAAGTTTTAAAGTTTAGAAAGATACAGGGATGTTACTATGTTGTTAATGTGTTAATGTGATTTGCATGTTGTTAGCATGTTTTAACAATTAACATGTTGAAAGCATGTTTCAGCATGATTTTCATGTTGTTAGCATGTGTCTTATCATGATTACCATGTTGCTAACATGTTAATATGTTTTAACAAAATTACCTGGTTGCTAACATGTTTCTAGCATGATTAGCATATTGTTAGCATGTTTCTAACATGATTAACATGTTCATGTTTCTTGTATGATTAGCAATTTGTTAGCATGTTTAGCATTTTGTTAGTATGATTAGTATGTTTTAGAGTGTTTTTAGCATGAGAAGCAATTAGTCAGCAAAGAAGGTGGCAGTGTGTTAGTGTTCCCTTAATACTTTGTTTCTTTATCTGTTGTTTAAATTGTTTACATTGTGACTTGCGGTTAAGAAGATTAATTTCATTTTCTACCAACTTCTACTTGTATTCTTTGGTTGTAATTTGTATTTTTGATTGCACTTATTTGTAATTAGAATAACAGCCATCGGCTAAGAAAAAGCTTTTGTTATTTATATTGCTCACTTCCTGCACTTAAATGTGAACTTTATTTTTGATTTGAGCAATTACCCTTCTATAGGCTTTTAGGTGTGCTAATTAATAAGAAGGTGGACACAACGACCACTACCGCTCCATCACTAGCACAATTCAACCAACAGCCCATGATTGTCACGGTAGGAAATCCAGTGTTTCCTCCGTGTCATGTTTTGTGGTTGTTTTTGTACTTACGTTGTCTCCATGTGCTCGTTTAGTTGTTGCAGTTGCAGTCTCCATGTTGCAGTCTCCCTGTTGGATTACCATCTCCCGTGTTAGTGTTCTGGATTGTGTTCGTGTTGTCGTCTTCGTGTTAGTGTTCCGGTCACTTCCTGGTTTCATCCATCGACCGTCTACACCGTCACCACCGACTTCACCATCCAGCACTTCTCACGCCACTGTAGACCTTCCGTCACCATTGCCCACATCCTGGACTGTGCCTTCATCTTTCAGTTTCGCTGTATTTTCTACCATCAATAAACAACCATTCTAATTACCTGCAATTGCTTCCTCCTCTCTTACGAGTCGTCACAGTAGGATCTGACCATCATGGAAGCAGCAGGCAATCACTCCCCATCTCATCTAGAGGACATTCTGCAGAGAGTCGGTGATCGTATGGAGCGCCAAGACAAGGCGATAGATGAGATGGGTCGAGCCTTCCAAGCAATGGTGACGAAGGTGTCCGAGCTCGCTCTCCAGGCTCAACAGCAACAACAACCGCCACCCGCTGCGCCTCCCACGCCACCCACACCGCCGATCGTCTCTGGAGGGATTTCCCAGCCCGAACCACGCCTCCCCATTCCTGAGAAATATGCGGGTGAGCCAAACTTTTGTCGATCATTTCTGTCACATTGTTCTCTACACTTCGCCTTACAGCCCCGCACGTTCACCACCGAGGAGATGAAGGTGGTTTTCGTCTTGTCCCTACTGACGGGGAGGGCTGCCCTCTGGGGAACGGCGGTATGGGAGAACCAGGACAGCTGCTGCGCATCGTTCCACACCCTTTCGGTGGAGATGAGACGAGTCTTCGACCGCTCCGTCGCCGGGAGGGAGGCGGCTAGACTTCTCACGGATCTACGCCAGGAAGAGAGGTCCGTATCCGACTATGCCATCGAGTTCCGCACCCTGGCGGCGGAGTGTAAGTGGAACGAAGAGGCGCAGTGGGATCACTTCCTGCATGGGTTGGCTGACCGCATCCAACAGGAGATCCGCGCCGCTGAACTCCCCACTTCTCTCAATGGTCTTATTGACTTCACCATCAGGATAGACAACCGACTCGACCAAGCCGACAGATGGAGGGGGAGAGTTGTTCTCGCGACCAGACCGGAGGCTCAACGTCAGCGTTCAGAAGTTGCGGTCAGCCCACCTGGAGATTCTGAACCCATGCAGGTGGGGCGAGCTCGGCTCTCCCGGGAGGAGAGGATCAGGCGGAGATCCCTGGGACTGTGTTTATACTGTGGCAGCCAAGAACATCACATCCAGCGCTGTCCGGTAAAAGACCAAGCCCGATAGTAAAACCGAGGCTACTATCGGGTGGGATCTCTGCCAAGAAGACCTCATCTACATCGACACTCCTTCCGGTGAGTCTACGGTGGTCTACCCACACACTTAATCTTCACGCTTTGGTGGATTCTGGGGCCGAGGGCAGTTTCATGGACTGCAAATTTGCCAGGAAGCTCAACATTCCTCTCACCTCCCTCAAACACCACATTGCACCTTTTGCACTCAACGGACACAAGCTGCCGATCATCACACAGACCACTCTACCGGTTTCGCTCATCACAGCTGGCAACCATACGGAAGAGATGTCATTCTTCATCACGGACTCACCTCTATCCCCCATTGTTCTCGGTCACACCTGGCTCCAGAAACACAACCCAAGGATCGATTGGCTTCTCGGATCTGTGGTTAGCTGGAGCGAGGAATGTCATTTGTCTTGTCTTTTGTCTGCTGGTGTTAATGTTTCTGAGTCTGTGTTTCAGGGGGAAGCAGTGGATTTGGCTAACGTGCCCGCGGAGTACCACGACCTGAGGGAGGTGTTCAGTAAGTCTCGGGCTGATTCTCTTCCTCCTCATCGTCCCTATGACTGTGCGATAGAGTTATTGCCAGGTACTTCTCCGCCTAAGGGCAAGTTATATTCCTTGTCTATTCCAGAGACGGCGGCCATGGAGAAATATATATCCAGTTCTCTAGCAACGGGGTTCATCCGCCCTTCTTCTTCTCCAGCGGGGGCGGGGTTCTTTTTTGTGGGAAAGAAGGACTGATCCTTGCGACCTTGCATTGACTACCGAGGGTTGAACAACATAACGGTAAAGAATACCTATCCTTTACCGCTTATGTCTTCAGCTTTTGAGAGGTTGCAGGGAGCGTCTGTTTTCACTAAATTGGACTTACGTAATGCTTATCATTTGGTCCGCATCAGGGAGGGGGATGAGTGGAAGACTGCTTTTAACACCCCTAGAGGCCATTTTGAGTATTGCGTCATGCCCTTCGGGCTAACCAACTCGCCGGCAGTCTTTCAAGCACTCGTTAATGACGTGTTACGAGACATGGTCGATCTATTTATATATGTTTACCTGGATGACATATTGATTTTTTCTTCGTCTCTCCAGGAACACGTGCAACACGTACGACGAGTGCTTCTGCGGTTGCTAGAGAATGGGTTGTTTGTCAAGGCGGAGAAATGCGTTTTTCATGCACAGTCTGTTTCTTTTCTAGGACACATCATTTCGACTGAGGGTGTTCGCATGGACCCTGATAAGGTTAAGGCTGTGGCAGATTGGCCATCCCCAGAGTCTCGCAAGGCCCTGCAGAGATTTATGGGGTTCGCCAATTTTTACCGGCGTTTCATTCGCAATTTCAGCCAACTAGCCGCGCCTCTGACCGCTTTGACCTCCCCTAGATTGACGTTCAGGTGGTCAGACACAGCCGAGGCTGCGTTTACCAAACTGAAGAGCTGCTTTGTTTCGGCTCCCATTCTCGTCACCCCTGATCGCTCACGTCAATTCATAGTGGAGGTCGACGCGTCAGAGGTGGGGGTAGGAGCAGTGTTGTCCCAGCGCGCATCCTCAGACGAAAAGGTTCATCCTTGCGCGTATTATTCTCACCGTTTATCCCCTGCGGAGGTTAATTATGACATTGGTAATCGAGAGTTGTTGGCAGTCAAACTTGCACTGGAAGAATGGCGTCACTGGCTTGAAGGGTCGGGTGTACCCTTCATTGTATGGACGGACCATAAGAATCTCGAATACATTAGAACCGCCAAAAGACTTAACTCCAGGCAGGCTCGGTGGGCATTATTTTTCGGTCGTTTCGATTTTACACTTTCTTACCGGCCGGGTTCCAAAAACATCAAACCCGATGCTTTATCCCGTCTTTTTGAGCGTTCCGATCGTACTGCTACTCCCGAGCCCATTTTACCGGGGACCATCATTATCTCCGCGCTCAGATGGGAGGTCGAATCGAAGGTTTTGACTGCCTTAGAAGGGGTAACGCCCCCGGCTCGTTGCCCACCGAACCGATTGTTTGTGCCGGAGGGGTTACGGTCAGACGTTCTCCAGTGGGGTCATTGTTCCAGTGTTGCTTGTCACCCAGGGGTTAGTAGAACTAGATTTCTAGTCATGCAACGATTTTGGTGGCCTGGTATGGCTCGTGACGTCCACGACTTCGTCTTGGCTTGTTCGGTTTGCGCTATTGGGAAGACTTCCAATCGACCTCCAGAGGGGTTACTCTTACCGCTGTCTGTCCCTTCGAGACCCTGGTCCCACATCTCGCTAGATTTCATTACCGCCCTCCCGCCCTCTAAGGGCAATACGGTGATTTTAACCGTAGAGGACCGGTTCTCGAAGATAACTCATTTTCATTCCCTTGCCCAAATTGCCATCAGCCAAGGAAACAGCGGTAGCTGTCATTGACCACGTCTTCCGTATACATGGCCTTCCGACAGACGTGGTTTCTGACAGGGGTCCCCAATTTGTGTCCAGATTTTGGCGAGAATTCTGTAAATTGTTAGGAGCGACTGTTAGTCTTTCGTCCGGGTTCCATCCCCAGAGCAATGGTCAAACCGAGCGAGCCAATCAGGATATCGAAAGGGTTTTGCGATGTTTGGCTTCCAATAATCCTTCGTCCTGGTGTCAGCAACTCTCAATAGTGGAGTACGCACACAATTCTTTGCCAGTGTCATCTACGGGCATGTCTCCATTTAAGTGTAGTTTAGGGTACCAACCACCTAATTTTGTCAGTACGGAATCCGAGGTTTCGGTCCCCTCCGCACACGCATTAGTCCAGAGGTGTCACCGCACCTGGACCAGAGCTCGCAGAGCTCTGCTCCAGGCTAGGTCGCGCACCAAGGCTAAGGCCGATCGCCACCGGTCGAAGCCTCCCCGTTACGTCATCGGTCAAAGAGTGTGGCTTTCTACCCAGAATATTCCTATGCGTTCCGTTTCTAACAAACTTGCTCCCAAATTTATTGGCCCGTTTTCTATTACCAAAATTATTAATCCGGTAACCGTGCGTCTTAGTCTTCCCCCAGCGTACAGGAGGATTCATCC
Organism: Carassius auratus; assembly: GCF_003368295.1. Classification (NCBI taxonomy): domain Eukaryota; kingdom Metazoa; phylum Chordata; class Actinopteri; order Cypriniformes; family Cyprinidae; genus Carassius; species Carassius auratus. Next base: position 26,777,128 of record NC_039250.1, read on the forward strand.
CGTGTTCCATGTGTCCAAAATTAAATCGGTGATTTCTTCCCGTCTTAATCCGCCTGCCCCGGTTCCCCCCCCGCCTCGTCTCGTTAATGGGGAAACCACCTATTCGGTTAATCGTATTCTGGACTCTAGACGGAGGGGACGCGGATTTCAGTACTTGGTGGATTGGGAGGGTTACGGTCCGGAGGAGAGAAGCTGGGTTCCTGCTCGGGACATATTGGATCACCACCTTATAGATGATTACAATCTACAGGTAAAGCAGGCTGGGAACGTCAGGTGATGTCCTAGGGGAGAGGGTACTGTCACGGTAGGAAATCCAGTGTTTCATCCGTGTCATGTTTTGTGGTTGTTTTTGTACTTACGTTGTCTCCATGTGCTCGTTTAGTTGATTGTGGTCACCTGGGTGTTGATTGTCTCGCTCCAGCTGATCCTCATCACCCCTCAGCTACATATACTCACCTCTCTCTCTGTCTGTTGTCAGATCCTCACTCATGTTGCAGTCTCCCTGTTGGATTACCGTCTCCCGTGTTAGTGTTCTGGATTGTGTTCGTGTTGTCGTCTTCGTGTTAGTGTTCCGGTCACTTCCTGGTTTCATCCATCGACCGTCTACACCGTCACCACCGACTTCACCATCCAGCACTTCTCACGCCACTGTAGACCTTCCGTCACCATTGCCCACATCCTGGACTGTGCCTTCATCTTTCAGTTTCGCTGTATTTTCTACCATCAATAAACAACCATTCTAATTACCTGCAATTGCTTCTTCCTCTCTTACGAGTCATCACAATGATTTAACTGCATATTTAGTAAGAATTCATGTTAAATTAGCAATATCACTCAAAAGTATTATCACATGAGCAGAAGCCTCCGTTACTAATTTGAAAATGAATGTCAGTTTAGAACAGGGGCTACCGCTTGGTATTGCATACGCTTGCTGAAGGAATTGTCTCAACAGATCATTAGTAGCAACATCCTGTTTAGATACAGTTGCAATCAAAAGAGGTTTTCTGAAGATCCAGGATAAAATAAAAATTGCATCTATAACAGTTCACTGGTATATTAAAAGTAATATTGTCAATATATAATGCAATATTTTTGATTTATAAGATTTTTTTATAATACTGCTATGTCATAATTATTCAACATTGCGGTTTTTAAATCACTTATTTGCATGGTGGGTAATAAAACTTAGCTTTAGCTGTTACACATACAGTTAGCCCATGCATGTGTTGAAGTTGAGTAGCAAAAATGTCAACAGAGATCTCACAAAAGCCAAAGAGAATAAATATTGTATTACTTTAGAAAGGCAAAGGCTATATGAAGATTTCCAAGACATTGAAAGTTCCTAAAGACACAGCTCTCAGCCTTATTCCTTAGCTTAAAGTGTGTTTTACCAGAAAACATTTGAGGGTGTTGAAGAAAAAACACAATATCATAAAATGTTTAATCAGAGCAACTGAGAAAAATCTTCAATGTACAGCCAAAGACTTGCAAGATGACCCGAAGAAAGGAGAAACCGATTTCAATGCAGTGTGAAAGAAGAACACTAGACAAGTATGTCCTTCATGTAAAGACATCTTGCAGAATACCACTCTTGATCAAGAAGAAAAAAAGGCCAACTTGAATTTGATCAAATTCATTTGTGTAGACCTGTGGAGCACTGGAGCAATGTTTTATGGAGTGATGTGACCAAACTGGAACTTTTTGGACGTGTGGATCAGCGGTATGTCTGCTGCAAAAAAGGCAAAGCTCATAAGCAGAAGAACACTATCTCCATCGTCAAACTTGGAGGTGGATCAGTCCTGTTATGGGGTTTCTTTACTGTAGAAGGAAGTGGAAATCATGACTGTATGAAGGACATCATGGATTCTTTGAAGTATCAGGCCATTTTGACAAGAATCGTGATGATGCCTTTGGTGCAAAGACTGAAGCTGATGATCAATGGACTTTCCTGCAGGACAGTCATCCCAAAGGGATCTCAGGGATCAGTCATAGAATGTACTTGAGTGGCCTGTAGTAGTAGTTGTAGTAGCCCTTTATTGTCACTAGTCACAAGTACCAGCAAAATTAGCCATCAACCTGTCCATACATACACAACATACATACAATGGGGTGGACAGAACAGGAAGACAGGGAATTCAGGAAGAAATACAGCATAACATTAGGAAAGTGAGGAGAAAAAAACCCAATGCACGTACACCATAAACACACGACTTGGCAACTAGGGATGGAAATTGGGGGGGGTCGAGGTAATCTAGTGCAGGCAGCAGCCGTCCTACCCTGCAGCTAGAAAGCGCTGGTCATGGACCCGCTTGACAGACTGGCGGTACAAAGCGGAAAAGGCGAGTGATGGGGATGGGGAGGTGAGTGCATATCTGTATATGTGTAACAGTTCGTGTATTAGTAGGCCTGGAGAGTTGCAATTCTCTCTAGATGCCTCAGTCTGCAGATTATACAGCGTCAAAGCAAGTTGCCATGGAGACAGCCTTGGTCAGGTCCTAGACAGAGTCAACAACAATCCCGGTATCTGTTGGAAACGGGTTGAGGAACGCAGAGCGTCTCATTGCCATGCTTTCCAAGGGGAAAATTTGTTATCCAGCCAAGGCCAAGCTGGGAGTGGAACCGCATTGGTCTAGTAGCCGCATTCCAATTTAACGGTCACTATGATTGTCTCCAAATCCTTTCTTTTCCAAAGCCGTGAGCTTCACCGTGATGTTTTCCATATTGCGGTTAATAGTCCCAGTCTCAATGCTGACCACTCTGCCCACTGCTTCAATCATGATGGGCAGCCTCGTGAGGCTTTGGACAGCTGTTCCCATCTTCTGAATTTTCTGATAACCCAGGGCAAAGCCTAATCCAATCAGCAGAAGACCTGTTATCATGGTTCCGAATATGTAGATGTCTTCAATGTCCTCCACGGAAAGAGCCACCAGACAAGGCAAGGAATGGGCCAAGACTATAGTAGAGAGGTGACAGAGGCTTCTAAGCACTTACAATACAGCATGTATTGGTGATTTTAAACAATAAAAGATTCTACACAAAGGGGGTTGTATAATTTTGAACATGAATGTTTAGAGCCAATTTGTATTTTATCATGATTCATCAATGTTCCATTCTCAGAATCACTCAAAAGTGTATTAACAAACTTTCGCTAATATTTAACAGATGCCTTTTGTGGCAGGAGGGGCGTGGTTTAGCGAAGTCTGCAGCGGGAGAGAGAATCAGGAGACGAGCGGTAAGTGAGTGATTTGGGCAGAAATTATCATCACCTGTTTCTTGTTCTAGTAATTGGCGTGGAGAGATTATAAAACGCCAGGAGAGACGGAAGCAAGCGAGAGAGAGACGGACTGCTGACGCGAGTCGGAAAGAGTGAAACGGACATAGTATTGAAGTGTCAGAATAAGAGTCACTGTTTGGGTGTTTGTACTTTTTAGTTCTTTTTGTTTACAATAAATCTGTCAGCAGTCCAGCCGACCCCTTTGTCCTCTTCCTTCCATCCCACGAACTTTGCTACACTGGTGCTGAAACCCGGGAGGAAGTAGGACCGTCGCCGCTGCCATGCAAAGTCCGGCCGCCACGCCACTTGCGGACATCATCGCCTCCCTCGCGGTCCTTCACCGTGAACAACACCAGGCCCTGCTGGATCTGAGGACTGATCAGGAGAGGCGTTTCCAGGCCATTGTCCAGGCCCAGCAGGAGGACCGCAAGAGGTTGGCCCGTTTCTTTTGGCCGGGCATTCATGACAACGTGCGCAGGTGGTGCGCGTCTTGTCCGGAATGTCAGTTGGTAAACCCACCGGCTGCCCCAAAAGCGCTTTTGCACCCTCTTCCCTTAATGCAGGTCCCCTTCGAGAGAATTGGTATGGACCTCATCGGGCCATTAGAGCGATCGGCACGAGGACATCGCTTTGCATTAGTCATAGTTGATTATGCAACGCGATATCCTGAAGCGGTGGCTGCTTGTGTTGCGGATGCCCTGTTTCGTCTTATCTCCCGGGTGGGGGTTCCAAAAGAAATCCTCACCGATCAGGGCACGACTTTTATGTCACGTACGCTACGCGAACTGTACGGATTGTTGGGCATTAAATCGATTCGAACTAGCGTCTATCACCCACAAACCGACGGCCTGGTCGAACAATTTAATCGCACACTTAAATCCATGATCCTTAAGTTCGATCACAAAGACGCCAAAAATTGGGATAGGTGGCTAGAGCCCTTGTTATTCGCTGTGCGAGAGGTCCCTCAAGCCTCCACGGGGTTTTCCCCCTTCGAGCTTCTCTATGGACGCCAGCCCGGGGGGTGCTCGGCGTACTGAGAGAAACTTTTGGAAGAGGGACCATCTCAGTGCAAAAACGAAATTCAGTATGTGCTGGACTTGAGAACAAAACTCCACACACTGGGGCGGCTATCAATGGAGAATTTGTTACAAGCCCAGGACCGCCAGAGCCAGCTGTATAACAGGGGAACTAGGTTACGCAAATTTGCACCGGGAGAGAAAGTACTTGTATTACTCCCAACGTCGAGCTCCAAATTAATGGCTAAGTGGCAGGGACCGTCTGATGTTGCACGACAGGTCGGAGATCTCGATTATGAGGTAATACGGTCTGATAGGAACGGGTCCCGTCAGATCTACCACCTCAATCTCCTTAAAAAATGGAATGAGGCGGAATCAGTGATGTTGGCAACGGTAATTGGCGGAGAGGATGATCTCGGGCCAGAGGCGAATATCAAACCACAATCCCTCGCCCTGGCTCCAGGTGGAGATCACCTCTCGCCATCCCAACTCACTGATTTAATGAAATTGCAGGCAGAGTTTGCCAACGTCTTCTCACCCCTACCGGGCCGTACTAACCTGATTCAGCACCATATCGAGACCGAGCCGGGCGTGGTAGTTCGCAGCCGGCGTATCGTTTACCTGAGCACAAGAAAAAAGTAATTCAGGCTGAATTAGGCGCTATGCTTGACATGGGGGTAATAGAAGAATCTAATAGTAACTGGGCGAGCCCAATAGTTTTAGCCATCAGATGGGCCGTCCTCACCCTCCACTATTATCTCCTGGGATGGGAGTTCACCCTCTGTTCGGACCACGCTCCGCTACAGTGGCTCCACTGCATGAAGGATACCAACGCACGGATCACTCGTTGGTATCTAGCTCTTCAGCCTTTTAAGTTCAAGGTGATCCACAGGCCGGGTGTTCAGATGGCAGTGGCTGACTTCCTCTCCAGAAATGGGGGGGGGGGCTATGGGGGTATGTGGCTGGGGGGGCGTGGTTTAGCAAAGTCTGCAGCGGGAGAGAGAATCAGGAGACGAGCGGTAAGTGAGTGGTTTGGGAAAAAATTATCATCACCTGTTTCTTGTTCTAGTAATTGCCGTGGAGAGAGTATAAAACGCCAGGAGAGACGGAAGCAAGCGAGAGAGAGACGGACTGCTGACGCGAGCCGGAAACAGAAACCGGAAAGAGTGAAACAGAAGTAGTATTGAAGTGTCAGAATAAGAGTCACCGTTTGGGTGTTTGTACTTTTTAGTTCTTTTTGTTTACAATAAATCTGTCGGCAGTCCAGCCGACCCCTTTGTCCTCTTCCTTCCATCCCACGAAATTTGCTACACCTTTGTTGAAATGATTTCATGCAATGAAATTCTCCACAGCAAAATGTTTTGGAGGTCAAGGGGGTTGAATAATTTTGATTGCAACTGTAGGTGTACGCGGATACATAAGTGGAGCGATGCCCAAGATAAAAGGCCCTTTTACAAACTCAAGAAAGGGCATGAAGCAACTGCGCGAATCCCTCACCATATAGGATTTTTAGAAAGAACGCAGAGCACTAGCATGCCACTGGCCTCGCTCAGCTCCCATGGGTCTCGGGGCCACACCACTCTTTACAGTGATCACTTTTTTCATGCCCGCATTCTCCATCTATTTAGTGGGGAGATGGATCATACAGACAACAGAAGTGCAATAAATTCCTCTGGGGGTTCTTTATTGAGTGCAAAGAGCATGGTGTAAGGTTCTACATACACAAAAAAACAGAACACAGGACAGTGCTGGCATGTTTCAGTGCAGAAGATCCTGTTCGTGCAGTAAAGTGTCCGTAAGAGTGATGTTCTGATCATCATAAGCTTAATATTGTAATATAATAATATTGTATTACCATTAAAGGTCCCGTTTTACGCACTTTTTTGAAGCTTTGATTGTGTTTACAGTGTGCAATATAACATGTGTTCATGTTTCGCGTGTAAAAAAATAGTATTTTTCACACAATTCACCTATCTGTATACCGCTGTTCTCACTGTCATAAAAACGGGCTGATGTCTTCCTTGTTCTATAAAGTCACTCCTTCAGAAATACATAACGAGTTCTGATTGGGCCAGCGGTTCCTGTGTTGTGATTCGACAGCAGCTTACAGCTTACAGCATGCTGCCCTCCTGCAAACGCTAGTTTTGGAGTAGTTTTGAGAACCAAGTGGGCAGGAGCGTGTGCCCTAACATCTAGTTAACAAAGCTAAACAGCATTGCCCTTTGTGTGATAAGTTATAGAAACTGTTAAACGTACCAACTTAAATAATAAAATACACTTACCAGTTGTGGTCCATAAACCATCTAATGATGATTGAGAAAGTTGTCCTCAGCAAGCTATCCTCAGCTAAATTTGCTGCACATAGTTTTACATGTGGATTATAATTTTCCGGAACCGAGTTAAACATAAATTGTAACCATTAATTTTCAAGTACAGCGTCCCTGGGAAGCCCAAACAAAGATGATTGGACTCAGAGATGAAAATAACAGCGCTTCAAACGACATGGCGACAAACACAAACACAGCTCTTCCTTCTTCTCCGTCGGATCGCAAGGCCACACCCCCCTTTTTGTGTATTCATGTGGGTGGAGGTTAGTCAAACAACTGCTTTAGTGATGTCATTACTGCAGGAACTAGAGGGATGTAGTCCAAACGGGTCGTTTTTTGTAGGCGAATTCTGTTAAATCAAATATCTCGCTTGGCATTGAACTTTGAGCTTTAGAATTTTACAGATATTATTTATACTCTAACAACAACACTACACACTAACTAAAATTTAAAACATGGAATCACGAACAAGGGGACCTTTAAGTAATCATCTATACTCTTTAAAATGAAAAATTAATAACATTTCAATATCCATCATGACACTGTTGTGCAGATGTTCTCCATCTAAATAAGACTGGTGTTTGAATTTTATCTGTTAACATTAGAAAGGAAGATGTATTTTTATTTTATTTTTTTATTTTTTTTTAGCTGAGCTGCTGAGACTGTATGAAACAGGGAGATGTCTTAGAGGCCATTTACACAAAAACAATTTCAGCCAAAATTGGGAAACTTTTTATTTGTTTTTCCCTTTCTTTTACACGGCAACAGCATTTTGGTATGGAGCCAAAAGAGTCTCAATAAAGATTTATCTACATTATCTTCACACTACATTCACATATGCACACATAGGATTCATACATGCACACACATAATTCATAAATACACACACAGGATACACAAATGCGCACAAAATTCACAAATGCACACACAAAATTTAAAAAGCACAAAAGATTCACAAATGCATACAAAATTCAGAAATGCACACACAATTCAGAAATGCAAACAACTTTTACAAATGCACTCAAGATTCACAAATGCACAGGACAAGATTCAGAAATGTATTTCTGATGCACACACACATATATCTTGATTTACAAGAGAGCCGGAGAGTCACTTTCCTCTCGCAGCGGACTCACTTTCCTCATCGAACGATTCACTTTCCTCACGAGTCACTCAGCGAACGACTCACTTTCCTCATGCAGCGAACGACTCACTTTCCTCACGCAGCGAACGATTCACTTTCCTCACGCAGTGAATGACTCATTTTCCTCACGCAGCGAGCGACTCACTTTCCTCAGCGAACAATTCACTTTCCTCACGCAGCGAACGACTCACTTTCCTCAGCGAACGATTCAATTTCGAAGTCGAGCGAGCGATTCACTTTCCTCACGAAGCGATCAACTCAATTTCCTCAGCTAACGACTTACTTTCCTCAAGCAGCCAGCGACTCACTTTGCGCAGCCAGAGAGTCACTTTCCTCTTGCAGCGGACCACTGACTCTCTCTTCATGTAGGGACCGAATATTATAATTAAAGTGACTTCTATATTGCATCCAAAAGAATATTTAGATATATTTAAATATTCAAAAAGGTGTACTTTTTTTTTTTTACTTTCATTAAAATATTTTAATAAAATGAAATAATCGCCTATTGCAAATTTATGAATCCATGGTTAACTTTTTTTCTGCAGTCACTGGCCTATATGTATTGAGACATTTTTAAATTTATATATTGTAAAAAATAAAATAAAAAAATAAACCTGAATTGTAATCTAAACATTTGTATTTTCATACAATTTCATAAATAAGTAGACTATAATATGCCGCACCACACATGAACGCGTTCATGTGATTGGCTTATAAGTAATCAATCCCCCACGTGGAGTGCGTTCTTGTGATTGGCTAAAAGAAGGGAGATATCTGATTGGTTGCTGATTATTCCCTGTTTAAAAAAAGCATTTGTGTGTCGAGCCAAGTCAGGGGAGTCTCAAAATTCACACACAAATGCAGTGAAGTTCACAGACCGCAAGCAGTTTGTAAATAAAGATATATGTGTGTGTGCATCAGAAATACATTTCTGAATCTTGTCCTGTGCATTTGTGAATCTTGAGTGCATTTGTAAATGTTGTTTGCATTTCTGAATTGTGTGTGTATTTCTGAATTTTGTGTGCATTTCTGAATTTTGTATGCATTTGTGAAACTTCTTAGCTTTTAAAATTTTGTGTGTGCATTTGTAAATTTTGTGCGCATTTGTGTATCCTGTGCGTGTATTTATGAATCATGTGTGTGCATGTATGAATCTTGTGTGTGCATATGTGAATGTAGTGTGTGCATTTATCTTTATTGAGACTCTTTTGGCTCCATATTTTGGGGACTGAAAAATGCATACTTTTGAGAACGGGTTTCAAAGTACAAGTTTTTGAAAATGCCAAATACCCAATACAGTAATCTTTGAAAACGGTGACATCATGTGCATGCGTTGTATGTGTTAGGTATGTAGACATGCGCAATAAGTGTCGATTTTAAAGGCAAGTACAAACAAACATAAACAACAATCGTGGAGTACATGGTACTGTTGTTGCTGCTCAAGAGTTTGCTAATGCCTCTTCAGCAGTGTGTGGATTAACTTCACCAATATTACAACCAACAGCAGAGACACATTATATATATCATCACTTAACTACAGGTACTGTGTACTAATAAAGATAAAGTTGACAGTGCCAACTACTGGCCTGACATACGTAATACAGCGTTTTTGGACATTTTATGTCACCTTTATTTATATAGCGCTTTAAACTAAATACATTGCGTCAAAGCAACTGAAAAACATTCATTTGGAAAACAGTGTGTCAATAATGCAAAATGATAGTTAAAGCTGCAGTAGGTAACTTTTGTAAATATATATTTTTTACGTATTTGTTAAACCTGTCATTATGTCCTGACAGTAGAATATGAGACAGATAATCTGTGAAAAAAAATCAAGCTCCTCTGGCTCCTCCCAGTGGTCCATACATTTTTCTACATTTTGAACACAAACAAAGTTACGGACCGCTCCTGGTAAGAAATCAACCAATCAGAGCTGCGGTCCGTAACTTTGTTTGTGTTCAAAATGTAGAAAAATGTATATAAAAATTGAGTACACCTTGAATCCATTTTCCAAACCGTGTTTTTAGCTAATCCTGAATCACTAGGGTGCACCTATAATAAGTGTTTATATTCGGACTATTTTAGATTGCTTTGGGGGTACCGCGGCGGAGTAACCCAGTACCTTTGTGATTCTTCATAGACATAAACAGAGAGAAGTAGTTCCAGCTACGATGTTCTTCCGCAAGACGCAAGCAGTTCTGTTTATTAACCGCTAGAGCGTCAAAAGTACCGCAGCTTTAAAGGCAATTCATCATTGAATTCAGTTATGTCATTGTTCAGTTAAATAGTGTATGTGCATTTATTTGCAATCAAGTCAACGATATCGCTGTAGATAAACTGACCCCAACTAAGCAAGCAGGAAGCTGCTATTTGAATTAAGATAAATTTAAGTCTATGTGGCAATGCTGTTGTCAGGAATTTAACCCAGCGCCAACTATGGCAAGAAATATAGACTACGCCACCCCGGAAACTGGCCGGGGACCTACCGGTATACAAATGTATCACCAGCACACAGATACGTGGTGGCTGAGACAGATATCAGACACAGTACACAGAATTCAACAATTTATTCAAAATCACTAATTTACATATACACTAAATTTATTATTTTAATAAGCACTAAAAAAAGGGATAGGCATGGATCATAAAAATATGAAAGACAAACAATTTTCCGATTTCAGAACTGGGGGACTCAAGTTACTTATCCAATGAACACAGCAAACACTTGTGCTCTAACCACACAGCATCATCACCCACGTTGTGAACACCGCAAACCTACAGCCGCACCACCACCACACACGACACTGGCTAGGACTGGTACCCCAATTCTGAAGGGAAAGGAAACAGAACAACATAAGAAACAAAATACCCACATTCATACACAGTCACATATGCACATCAGGTTATTATTTGTCAGAAACACTTATCACTCGCTGCCTGACGGAAACAAGGACACCAGGTCACTGGCAATCCTCTCTCACTGGTTCTCACAGACTGTGGGCAACACAACAGGTTGTGACGTGTCACAGTATGCATACAAACAAAATAAAATAAAATACAATCTTAAGTAAAGCAATTCAAAAGAAACTAGTCTGACAGAGAAACGGCAGTTAAACACAATGGTTGCGTCAAACACTTAATGATTCGTCTGTAATTACCCCCCACAAAGTTAAAGTCAAATTAGTTTGAGGGCGATGAGTCACTTAAGGCCGGGAACGCTAGCGGTTCCGGTTGTCACGGTAACCCCCCAGTGCAAGTCGGTCAATTTGATCAAAGTATGCAGTACCACAACATTCACCGTCCAGTAAATGGCAGAAGAGTAGTTGAAAGAATTAGCAGGCACAATGAAGGACAGTCCACCCCGCCCAGAAGCTCTCCGGTGCCGAGACTGAAACGCGTGCAAATACTCTCAAATAGACCACAAAAGCCTGCTGCAACACCTCCTGGCCCCCCGTGTCACTAAAAACACAAAACGTGTTAAATGCAAAATTTGCCGCCTCAGGATCCCCAGCAAACACCTACATGTACACCTATATGAGACATACACATGTGACATACCTGCAGATAAAAACTCACACCGACCCGCGCACTCACTGGCGTATGAGTTGGAGGTTTGTAGAGATAGAAGTTTATCCGCATCTTAAAAAAATCTCTCCTCAGCCACACTGCTGGACATAAACACGGCGCACACAAGATGACGTCATATCCGTGACCCCAAATGACATGCTACCTGGATGTCAATCACATCCCCTTTTATACAGGTGGAATGTACCACTTTCCCAAAAAAATGGTTGATCATATCACTACATCTATACAAACTGAGAGTTTAAGTGCCACATCGCAAAACCAACTGAATGGCGGTGTTGTTATTTGTACAGTGTTATAATGAGCCGACATTTCATGTAACATGCTTAACTGTATTTGCAACAATGCAACGATTCATGTGCTAATCCACTAGAATGTGTTTTGGTTGCCATGACGACCGTGACCCGGAAGCCTTAACGTACTTCCGGAGCAACTCTGAACAGTGCACGCGCAGCGCACAAACTCCACGGTGTCGCTAAGCTAACGAAACCATTGCATTTACATTGAAGTCTATACTAAAGCCACTAGCCTCAAAGGTTAGCCGTTAGCATTACCATCCAGTGGTAGAATAATGTTTGTTTGGACAACGCTGATGTGATTTAACCATTTTAAACATCTTAACTAACACTTGTTAGTCTCTTTCTTTTTATCGCTCTCTTTTCTCACTAGACCACTTATTTTCATTTTACTAGAAAGGGAAATACTGACTCACAATTATTAATTGTCAAATTGAAATTTAATTGAAACATTAAATTTATTTGGAAGCATTTAAAATTTCCCTCTCAGATCATTTCATTTGATCTTTTATTTATAGTATTCTCTTTTGGGTCTAATTATTTTAGGAATGAATAAGCCTTGAACTTTGGAAGTTAAAGTAAACTTATTCTTCCTAATTTATTTATTACCCATCTGAATATATGCTATTCAGACCTTTACTTATTTGAATGCATTTTACCCCTCTTCCTGTTTTGGTTATACACTTAACCACTATTGTTTTACGTATTGATTTCCTCTTTTTAATTTCATTTTTGCATATTTTGCCCATTTATTAATTTTTTTAATTTTACTTTTTCTTACCATTTCTTTACTTTGTGTATCCTAGCCTGGGAACGACAAACCTGAGCCCTAAAAGGAGACATTGTTATCCCTCACTACGAGTTCAAATAAATTAGAAAGACAACTCTCTTTCACTTAAAGTTTATTTTGTTTGATTAGTTGTGCAGCAACTAACACAACGCTCTCCTTGTAGTTGAGATAACCGCTACTGAGACTTACCATCTCCGTCCTCTCTCTCCTTTACTTTCCTCTTCTCTTTTTACATTTGTAGGACATGTAAGAACCATCAATCAATTCTAAGTGAAGTAAATACACAATCGTGCCAAAGACGACGAATCATCCTTATGAATTTGATTGTAATCATCCTCTCATTTGTTCTTCCTAACCTCCCTACATTTGGAAACGCAATCCAAGTTTAAGCATCTCATCCAAGGTTGAGATCAATTTAATAGAGATACGTGTTGAGCAACTGTCACCTTCGCTGACTCCCTGGTGAGCGGTCCAACTGAAAGGTATATGGTGTCAATCCTGTCAGACTAAGAAAAGAGATATCAGAATTATTATTGTATTCTTTTGTCCAAAGCAAGAAATATAATAATATTGTTTACGTTTTTGATAACATTTAATTGGAAAAAATAATTTTCCTCATTTGAAAAACAGAAATTTTGCTTGTCATTTGAATTTGTTTTTCACCTCTGTCTCCCTTTTCCTCTTCCTCATTAGAGTGACAAAGTCTTCGCATCTCTAGTCTACTTAGACACCCTCAGACCAACACAGCCATCACCACATTTCACTAGTGGTTCACAATCACTGATACAACACTTAGTTGTCCCACCACACATAGGCTTTTACTCCACACAGATCTGTGTCAGTCTCTCTTCTCCCCAGCGTGCCAACATGCCGCAGACTGCAGACCCCATTTCCCATGGGGAAGATGTGAACATTTGGCTGAGAGGCATGACAGACAGCCTCACTCTAAAGACATTTGAACTGTTATTATTTTTAATAATAATCCTAATCCTGAGAAGATTCCTGACACAAGATTCAAGCCAGAACAACAACCACGAGGAGCTAGTCAAGATCACGAGCTCACTAAGCTATGCCTTCACAACCCAGCTGAAACTGAGCGACAAGCACATCACCCACCTTCAAGAGGAGCTGACACGTGCTCAACGTCGCATAGACAAGCTGGAAGTGAAAGTTCAAAATCAACTCAAAGCACCCAGCGAGAGGGAGCAGGATACAACAGAACAAGTTATGAAGCTCCAAGCAGCCCTGGCAGCAGCTCAGCTCGACCAGCAACATGCAACGGCTGCTCAGAAAGACCTGGTAAACAGACTCCAGTATGCCGAACAGCTACTAGAGAAAGCCAAGCTAGACATCAGAAACAAGAACTCTGAAATCAGTGCTTTGAAAGACCACCTTGAAAGGTACAGAACTGAAATGGACAATCTGACCCAACAACTAGACGATACCAACGATGAGCTCTACATGGTCAGAAAAGAACTCCAAAATGCTTACAAGCACAAACAAGAGCCAAGGAAAGAGAAACCTCTCTTAGGCTCATCACTGCTGAGCAGAGCAGAGTCTCACGTCCAAGAACTGGCATATGACGAAAGGAGCGAAGGGCCACAACCCAAAACCTCACCTGCCTTCGCCACACAACCGTTTCCTGCCAACGAAAGAAAACCTCCCGTCCAAGGCCTTGAAGCTGCACACGGGATGACAATCAAAGACCTCAACAAGCTGTCTGAAAACATCAGCAGGTTCAACCCGGACTCCACAGAGAGCCCCGACATCCAAGCTTACCTGCGAGATATCGAATTTCAACTGGAAGTGAGACCTCATGTGACTGACAGAGACTGGTTATACCTCCTTAGAGCCACGTCCAGCTCCGAGGTACGAAACTTTCTAGATCGACAGCCCAGTCAAACAAAGTCAAACGACCAGCGACTTCGTGAGGTCCTGATTAAAGAGTTTACAGACCCAGAGTCTGAACATGGACTGTTAACTGCCTTGGAAACCAAACAAGGCCGTCAAGAGACTCCACAAGCTTACTACAACCGACTCCGACAAGCCTACTTCGGTGCACACAACAGCCCTGACCTTGAAGAGGATGTGAACTTCAAAAGCCTCTTCCTAAGAAATCTGCACCCTGGAGTCAGTCACCATCTAGGTGTCATGGCCTGTCCGAACTCCATGACCATCCAACTGTTGCGTGACCTTACACAGAAGGCCTATAACAAACAGAAGTTGACCTCAAAGAAAGGTAGCAAAACCTCCACACTCTTGAACTCTGTCAACAAAGACTCAAGCCTTGCACTGGACGACACCCAGTGGCATCACAACACCAGAGTCTTCCATCAAGAGCACAGAGAACGTGACGCCCATATCCACGACCGCTTTCAGCCCAACTGCTGGAAAAATCCATGGGACCAGCCACGCTTCTCAAGAAACCAAAAGGATAACATCTGGAAACCTAACCAGATATACAAAGGTAATCAGCTGACTCATCCAAGAACAACTCGTGTGGGTAAGCGACAACAAAACCCACCTCAGCACCACTCAGACATGCACAGTGCTGAGTATGCACAAGAACATAACCGCTTACCATTAGAAGACACGGAACAAGTCATGGAACAACTAAGAGAGTTCCTTCAAGACAATTTACATGCATATGACCACAAAGTTGAGTCGTGCTCGCTGTGACCAGCGACAGAACGGAAGGCCGGTGATCACCTGGTGCACCACATCAGAGATGACAAGCACCTGTTCAACAACAACCCAGAACGAACAAGTCTTTCATGGCCAACTGTTGATGAAAAATCTTAGGTACTAAAGGACATCACCTCAGTCACTAACAAACTGTCAAATGAACTCCAACTCCAAGTACCAAATTCCCTGTCTGTGCAACAGCAACCACCAGAGCACAGAAGGTCAGAAAGTCTGCTACAGCCAGAAGGCATCACAAGAAGAATGCAACATAGGAGACAAAGTTTTGCAACCCAGCTTCACACAGCCATGCCAAACTGCCTCCGACTGTCTGCCAAAGAACTTTCTGCCTTGCTGGACTGACCTTCATTAGACCATGGACACGCCCTCATCCAAGCCAAGGATGCAGAAAGCCAGTCTTCAGTGACATGCTAGAAAAAGGGGGAGACAACACAGACTTCAACAGATCTGACCACACATGCACTACACCAGTAACACACACAACATTACCTACACCCAGAGGTAAACACATCTACTGATAACACAGTCAACAAACATATTCTTCCCACAGGGAGAATATCAAACTTTTAGTGTAAAAAAGTTACACATACCCACCATGAAGAAACGTGCAGCCATCCTCACAATAGGTAGAACACCTGACACTAAGTTAAGGTTCATGACACTAGCTGCACCTGACATCCTAGCTCAATAGTAGTTGTAACCCATGCTAGGAAAACCCACAGCAGCCTTGTTTTGTTTTGTTCTTCTTTTACCTATCCTTATCCTTCCCCTCTTTCCTGAGTAGGTGAAATGCCTAGACACCCTGCGAGGGTCGAAGGTCTGATATTAGGATTGACTCGCAACACCTAATATCCGCCAGCCACTCTAAACTGAATGGAAGCCAGAGAGCTCCATGCATGATAGGTCAATTCATTGAATTGAAAATGAAATTACTAGAAAACTAATGGTAAATGTGTAAAGTAAGACAACCTAGAAGAACCAAACAAAGTTAACCACAAATTTGATTGATGAATCAAAATAAAACAACAATTTCCAAAACGATCTAAACTATTCTCCATGTGCTAAACTACATTGACTAATTGAACTTAACCACGTGTACCTAAATAACCTGATGCCTGCACCAGTACAGTAACTGTCATGGAGGTGTTGTCTTGCTGTTTGCTGTGTTTGTCTGCTTCTTCTGCCTTTGTTTCTCCAGCGATCGACGATGTCTTCACCTAAACACCTCGCCGATCGAAAGGGGGATATATGTAGCAGAAATGAGTCGAACCAGACAAATTAAAGAGTCTATCAGAACTGTGTGCATTGAAACGAGAGCCGAACTCCTCAGGAAGTCATAAATCAGTTCTAGTGCCACAAGAACCAAGCAAGATAACCAACCAACCAACCAACTTGTTCACACAACAGCTTTCAACATTAACACCAATAGAACAATTATTGACAATTTTAATTCGAAGAAGAGATTGTCAAATTTATTGTTCGTGATTGAAATGCAACGCTGGACATCACATGTAAACCCAGGAGATCAAGTTAAATACTTGCATTGACTTCCCCCATCCAGCAGAACCAGACTGAAATTCCTAAGGGGGAAGGGCTTTAAACCTTTGTCTTCACAGAAAAGTCCCTTTGCCAGAGAATGGCAAAGAAACTGCTTTTTATACATTATATATGGACCAGAATGAACTCAAAAAGACTTCTAAATGAATCGTTCCATTGCTTAACTCCATATTCATTTATGTGTAACCCACACATTTGACTATCATGTATAATCACTTATTGTGTATGTCTTTTGATAACTATAGGATACATAGTCATGTCTAGCATTGATATAATCGAATTTTCTTGCTTGATATTGTCCTGACAATCATTTATTTGTAAAATATATCATAATCATGTTATAGGAATCATGTCCAAAATTAGACCCTGTGAGGCAAGAACCACATGCTTGGTAAGATAAACAAATGATTTATGATACCCCAGACCCAAGACCATATCTGATTGGTCAAGGCAACATTTGAGGGGTGGCCAACAAGGAAGTTTAAATACTTTGGACACCATGAAATTTTGCTTTTAGTTCTAGCATTGCTTGTGCTATCAGTCATGCCTTGCTTTTAGTTCCAGCCTTGCTCGTGCTATCAGTCATTCCTGCTCTTAGCTTTTAGCTTGTAGCTTTGCTACCTAGCTTTAGCTTGTAGCATCTAGCCATGCGGTTAGTCATCATTGTTCTTTGAGCGCGGTTCCAGCGTGCCTGCCTGCTGCTACTATGCCACGATGAGAAGGAACACAACCTAGTCTCGTCAAACTTTATTTCTTTTCTTTTCCGTTTGAGAGTTTCGTGTTCTGAGTTAAGTTTTGTAACGTCGAGTCCCCGACGCCTGACCTCGGATGCCCGTTCAACTTCGACCAGCGCACACGACTCTGCACTTTCAGCCAACGCCCAACAACCACGGGCTTCCCAAGACGTCACTTCACAACTGAACTTCCAGCCAATCAGCGACACCGGGATACCCCTTTCAACGGGAGTCCCTTTCACAGAAAACGAAGGCAACGTATCCCCAGATATTTGTTGTGCTGGTGTATCTAATATAATTTTAGTCACATTGAGGAACTCAATGCAAGGGCTAATTACGTGATTGATGGTTGTTCATGTCTATGCAATTTAACGTATTGCTGTAAACTTGGAATTCCATATTTCCATTCTCTTAAACTCATCTTTTCCTAACTTTCGATCTTCCTGCAACTTGTGTGAATGTGTGAGTGCGTGCGTTTATGTGTTAGATTAGTTTGTATGTCTTAGATTTATCTAATAAAGCCTTATTCATATTGAAAAGAGAAGTATCTTGTGTTTTGTGCTTACAAGTTAATGTCTTAAACTGCCGATCTTGTTATTGTGCTAATTGATAGTGTTTTCACTATAGTTTGGATATTAGTATCCAGCGCAGATTTGATGTTAAACGGCTCGTTCACTGAACCGCAGGAGCGTCTCCGTGAACAGCTGTGAAACAGTGATTCTGTTCAAATTCCCTTTATAATCTTAAATGATTCCCTTTGAGCTAAAATGACCTGTTTCCCTTACACCCTAAAAGTAAGAATGTGTTTTAACTTTCGAAGTCACATTATCTGGAAAAAGCTGACCCTGACCACCAAATTTATTTGTTTGTGAAACTTCAGAGCTGAATCAAAGATGACCCCCAGATTTTTTACATAAGAGTGATTATTTGACAGAAGATGCCCCAAGAAAGCACTATATTTGTCAATTTGTGGTTTGGAGCCAAACAGGATGACCTCGGTCTTCAACTGAAATAGAATCACTACCAGAGTCTAAT
This sequence comes from Carassius auratus, assembly GCF_003368295.1. Lineage (NCBI taxonomy): Eukaryota > Metazoa > Chordata > Actinopteri > Cypriniformes > Cyprinidae > Carassius > Carassius auratus. The sequence goes on from NC_039250.1 coordinate 26,795,589, forward strand.
GGTAAATAGAGCTGGGCAGTGGCGGTTTCTCCATTAGGGCAATCTGACCATCAGCCTCGACCTGCCATCTGACAATCAGGATCCACCTGCCATCTGACAATCAGGATCCACCTGCTGTCCGACTATCATGAAAACTGTTGTCTGATGATGTTTGCAGGTGATCTTCATCAGCCAAAATGGGGGGATTCTGTAGCATTTGCTTAGGATCATGTACGATCACTTGGGCTTTATTCCTTAGGAAGTCCTTTTAGACTTTTTGATATTTGCATATAAATTACAGAATCTGGCCCCATAGTCTACAGCTATATGGTATTAAATTGCCAATGTTTACTGCCATTATCTGGAAGATGCTGTACAGATCAACTTTCTGGTCTCCCCATCCGACTTCAAACACATTCCAAGATAACCATATGGGCCTGACAGGCCGGCCAACTCACATTCTCACAATACACAACACACACACATAAAAAACTTTTCTTCAATTAGACTATAAATAATCAGATAAAAATGTATCTGGTATATGCATTTGTTGTTTCTATGTTTCCCTATTATAGTAGCTTAGTTATAATTATATGTTTGTATTAGTTAGACTCTTAATGCTTATAGTCAGGTATATGAGTGTATCTCTGCTTTATCGCACCCATGAGGGTCACATCTTTCTCATCTGCACACTGCTTATGGGAAAAGCACTGGAGTTGGCAACGGCACTGTGGTCAGGAGATCAGCTCACGTCTATTACTTATGATGCTTTTGTCACCCTATTCAGGGAAGTGTTTGAGCACCCAGTGGGAGGAAAGGATCCAGGGGAACTGTTGCTCACCCTGCATCAAGGAAATTCCACTATAGCAGATTACACTCTCTCCTTCCATATGCTTGCCGCTCAGACCGGCTGGGGGGAGGATCCTCTCAAACTATTGTATCAGAGGGGTTTGAATGTGGAGCTGCAGGGAGAACTTGCTTGTCGGATATGACGGAAAGACCCTCAGTCAGATCATGGAACTTGCCATCCGGCTCGATCATCTCATCCGGGCTCGCCGCACTCCAGTCAGGACCAGCCTGAGTTTCAACCCGGTGTGCACCTCAGAGCCCGAGCCCATGCAGATTAGACACACCCATCTCTCCAAGGCAGAACGAGAGAGGTTAAGGCGCAATCATTTATACATGTACTGCGGTCAGGCTGGTCATTTCAGGGCTTCCTGCCCAGTGAAATCCACTTCTCGTGACCCAGCTGCGGTGAGTTCACTTTCACTCTCTTCTAAATCTTTCACTGTGGATCTTTCGTTGATTATTAATGGGCAGGTTGTAAAATCGAGGGCTTTTATAGACTTGTGAGCTGCTGGAAATTTTATTGACTCAACCTTTGCAAAAATTTATACAATTTCTCTCCGCTCTTGTGAACCCTCTGTAACAGTGACAGCTTTCGACGGTCGCTCCCTTGGGACAGGGGAGCGGCAGTACAACACACCACCTCTCACCCTCAGCATCAGCTCGAACATAGGGAGACCATCCAATTTTACACTATTCATTCACCACTTCATCCTATGATTCTGGGGTTTCCTTGGCTGGAGAAACATAACCCGCACATTTCCTGGTTGGAGAGAAGGATTATCCAGTGGTCTTCGTCTTGTCTGAATAAATGCGTGCCCGCTTTCCAGGGTCCAGCACCTGGCACGCAATGGATATTAATCTACAGAAAATCCCCACTGTTTACCATGATCTTGCCCAAGCATTCAGTGAGCGTGAAGCTTCACACTTACCTCCACATCATGCTGTTGACTCTGCTATTGAGCTCCTACCAGGAACCATGCCGCCGCGTGGTCGAGTATATGTCACGCTGTCTAGTCTCTGTTTCCCTGGGTGTCCACTAGTGAGCTCACTTCCCCTTAGGCACTTCACCGTAGGCACTAGAATTCCTCTAGTCTGGTCCTGTCTTCACAGTAATTGCACTCCTGTTAATTGCACCAGGTGCAGGCAATCTATTGTCATTAGCATCCCTATATATTCCAGTCTTTTCCTGTTGTTTGTATGAAGTCCTTACCCTTCGTGTAGCCAGCTTCTGGTCTTCCGAGATTCCCATTCATCTTCTCGTCTCCCGAGATTGACCCTAACCTCTCGTCTTCCGAGTTCCTTTCCTGTTCCCTACTTTTCCTGTTCCAAACAAATAAACCTATGTTTATTTGTTTGTTTATTTTTGGACTGTCTGTTTGGCTTTGACCTCTGCTTGTTTGACCACGAATTGGATTACCCTGAATTGATAATAAATACCAGCAATTGGAACTCTTACTCTCTCCTGTGTCTCCCTGATGTGCGAATCGTTACAGAAGGACTCCATTACTAAAACAGAGATCCAGCAGTATGTCTATTCACATTTACTCCCCAGTCACCGAGCGGGCGAGGAATGGGTTCGAGGGTTCTCGCCTGGTCATGTTCCGTGGGACCAGGGGAGGTCGCTGAGGAGTGAGTGATCGAGAGGAGGTTCGGCATCACTCTCCAATATGGCCCACTGGCGACCCTGAGTTCAGTTGGGAAACCACTGTCTCACCATTGTGATGATCAAGATGGCCGCCAGCTCAGCGCCACGAGGCAAGATGGATGCCAGCCCAGCTCCACAGCCCAGAGCCACTGCGCAGAAGGGCCGCCAGCCCAGCACCACTGCCCATGACGCCGCAGGTCCAGCGACACTGCACAAGATGGGGGGCTCAATGAGATAACTGTCAAATATCGCTATCCGCTCCCTCTCGTCCCAGCTGCCCTTGAAAAGCTCCGCACAGCCTGTTATTTCACCAAGCTCGACCTATGAAATGCATACAACCTTATTCATATTTGGGAGGGTGATGAGTGGAAGACGGCATTTTCTACAACCTCCGGTCATTATCAATATCGGGTCATGCCGTTCGGCCTTTCCAACAGTCCTTCAGTTTTTCAAGCATTTGTCAACAAGATCTTCAAAGACCTGCTCAATCGGAGTGTAATTGTATACATTGACTTCGTCCTGATTTATTCAGACAACCTTCAATCGCACATTCAGGATGTGCGAGCTGTTCTCAAGCATCTCATCGAGCACCAGTTGTATGCGATGATACAGAAATGCGAGTTTCATCAGACTCGGATCTCATTCTTGGGTTACATCATCAGCACAGACGGAGTGGTGATGGATGACAACAAGGTACAAGCAGTGGTCAACTTTCCTCAACCCACGTCAGTGAAAGAGCTAAAGCGCTCATTATTGGCTTCGCCCATTTTTACCGCCGATTTATTCAAAATTTCAGCATGATTGTGGCTCCTCTCAATCAATCAATAAATCACCTTTATTTATATAGCGCTTTAAACAAATACATTGCGTCAAAGCACTGAACAACATTCATTTGGAAAACAGTGTGTCAATAATGCAAAATGATAGTTAAAGGCAGTTCATCATTGAATTCAGTTATGTCATCTCTGTTCAGTTTAAATAGTGTATGTGCATTTATTTGCAATCAAGTCAATGATATCGCTGTAGATGAAGTGACCCCAACTAAGCTAGCCAGAGGCGACAGCGGCAAGGAACCGAAACTCCATAGGTGACAGAATGGAGAAAAAAACCTTGGGAGAAACCAGGCTCAGTTGGGGGGCCAGTTCTCCTATAGTATAGTATCAATTGACCAGACGAAACCAGTAGTTCAATTCCAGGCTGCAGCAAAGTCAGATTGTGCAGAAGAATCATTTGTTTCCTGTGGTCTTGTCCTGGTGGTCCTCTGAGACAAGGTCTTTACATTGGATCTGTATCTGGGGCTCTAGTTGTCCTTGTCTCCGCTATCTTTCTGGGCAGTAGAGGTCCTTTCTAGGTGCTGATCCACCTTCATGTCTGGATACGTACTGGATCCGGGTGACTGCAGTGACCCTCTGATCTGGATACAGACTGGATCTGGTGGCCACGGTGACCTCGGAACAAGAGATAAACAGACAAATATTAGCGTAGATGCCATTCTTCTAATGATGTAGAAAGTACATAGGGTGTTATGTGAAGTGTTTCCGGTTCCGGTTTACATAATTAATGCAACCTAAAAATCCTTTAACGGATTTGGATATTAAAAGCATATTAGTATGTGTATGCCAGGTTAAAGAGATGGGTTTTTAATCTAGATTTAAACTGCAAGAGTGTGTCTGCCTCCCGAACAATGTTAGGTAAGTTATTCCAAAGTTTAGGCGCCAAATAGGAAAAGGATCTGCCGCCCGCAGTTGATTTTGATATTCTAGGTATTATCAAATTGCCTGAGTTTTGAGAACGTAGCGGACGTAGAGGAGTATAATGTGAAAGGAGCTCATTCAAATACTGAGGTGCTAAACCATTCAGGGCTTTATAAGTAATAAGCAATATTTTATAATCTATACAATGTTTGATAGGGAGCCAGTGCAGCGATGACAGGACCGGCTAATATGGTCATACTTCCTGGTTCTAGTAATAACTCTTGCTGCTCCATTTCGGACTAGCTGTAGTTTGTTTACTAAGTGTGCAGAACAACCACCCAATAAAGCATTACAATAATCTAACCTTGACGTCATAAATGCATGGATTAACATTTCTGCATTTGACATTGAGAGCATAGGCCGTAATTTAGATATATTTTTGAGATGGAAAAATGCAGTTTTACAAATGCTAGAAACGTGGCTTTCTAAGGAAAGATTGCGATCAAATAGCACACCTAGGTTCCTAACTGATGACGAAGAATTGACAGAGCAACCATCAAGTCTTAGACAGTGTTTTAGGTTATTACAAGCAGGGTTTTTAGGTCCTATAATTAACACCTCTATAATTTTTTCTGAATTTAGCAGTAAGAAATTACTCGTCATCCAATTTTTTTATATCGACTATGCATTCCATTAGTTTTTCAAATTGGTGTGTTTCACCGGGCCGCGAAGAAATATAGAGCTGAGTATCATCAGCATAACAGTGAAAGCTAACACCATGTTTCCTGATGATATCTCCCAAGGGTAACATATAAAGCGTGAAGAGTAGCGGCCCTAGTACTGAGCCTTGAGGTACACCATACTGCACTTGTGATCGGTATGATACATCTTCATTTACTGCTACGAACTGATGGCGGTCATATAAGTACGATTTAAACCATGCTAATGCACTTCCACTGATGCCAACAAAGTGTTCAAGTCTATGCAAAAGAATGCTGTGGTCAATTGTGTCAAACGCAGCACTAAGATCCAATGAAACTAATAGGGAGATACACCCACGATCAGATGATAAGAGCAGATCATTTGTAACTCTAAGGAGAGCAGTCTCAGTACTATGATATGGTCTAAATCCTGACTGGAAATCCTCACATATACCATTTTTCTCTAAGAAGGAATATAATTGTGAGGATACCACCTTTTCTATTATCTTGGACAGAGAAGGGAGATTCGAGATTGGTCTATAATTAACTAGTTCTTTGGGGTCAAGTTGTGTTTTTTTTATGAGAGGCGTAATAACAGCCAGTTTGAAGGTTTTGAGGACATATTCTAATGACAATGAGGAATTAATAATAGTCAGAAGAGGACCTATGGCTTCTGGAAGCACCTCTTTTAGGAGCTTAGATGGTATAGGGTCTAACATACATGTTGTTGGTTTAGATGATTTAACAAGTTTATACAATTATTTCTCTCCTATAGTAGAGAATGAGTGGAACTGTTCCTCAGGGGGTCTATAGTGCACTGTCTGATGTGATACTGTAGCTGACGGCTGAATGGTTGCAATTTTATCTTTAATAGTATCGATTGTAGAAGTAAAGTAGTTCATAAAGTCATTACTGCTGTGGTGTTGGGAAGTGTCAACACTTGTTGAGGCTTTATGTTTTTTTGTTAATTTAGCCACTGTATTGAATAAATACCTGGGGTTATGTTTGTTTTCTTGTAAAATAGAAGAAAAGTAATCAGATCTAGCAGTTTTTAATGCTTTTCTGTAGGATATGTTACTTTCCCGCCAAGCAATACGAAATACCTCTAGTTTTGTATAACTCCAGCTGCGCTCCATTTTTCGGGCTGCTCTCTTTAGGGTGTGAGTATGCTCATTATACCATGGTGTCAAACTGTTTTCCTTAAAGCTGCGGTAGGCAAGTTTTGACGCTCTGGCGGTTAATAAACAGAACTGCTTGTGTCTTGCGGAAGAACATCGTAGCCGGAACTACTTCTCTCTGTTTATGTCTATGAAGAATCACAAAGGTACTGGGTTACTCTGCTGCGGTACCCCCGAAGCAATCTAAAATAGTCTGAATATAAACACTTATTATAGGTGCACCCTAGTGATTCAGGACAAGCCAAAAACACGGTTTGAAAAAATGGATTCATGGTGTACTCGCTGATTATATAGATTTTTCTACATTTTGAACACAAACAAAGTTACGGACCGCAGTTCTGATTGGTTATTTTTTACCGGGAGCGATGGAGTTTCTGCAAATGGCAATAGGACCATTGGGAGGAGCCAGAGGAGCTTGATTTTTTTCAGAGATTATCTGTCTCATATTCTACTGTCAGGACATGATGACAGGTTTAATAAATATGTAAAAAATATTTTTTTACAAAAGTTCCCTACAGCACCTTTAACCTTCCTTAAGTGTAAAGGAGCAACTGTATTTAAAGTGCTAGAAAAGAGAGAGTTCATAGTTTCTGTTACATCATCAAGTTGTTCTGAGGTTTTGGATATGCTAAGGAATTTGGATACATCAGGAATATAACTTAAAAAGCAGTATTTTGAGGTAGAAGTGATGGTTCTTCGATACTTGTATCAAGAAGTAGAATTTACCATTTTGGCTATATGAAGTTTGCACAGAACTAAATAATGATCTGAGATATCATCACTTGGTTGAATAATTTCAACACTATCAACATCAATTCCATGTAACAGTATTAAATCTAGAGTATGATTTCGACAATGAGTAGGTCCTGAAACATGTCATCTAACACAAATAGAGTTCAGAATATCTATAAATGCTGATCCCAATGCATCTTTTTCATTATCGACATGGATATTAAAATCACCAACTATTAAAACTTTATCTGCAGCCAGAACTAACTCGGATGTAAAATCACCAAACTCTTTAATAAAGTCTGTATGGTGGCCTGGTGGCCTGTATACAGTAGTCAGTACAAACATAACAGGGGATTTATCATTAACATTTGTTTCTCTGGATAATGTTATATGAAGCACCATTACTTCAAACGAGTTATACTTGAAGCCTGCCCTCTGAGAAATCCTGAAAACGTTGTTATAAATTGAAGCAACTCCTCCCCCTTTGCCTTTTAGACGTGGCTCGTGTTTATAACAGTAATCTTGGGGGGTGGACTCATTTAAAATAATGTAATCATCAGGTTTAGGCCAGGTTTCTGTCAAACAGAGCACATCTATATTATGATCAGTTATCATATTATTTACAAAAAGTGTTTTCGTAGAAATGGATCTGATATTCAATAAGCCAAGCTTTATCATTTGTTTATCCATATTGCATTTGTTTTTTTTATTTTTTGAACCTCAATTAAATTGTTAACCTTAACTTGGTTTGGATGTTTTTTGTATTTTCTAGTTCAGGACAGACACAGTCTCTATAGTGTGATATCTAAGTGAAAGAGTCTCTATGTGCTGAGAATTAGCTGACCTCTGTGACGGGAGGCAGCTAGCAGACGGTCGGTTTAGCCAGTCTGTCTGCTTCCTGACCTGGGCCCCAGTTAGTCAAGTATGAACTCTAAGACTATTTGCCATATTTCTAGAGAGAAGAGTTGCGCCACCCCAGGAGGGATGAAGACCATCTCTTTTAAACAGGTCAGGTCTGCCCCAAAAGCTCGTCCAATTGTCTATGAAACCTATGTTATGCTGTGGGCACCACTTAGACATCCAGCCATTGAGTGATGACAATCTGCTATGCATCTCATCACCACGGTAAGCAGGGAGGGGACCAGAGCATATTACACTGTCTGACATCGTGCTTGCAAGTTCATACACCTCTTTAAAGTTATTTTTAGTGATCTCCGACTGGCGAAGTCGAACATCATTAGCGCCAGCATGAATAACAATCTTACTCTATTTACGTTTGGCATTAGCCAGCACTATTAAATTTGCCAAGATGTCAGGCGCTCTGGCTCCCGGTAAACATTTGACGATGGTGGCTGGTGTCTCTATATTCACGTTCCGTACAATAGAATCACCAATAACTAGAGCACTTTCATCAGGTTTCTCAGTGGGTGCATCACTGAGTGGGGAGAACCTGTTTAATGTTTTGATCGGAACAGAAGAGCGGTGTTTTGACCCACGACTACGCTGCCTCACTGTCACCCAGTTGCCCTGCTGCAGGGGCTCTGTTTCCGGAATCGAACAATGTACAGGAATCCCTGAGCTAGACACATCCAAAGCCATATCTAGAGCTCTAACATTCTTACTGTCCTCAATTAAAGTTTGGATGCGTGTCTCTAATTCTGAAATCTTCTCTGTCAGCCTAACTATTTCCCTGCATTTATCACATGTGAATCCCTCATCAGCGACAGAGATAGATAAACTGTACATGTGGCAAGAGGTGCAAATAACGATAGCAGGCGAAGCCATTACTCACCGTGCTTGATGAAATATTCTTACTGCGGTTGTTTGATGAACTTGTGAAAAACTGGAGCGAGAGAGAGGAGAGGAGAAAAGAAAACGCTAATGACAAGCTAACGAGTGCTAACGCTTTGCAGGTGTACTGCACTCACGGAAAAGTGAACGATCAAAGTTAATCTGATAAGATTGATCGATAATATCAGAAATATGGTGTGAATTAATTTATATTTTACCACTAAAAAAAACAAAAAACAAACAGACAGTGAAAGTAAGATAAAGATTCTAGAGAAAAAATAAAATAAAAACAGCTACACGGAGCTACGATTAGCTACAGAAGGCCAACAGGAAGTAGAGAAAACACTGTCCAACAGCGACACCCGCAGGCAGCCTTTCACTGGTAGCACTAGGACAAGTCTCACTTCTCTACTCCAAGGAGGAGGAAGATGTTTCTGCTGGTCTTTGGAATGCACTGCAGCGTTTGAAAGTTTAAAGAAGAGATTCACCACAGCACCCATTCTCCATCACCCAGATCCCAAGAGAGAGTTTATTGTGGAAGTGGATGCTTCTAACACAGGCGTGGGTGCCATCCTGTCACAAAGTCATGGTAATTCAGCTAAAATGTATGCCAGTGCTTTTTATTCCCGCAAGCTCAATGCAGCAGAGCGCAACTACGATGTGGGAGATCGAGAGCTTCTGGTGATGAAGGCCGCCTTTGAAGAGTGTAGGCATTGGCTGGAGGGGGCGTGTCATCCTTTCACTGTACTTACTGACCACAGAAATCTGGAATATCTAAAATCCGCCAAATGTCTGAATGCTTGCCAGGCTTGCTGGTCCATCTTCTTCTCCAGATTTAATTTCAAAATCACTTTCAGACCAGGTTCTAAGAACGGCAAGGCAGATGCTCTCTCATGCCAGTTCGACAGTAATTACGAGTGTTCAGAACCAGTCCCCATTCTGCCCTCCTCTCTCATTGTTGCACTAGTGCAGTGGGATATCATCACCGAGGTTTCTACAGCTCAGCAAAGACATCCAGCACCCCCAGAGTGTCCGGGGAACTGCCTCTTTGTTCCTCCCGAGCTCTGCGACCGTGTACTCCAATGGGTTCATTGCACTCCCAGCGCAGGGCATCCAGGTATCACGGCCACCACTCAGCTATTCCTCAATCGCTTCTGGTGGACTTCCCTTCGAGCTGACAAGTTTGTTCATCAGTGTTCCACCTGTAACATGGTCAAGTCTTCTCACCTGAAACCAGCTGGCCTCTTAAAGCCTCTGCCGGTACCACAACGCCCTTGGTCACATATCGCTGTGGATTTTGTCATGGACCTTTCTCAGTCCCAAGGTTTCACCATCATCCTCTCTGTAATTGACCGATTTTCAAAATCATGCCATTTCATCCCTTTGTCTGGTCTTCCCACAGCCTTACAGACCGCCGAGGCCCTCCTCAATCATGTGTTTCGGCTTTTTGGCCTTCCTGAGGACATTGTAACTGACCGAGGCCCTCAGTTTACTTCTTGTGTGTGGAGGGAACTTTGCTCAAAGCTCAATATTAATGTTATCCTCACCTCGGGCTACCAGCCTCAGGCCAACGGGCAGGTTGAGAGGTTGAATCAGGACCTAACTCGTTTCCTACTTCAATCAAAATCAGCAGGAGTGGAGTCGTTTCCTTGAATGGGCTGAATACGCTCAAAAATTCCTTGGTTAAGCCCGCCACTGGACTGACACCTTTCAAGTGTGTCCTGGGATTTCAGCCTCCGCTCTTCCCGTGGGTGGGCTAGCCCTCCGATCTCCACGCGGTAGATTCCTGGCTTCGGCGCAGCGTGGCTACTTGGGATGCTGCTCATGTACATTTACAGCGGTCCATCCGCCAATATCAGCACTATGCGGATCGGAGGAGATGCGGGGGTCCTCGGTACCATGGGAGATTTGCGTCTCAAACTACCCAGCAAGAAGCTATCCCCTCACTTCATTGGTCCTTTCAAAATTATGCGCCAGATCACCACTGTCTCATTTAGGGTGGCTCTTCCTTCTCATTACAAAATCTTACCTACCTTTCATGTGTCTCTTTTCAGACACCCATTCACCTCCTGGAGAGAGGAGGTCCAAGAGGGGAACACGCCGGTGCAAAATCCTCCTATTGAGGTTGACGGTGAGGAGGCCTACCGGGTGCGAGCGGTACTGGACTCCAGACATTGTGGCGGGGCTCTACATTACCTCATTGACTGGGAGGGGTACAGTCCTGAGGAGCACCCCTGGGTCAGGTCTCAGGACATCCTGGACTCCTCTCCCCGGCGGCATCAGATCCCTCTCTCCTGAATATTAGGACTGCATTTCCCAGTGTCCCTCTCCGCAATCATCCCCGTCTAACCCTGCTTAATTATCTTCATTACCTTTAGTATTATCACCTGCACCTTGTCTTTTCTCCTTTATCTGGACTGCTTTTCCCTTTGTTATTTGTGAAGTTCTGATTTACCCCTGGTCTGTGTTGCACATTTCAGTATTATCTCTGGACTCTGCAACCTGATTAATTATCCTTTGCTACCCATCCTTATCTATGCCGTTTGCCAGACTTCGTATGCCAAATTGCCCCTCTGTTTGTACTTATCTGAGTTCTCTACGAACGTCTGCCTGAGTTCCCTTTTGATGCCAGCCTTTAGTAGAGTTTATGTCTGCTGTTCTCTGTTTAGTTACCTGTATTAATAAACTGCTGCAGATGGATCTAACTGACTCAGCCGTGTCATCACAGAAGTTGTAATTTTTGTTTTATTTGCGTACAAAAAAAAGTATTATTTTAGCTTCATAAAACTGCGGTTAAATCCTTGATGTCACAAGGATTATTTTACCAAGCTCCTTGCTTGAACCTTGATTGTGGTAGTTACATTGTTGTCTATAGGAGGGTCAAGAGGGTCAGTAAGATGAACAGAGGACTTATGGGTTTAGAACGACATGAGGGTGAGTAATTAATGGAAGAATTTTCATTTTTAGGGGAACTAACACTTTACTCAACTGTGCTATTTCGGGACACCATGAATTTGAACTAAAATGCATTTTTAAAGTACTAGCTCTGTATTTAAAAATGTATTTAGTTACTACTCATAGTACAATTAACCCATCTTTCATACACTACTACACTGAAGTGTTCTACAAGTTGTGGCTAAATACATTTTTTGAATACAAGGAGAGTATGTTAAAAGTGCATTTTTGTTTATATTTATGGTGTCCCAAAATAGCACAGTTTACTGTTTGTAATGATAATTAAATGTGAGCATTTTTAAAGTACCACCAAATGCTCCTCAGATCCCTATAACTTTACAACGAGGGGACAGTTTAAGAATTGGTAAGTACGGTCTATAAACTGTGGGAATAAATTGCAAAACCATTGCCATGGATTATTATTTATTTTATTTTATTTTTCCTATAGGTGACTTTCCAGGCTTTGTATGTTTCCCATGTTAGATGGAGAGTTTTTCTGAAGAATAATGAACAGTTTAACTGCTCAGAACAAATAAGAGACCCATGGACAACGATCCCAATAAATATATAATAATTATTATAATAATTATTTTAATGGATTTTTCTAATTAAATTCAATAGCATGTGTCCAGAATTACATATGAGAGTAAAACCTGAGTTGAAATGTTTATTTAGGAATCTGAAACAAAACACACCCTTTGAAGTTGAAATAGAAGACTGTATTGATTTTAAACAAAATGTTTTAAACTTTAAGAACTTTATTATAGTTTTGTGAATAAAACTAACATTTAAATGTATGTTTATGAAACAGTAACAAGACACCCTTTTAAGCTGAGATGGAATACTGTATGTTTTAAAAATGAATATGTTAACTGATTCAACCTTAATTAAATAACCTGCATCCTAATTTACATATGATAGTAAAAGATGGCTATAAATATTGTTCTTTGAATAAGTAACAAGATACACCCGTTGAAATTTACATATCAAACCATGAGCATTCTAAATTAATTTATTTAAACTTCTGGAGGTAAAACTGGGTCAAGACAATTGCAATATCTTCCTCTAGGAGGTGGTAGATTTCCAAGCTTTTTTAACTTTTTTTAACTTTTTAAGTTAAATTTCAATAATTTTTGTTGTGCTATAGTTCTGTGAATAAAACCAACATCTCAATGTTTTATTATGAAACAGCAATTAGACTCACCCCTTATATTGGAGATTTATTTTTATACATTTCACAAGTGAAGCATTTAGGTGGAAAAATTGCGCTTTTGCTCTTCGTTTTGCATTTCACAGACGGTCCCTTTCCTGCACTATTACATTATAAGGTGTATCGTTTTCTGAATATTTTTGTTGGCTACTCAGGATCTGTTCATGATACACGTGTTTTTAAAAACAGTCCACTTTACTACAATGCTGAGTATCCTCCACCTGGTTTTTTTCTTCTTGGTGATGGTGGGTATCCATGTATTGGACCAGTGCAGGAGAGGTTCAACTGGTGCCATTCACAAGGACGCACAATTATTGAGCAAGCTTTCGGAATGATGAAAGCAAGATGGAGGAGAACATTGTTCTCAGCTTTGGAGGTGAAAGTGGGCTTCTGCACTGAAGTAGTGATTGCATGCGCATTCCTGCATAATGTCTGTTTAACGCATGGTGATGTGCACGAGCCTGAGGATGCTGACACCACATCCCCACCTTCTCCTGATGCAGCAGTTTTTGTGGATAGGTCTGGAGTCCAGTTCAGGGACAGGCTGGCTGCACGTGTTTCTGCTCCTGTTGGTGTCCAACATCCACTGATGGAGCATGATTACACTCTGTTCTTGTTGGAGAGTTTATTTAATTTGAGGTGTAATTTTTATTTGGGTTTAAATCCTTTGAATAATAACGTAGAGAAAGAAAATATTTTGTATACATGTAAGTCTTTTTTTATTTATTTTTTTTATAATTGAACTTACAAAATTGAAGAACTTTATTTTAACTGATGACACTCAGTGACTGAGCAAAAAAAAATTGTTTTACAATTACTGTAATTATTGTGTTATCTTGAAGTGCCTTTTGATTATTAACTTTGAATAGTTGAAAAAGAAAACATTTTGTATACATCTACCTTAGTTTGTATAGTACATGTTGAAGAACATTTAATATTGTGCACTATATAAAATTGTATAATTTTATTTTCCTTTACTTGGTGGCAGTTCTTTATACACGTTCTTATTTTTGTAAAGAATTTTCAATACATTTTTATACAATTCCCTTTACTCCTTGATTTTAAGTTACCTAAATAAATTACATAATTCAGTGACACGGTCAGTGTTATTATGCATTTAATGCAGTTAATAGCTGTTCTTATATGTGAACTATCATCATCCAAACAACTGATTATAGAACAGGGGACTTTCAAACCTTTAAACCACACTTACCACAAAATGTGCTAAAAGACGGGCAGTTTTCTTGTACATTTGCAATGTGAAAATAGGACTCTGGGCCATGGCGTGCGCAAGACGCGCGTAACAGTCATGTATCACCAATGGATATTAGAACTGTATATACTATTTTCCACAATGCAATCTACCACACTGTTCTTTCTGCAGTTGCAGTGGCAAAGGTGGACATTTGTAAAGTTTGGAAATTTGGAAACATGGATTTAAAAAAAAAAACTACATTAATACTGTTGGATGGATTGTATTTAGAATGAAATAATGTCTTTGTACATATTTCTAAAGGGTGCTTAAAATTATTAAATATGATGCTTATGTTTGATTGTGTTTTTTTATTTTTTATTTTTTTTTTGGAAACTATATAATTTTATATAAAGTTGTACAAAACGTTTCCGGTTACTTGACCATAACCTTGTTCCTTGAGAAAGCGGAACGAGATGCTGCGCTGCTCAACGGATTACTAGCTGTGAATAATGTGTGTAACACATCGATAGAATTGACCCGGTGGTAATATAGCCTCGGTTGATGACATCATCGGGGCACGCGCTATAATGGGGCTATAAATAGATACGCCACAGGTGCATCAACAGGACATTTTGTCTGAAGAGCAGTCCTGGGACATATTCAGTACGGCAATGCAGTGCAGTATCTCGTTCCGCTTTCTCAGAGAAACAAGGTTACAGTCAAGTAACCGGAAACGTTCCCTTTAGAAAACTTCAGTCGATGCTGCGCTGCTCAGCGCATTGGGAACGAGAAAACCCACGCCGCCATGCTTGAAAAATGTCTGGACTCCTAAGTTTGTGCAGGTGTGCTACCAAACCACAAGAAGGCCTCAGACATTAGCTTGTGATGTTGACTCAAGGAAATGAGAGCCCAGAGTGGCATGGACATCCAAACTATAAAATGTTATGAATGTGTGCGGAGAGGACCAACCTGCCGCATCACAAACCTGTTGTAAGGGGGCACCCCTTGCTAAAGCACTATAGGAAGCAACCCCCTTGTGGAGTGAGCTCTAGGACCTATAGGCGAAGCTTGACCACCCGCCTCATAAGCCAAAGCAATACCATCCCTGACCCAGTGAGGCATGGTAGGCCTGGTGGCAGCTGCTCCTCTGTTACCACCACCATAACAGACGAACTACGCCACTGGCTAGTGCGGGGGATGTAAGCCTAAAGAGCATGGACTGGATACAGTTGACTGGATCAACATTGTGTACCACACACCACCTGTCAAAGACACCCCATTTACTGGCATAACTCTGGTCTGGTGGAGGAAATACTAAGAATATTATCAATAACCTCCGGCGAAAGCCCTGTGTTCCTCAGTTGGTACCCTTCAGGGGCCAAACATATTATTCCACAGGTCAGACCTGGGATGGAATATCGTGCCCCCTGTCTGAGACAGAAGGTCCCTCCTCTGTGCGCCATCGCATCCAGACACAGGGGGGCTGGGTGACTCAGAGAGAAGTAGAGGGGACATTGCGCTGTCTGATGGGAGGCGAAGAGGTCCACCTTTTCTCCAAATCTGTTTCACTACCTCTGGATGGAGTTTCCGTTCCCCCATCGATAGTGCCTGTCTGGACAGTAAATTCAATTCAATTCAAGTTTATTTGTATAGCGCTTTTTACAATACAAATCATTACAAAGCAACTTTACAGAAAATTATGTTTCTACAATATTTAGTAGTAGCGTATGGTGGTGACTGTCAGTTTGTGCACGTTTGACAGGATTTTTAGAAAAATTAATACAAGACGTAGTCAGCCAGACGATGAACATTATTAATATTATTAATTAATAAGTATTATATGATACAGTCACACTTGTAGCAATATTTGTTAGTTCTGTTTGTTGATTCAGGGTTAGCATCATCTGAGGTCCTCTGATGGTCAGCATCATCTCTTCTCAGGTGTTCTGGATCCAGACTGTAAACCCTAGTTACCATAGGATATAAATCCCGTGGCAAAATATAGAAACAAAATAGAGACATCATTAGCATAGCTGCTGATCCAACAAAGTAAAATTAGTTTAACCCAATCTAATGAATAAGAATGCACATTTGATCAGATGCAACTTCACTCACAATTTAAGAGATACATTATTTGAATGCTTGGCAAAAGAGATGCATTTTAATCTATATTTAAACAGAGAGAGTGTGTCTGAACCCTGAACATTATCAGGAAGGCTATTCCAGAGTTTGGGAGCCAAATGTGAGAAAGCTCTACCTCCTTTAGTGGACTTTGCTATCTTAGGAACTACCAAAAGTCCAGCGTTTTGAGACCTTAGTGTGAGCTGCGGCCGATGCCACCTAAGGGATAAACGTATTTTATACATGCTCCCAACCACAGGGTTTCCAAACAAATGGAAAGGACAAGCAGAGATGTGTACAATCTTTATTTGATGCTCGGAGGTAAGAGAATATATTATAAAATCACACGAGTTGAAAGAACAATGCAAAAGTACAGTTACATTCACACAAAAAATAAATAAATACTGATGTTATACAGCGGTCACCTGTAAATCGGATCTTGGACACAACAGTCAATATCAATATCCCATGGGATAAGTTAACATTTGGGAATGAGAAAAGAAAATTAAATTCAAACCACCTCAAATCACACCATCATGCAATTATATAACCAAAACCACAATCCACACAATAAGCAAACAAAATAAATCAAATAAATCCTCCCAGTCCCAATGGTAGTCCTTGATGGTACAAGGAATTGACAAATAAGATCTCAAAAACACAATTCACAAGCAACATTAAATCAAAAGAAAAATACAATGAAGTCAAATTATAACAAAAGTATCAGATTCAAGAAAAACTATTAAATAGACCAAGGTAACGAAATTAATCCATACCAGATAATCTCAACGTACACACACGCACACACACACACATACACACACATATCTATAAAATAATTACCCAATTTAGCCATTCACCTCACATACACTAACTAAAATTACATCTTCGGTAAAAAAACCACACAAAGTACTATATAAACTTACCTGCAGCGCAATTAACTGGCCCACGGTACGATCGGTAAGAACAGCCGCCAATACAGCCTTGATCACACTTAATGTTTAGTTAGACATTCATAGGCCCACGGCAAGAGTCAAAAGAAGTGAATTTCCCACTTATGCAGCCTACTATCTCGCTCAATGCTTAACGCATATTAGGTAGCCTTTTTTTCTGTGAGACAATGACGCCACCAGCATACCATGCCAGAGGGAAAACGGAAATAAAAGTAAATCTCCACATTTTTAAAGGGGCCGAGAGCTTCCGCCCGGCTCCACCCACCTTAAAGGGTCACCCAAAAACATTCTACCCCTGGCTTTTCGATCATCGTCCCGATGATCCAATCTACAACCATGGACGGAAAGGGCAATCCTGAGACTGACTAGGTTGAAATGGAGCATTTACAGGCCCTCGGTCCAAATGTACATTTTGAACCGTTGCGATGGCCTTTGGTAGATGGTAAAGGTTAGAATGTTTCCCAGCAGTAGCCCGAGTGGTTTGACGTCGACTCACTTCCCTTATTTTAATTGGGGGATTAGCAATCAACATAGGGCCTTCAATCCCCCTCTCAACAGGACTTTCTACAACCCTCTCGGGCTCCAGTGGTAGATCCACTTCGGCTGGACTCAAGGCAGCAGGGGTTACCTCTATAAGAGCTACATCCCACTCTTCCCTTGTCATTGGGTAGGCAAAAAACGCATCCAAGTTGTCATCTGACAACCCTAACCTTGGACCAGCCATGTGGTCAGAGCATGCTATTTGTGGTACTAACTTTAAGTGAGACCTGTGCACCTGTTTTACCAAGGAAGGGTTATCTACCTGTGCTATAGTGTATACCCCACCATCACCCCTAGGAGCTCTAACTACTTTGTGAACAATGCTGGACCAATGATTTTGTATTTTATTATGACCACGGACACCATAGTCCCGCAGATAAACTTCTTGACCCACCTGCAGCACCGAATGCTTTCCTCCCTGATCATGGCGCTTTTTGAAGTAAGTCATGAAGAGTTCGATTGAAGCACTCACACTGCCCATTTCCTTGAGGGTGATATGGGACAGAGTGAGTCTTCTTAACTCCATACAACTGACAGAGCTGGGAGACCACTGCACCCTCAAAACTCCGACCTTGGTCTGAATGGATTTGTGCCGGTACACCAAACCTATAAAACCACTCATGGACCAAAATATTAGCTACCGTAGTCGCTTTCTGATTCCCGTGTAGGCACCTCCTGAGTGTATTTTGAGAACACATCCGTAATAACAAGGACATGCTCTCTTCCATCACAAGCCTGTTCCAAAGTTGTAAAGTCAACTGCCAGAATCTGATTCGGTCTTGATGCCAACAAATGGCCCATTGGAGCACGGATTGGTGGCTGATTTGATTTTGGAATAGCACACTGACTACATTCCTGGCATTGCCTTCTGACATCCACCTCCATTCCCGGCCAGTAACACCAGCTGCGTATCAGCTCATAGGTACTCTCCCTACCTTGATGGCCATGAGCACTATGCAATAACTGAAAAACCTCTCGCTGAAAAAGCTCCGGCAGCACTAACAGGGTCCACCTCCTCTCCCCCATCAGGTAGTTTTAAATGACGATACAGCAAGCCATCTTGTTGGAACAACCGGCTCCACTGACGGAGTAATTCCAAACATCCTTTGGACATAGACTTACGTTGTCACTTCGTTGGATACACTTTAGAAGAAAAAAACCCAAGAGCTGGACCAATGACTGCATCCTGCTCCTGTGCCCGTAGTAAATCTGTTTTCGATGTCGTAGAAAAAGCAGAAATTACGCTC
This sequence comes from Carassius auratus, assembly GCF_003368295.1. Lineage (NCBI taxonomy): Eukaryota > Metazoa > Chordata > Actinopteri > Cypriniformes > Cyprinidae > Carassius > Carassius auratus. The sequence goes on from NC_039250.1 coordinate 26,814,379, forward strand.
TGTACTGCTTCTACAGGCCTCCCCTTGTCCAGCAATTCTACCAGAGTGGCCGGCAGAGCAGTTCCACACTCTTGCTGTGGAGAAGGTGTAACCGTGTACTGCCTAGACAATGCATCTGCATTACCGTTGGCACGGCCAGGGCGATAACGAATATCAAAGTAAAACGCGGCTAGCTGGGAAGCCCAGCGTTGCTCCAAAGCACCGAGTTTGGCCGTCTTCAAATAGCTCAAGGGATTATTATCTGTATAAACGAAGCACTTCTGCCCTAAAAGATAATCCCTGAACTTTTCAGTTAGAGCCCATTTTAATGCCAATAGCTCTAATTTCATGGAGCTGTAATTTTGCATTTTCCTTTCGGTGGGTCTGAGACCCCTGCTAGCATATGCCACTGGCCTCACCTTACCATTATCCAACACAAATGGGAGAGAGAAATCTGCATACGCCAAAACAGGAGCAGACACCAATCGCTGCTTCAAAGTCTGAAACCCCTGCTCACACTCCTCAGTCCAACAGCTTTCAATTGACTTCCCCGAACCTCTCTTCTTCTTCGTCCCTACCAAGCTTGCAACTAGCCGATGTAACGGGGAAGCCAACTGGGCAAATCCCTCGACAAAACGCCTATAATAACTTGCGAACCCTAAAAACGACCGCAGCTCAGTCACATTGGTGAGATGCTTCCATTCTGCAACTATGCTGATCTTAGCAGGATCAGTAGACACCCCATCCTTAGACACTAGATGCCCCAGGTAGCTCACTTCTTGCCGGAAAAAGCAGCATTTTTCTAACTAGGCCTTAAGTCCCTCTTGCTGAAGTTGGACGAAGACCATTTCCAACCTCTCCAAGTGCTGTGCAATGGTAGATGAGAAAATGATAATGTCGTCTCAATAAAGCAACAACGTCTGGAACCTTTGGTCACCGAACATGCGCTCCATAAGCCGTTGAAAGGTACTAGGTGCATTGCACAACCCAAAGGGCATTCGATTAAACTCAAATAACCCAAAGGTTGTGCAAAAGGCGGTCTTACACTTATCTCCCTCTGCCACCGGAACCTGGTTGTAGCCACTGGCAAGGTCCAATGTGGAAAACCACTGGGCTCCACACAGGGCATCCAGGGACTCCTCGATCCGGGGCAGAGGAAAAGCATCCTTCCTTGTCTTACTATTCAACTGCCTATAATCAACGCAAAGACGAATCTGACCATCCTTTTTCCTCACGACTACAATCGGAGAGGCATAGGGACTAGAACTCTCTCTGATCACCTGACTCTGCAGTAATTGGTAAATATGCTGCTTAACTGCCTCATAGCCTGAATGGGGCAAACATCGATACCTTTGCCGTATTGGGTCAGTATCAAGCAGAGGAATCTCATGGGTAATGAGCTTAGTACAGCCCAAGTCACCCTCATGAGCCGAAAAAACAGATCTATATGCATTAGAGGTCTTCACAGTGCACCCGAGACCCGTCGACCCCCGACCTGACCCGGGACCCGTACGGGTTCGGGTCTATATTTTAAATCATCAGCCGGGTCCGTGTCGGGTCCGAATCTATTACCTCGGGTCCCGGGTCTGTTTAACATTGTGTGTAATACCCGTGCGATCGCCGATCGGAGTCATCGGACTCGGAGAACATCCGGCCGTTATCAAAGACTGCTTGTGTTTTTGTAGCTTGCAACTTGTAAAATTAGGAAAAGAAAAGAGTGAGCCAAAAAAAGTGATCTCTCTCTCTCTCTCTCTCTCTCTCTCTCGCTCGCAGACTCAAGAGTTAATACAAGTGCACACACGGTAATGCTTGCAGACTTGACACACTCATGTTTAATATATTTCAAATCAGCAACACAATCTGAGGTGAACTGTCACATGAATGTTTTCTATTATGCTCAAATTGCGTTAAGGCATTTTAGGTTGATAAAGCTAGCACGCATGTGCAGTCATGTTTCTATGGCAAGCAGTGAGGGACACTTCGACCGCCAAACCGCGTTTTACATTTTCTCCCATTTTTATAATATTATAAATGAACCGTTTAATATTAAAGTTTTAGTGGTTCAGATTCAGACTCGATGCAGAGCAGAGAGCACAGAGATCAGATGATGATAGTAAATAAATAACGTCAGCGGCCAAGGCATTGCACGAGCGATCCTTATTATAGTTCAAAAGGGCAAACAGTTATTATGCGAATTAACTCGAGTCAGAATGTACATGTGCACAGTAGCATTTGTCATCCGTCACCGTGACATCAAGTGGACTTTTGGAGCTGAAATAATGAGTGGATTCAGCTTGGACTTGGAATAACGAGAGGAATAACATGAATAACTTTCTTGACGGAGGATTGTAATGCATCGCAGGCAGTCAGGTACAAGGAAGAGAGACCACAGCTCTTTAAATTAGGTAAGACAAAAAGCTGTATTCTTCGCAACAGGTTTATTGACTTGTAATAGCAATTTAAGGTGGAATATGTCAACGTCGGGTCCAGTCGGGTCTGTGTCTTCCCGATGGGTTCGGGTCCAGATTTCAAGTAATATACGGGTCCGGGTCGGGTCCGGGTAGGCATTTCTCGGATCTACACGGGTCCGGGTCCAGCTTTTGAAATAATAGACGGGTCCGGGTTGGTTCGGTGTAGTACATTACGGGTCTCTGTCGGGTTCGGGCAAGAATTTTTGGACCCGTGAAGACCTCTAATATGCATACAAAAGGGACTTAACTTGAGCCTGCTCATCCTGAGGCAACTGAGACAAATCCATCTTTTGGATTGCCTCCTCCATTTTATCTACTTCAACTGCCTGCGATGCAATAGTGGCTCGGTGAAAGAATGGTTCCTCTGATTGCACAACAACATCACACCCCTCTGACTGTGAAATGGTCTCGACTTTACACAATGTTCCCACCACAACATGAGACTGCAGTAATCCAGAATCCTGTTCCCCTACATTAACTATAGGTACAAAGGCCAACCCTCGGACTATTGGTACCAGCGATACAGAGGCCAAAAGGCCAGCAGGGAGCGAAACCTCTTTCCCCAAAGGCTCAAACAGCAACACAGGTGAAGGGCCTACAGGCAAGGAAAATGTAACGTACTGTAAATGCAATGAATTGGCAGGGATTCGCACAGTTTCTCTGCCCCCAACCCTAGCCAATCGTTCAGTAGTCTCATCAGCATCAGTTTCATTTTTCTTACAAAACTGCAGGGCAGAAAGCCATGGAGGAGTCTCTTTCACTGTTGGAAGGTCAAAAAGCGTAGGTCCATGTTGACTAAACAACTCCCTATAGCACTCCTGAATAACGTTCATGCCCAACAACCCCAGTAACCCACCCGGCAAAGAAGAGTGGGACAGGTCTTTCACCACAAGTACCCCCTTATTCTGGATTTTCTTCCCGAGAACAACAAAATCCAACTCCAAATAACCCAGATAAGGTATATCTAAGCCATTTGCAGCCCGCAACTGTAGCCACCCACAACCAAGTAACTTCTCTTTACCCCAAGGCTCATAATGTTGGAGAAAGAACCTCTCTGATATAGTGGTCACCATCGACCCAGTGTCCAATAAACAGGGAACCTCTACCCCACCCATAGTAATAGTGACAGAAGGACAGCTACCTAATAACTTACAAAGGGCCTGGTTCCCACCTGATTCAGAGGGCTGGGAGCCGACTGCTACCCCTCCTGAAGTGTGGCTCATCAATTCAGGGGGTTGAAGTTTTCCGCCGGCCTACTAGGATGCGGAGAGCTACCTGGCCGTGACAAAGATACCTGCTGCTCGGTAGATCTACGAAAGTCCAAAACACAATTTCGGGCAATATGACCTGGTTGGTTACAACGTCTGCAAATTATAGTGTTAACTCGCCTAGATTGATTAAAAGCATGCTGCGACTGAAGTTGCTGTAGACCTTGGGTGAGTTGATTTAGCTGCTCTTGTTGGGCCCTCAACATCTCTTTCAGTTCAGCCAACTCAGACTGGTTCTCTCGACCACGGGAGGGTAAACTATTTCCTTGGACTCTATACTGAGTAGCGAGAGATGGAACAGAGTAACTTCTTTCCCGTGTATCAGGGCGGAAACCCTCATTAACCCATCTAAGTGCCTCTTTCCTTACATCCAAAATGGTAGACTGTGGATGGAGCCGGACATGGCGCTTAAGCTCACGGCATAAGCTGTTATCGATCACGTGTTCTACGAACTGATCCCTAAGTAAAGTAGAGGAGTACACACCCCTGCTTGAAAACAAGACCCTGCCGACTACGCCAAATGTGAGCTGCGGCCGATGCCACCTAAGGGATAAACGTACTTTATACACGCTCCCAACCACAGGGTTTCCAAACAAATGGAAAGGACAAGCAGAGATGTGTACAATCTTTATTTGATGCTCGGAGGTAAGAGAATATATTATAAAATCACACGAGTTGAGAGAACAATGCAAAAGTACAGTTACATTCACACAAAAAAATAAAAAAAATAAATAAATACTGATGTTATACAGCGGTCACCTGTAAATCGGATCTTGGACACAACAGTCAATATCAATATCCCATGGGATAAGTTAACATTTGGGAATGAGAAAAGAAAATTAAATTCAAACCACCTCAAATCACACCATCAAGCAATTATATAACCAAAACCACAATCCACACAATAAGCAAACAAAATAAATCAAATAAATCCTCCCAGTCCCAATGGTAGTCCTTGATGGTACAAGGAATTGACAAATAAGATCTCAAAAACACAATTCACAAGCAACATTAAATCAAAAGAAAAATACAATGAAGTCAAATTATAACAAAAGTATCAGATTCAAGAAAAACTATTAAATCGACCAAGGTAACGAAATTAATCCATACCAGATAATCTCAACGTACACACATGCACACACACACATACATAGACAAACACACACACACACACACACACCTTTGCACCAAGCTCACTCAAACACACGCTTGTATCAACGCACGCTCACATAAAACCTTGCGCATATAACCGTGTGCGTCTATCACAGCAATCAGCGGGATTTGAGCGCACAGCTTCTCCAGTCTCCACAGCACAACACCACTGGTTGCCGTAACAAGCCGCCACACAGCAGCAAAACAACAGCGGGCAGATATCTATAAAATAATTACCCAATTTAGCCATTCACCCCACATACACTAACTAAAATTACATCTTCGGTAAAAAAAAACACACAAAGTACTATATAAACTTACCTGCAGCGCAATTAACTGGCCCACGGTACGATCGGTAAGAACAGCCGCCAATACAGCCTTGATCACACTTAATGTTTAGTTAGACATTCACAGGCCCACGGCAAGAGTCAAAAGAAGTGAATTTCCCACTTATGCAGCCTACTATCTCGCTCGATGCTTAACGCATATTAGGTAGCCTTTTTTTCTGTGAGACAATGACGCCACCTGCATACCATGCCAGAGGGAAAACGGAAATAAAAGTAAATCTCCGCGTTTTTAAAGGGGCCGAGAGCTCCCGCCCGGCTCCACCCACCTTAAAGGGTCACCCCATTACATTAGGGAGCGTGATGGATTGTAACATGGTAGAAGGCTAGTTAGGTATGCAGGAGCTAAACCATTTAGGGCCTTATAGGTAAGTAATGATCATTTGTAACTGATACGGAACTTAATAGGTAGCAGTGCAGAGACTGTAAAATTGGGGTAATATCATATTTTCTTGACCTCGTAAGGACTCTAGCTGCTGCATTTTGGACTACCTGTAGCTTGTTTAATGAAGAAGCAGGAAAACCACCTAGAAGTGCATTACACTAGTCCAGTCTAGAGGTCATAAATGCATGAACTAGCTTTTCTGCATCAGAAACAGATAACATGTTTCGTAGCTTGGCAATGTTTCTAAGATGGAAGAATGCAGTTTTTGTAACATGGGAAATATGATTTTCAAAAGACAAATTGTTGTCTATATAACACCCAGATTTCTGACTGTAGAGGAAGTAAGAGTACATCTGTCTAGTTGCATGTTGTAGTCTACAAGATTCTGTGTAGTGTTTTTTGGTCCAATAATTAATATACCTGTCTTATTCAAATTTAATTGGAGAAAATTATTTGTCATCCAATCTTTTATATTTTTAACACACTCTGTTAGCTTAGATAATTTAGAAGTTTCATGTGGTCATGTGAGATATATAGCTGAGTATCATCAGCATAACAGTGGAAGCTAATTCCGTATTTTCTAATAATATTACCAAGGGGCAACATGTATATTGAAAATAGAAGGGGACCTAGGACGGATCCTTGTGGCACTCCATATTTTACTGATGATAAATGAGATGACACCTTGATCTGACGCAAGGAGCAGGTAATTTGTAATTTTAACAAGTGCAGTTTCTGTGCTATGGTGGGGCCTGAAACCTGACTGAAATTCTTCATACAGATCATTTTTGTGCAGGAAGGTGCTCAGTTGAGCAGACACAACTTTTTCTAAAATTTTAGACATAAATAGAAGATTTGAAATAGGCCTGTAATTTGCCTGTACACTAGGATCTAGTTTTGGTTTCTTAATAAGAGGCTTAATAACCACCAGCTTGAATGGTTTCGGGAAGTGACCTAGTTACGTTAATGATATTGAGAAGCTGATATTGAGTTACGAGTTAATGATATTGAGAAGCGGTTCTTTGGCTACAGGTAACAACTCTCAGTAATTTAGTGGGTACAGGATCTAATAAACATGTTGTTGGTTTAGATACAGTGATAAGTTTATTTAGTTCCCTTTCGAGGGAACTTCGAACTGCGTCCTCTAGGGGGCGCTTTGGGGAACACCTCGTCGTGACCCGTGTCTGAAGCATACAATGAAAAAACACCAACTTGTTGGCCGTCGACAGCCTCCGACGTCACTACCGGCGCGACTATAAATCAGCACCGGGAGAGCACGTCATTATCTTCTTCATCTTCAACTGACTGTTTTGTTTGAAGCGTGCATCTGAAAGAACCGGTAAGGGCGATCTTTCTCTGTTTATCATGGCGACAACTAGCAAGCGTTTAGACGATGTGTGCATCCGTGTCGGCGTTATTTGACACCCGATGACACACGCGATCTTTGCGTCATTTGTTTGGGTGAAGAGCACGCACGCGATGTCTTTGAGGAGGCAATCTGCGTGCACTATGAGCGTTTTTTCAATGGAAAAAGCTCCGCTCTCGTTCGTCTCTCTTCTAAAAAAAAAATAAAATAAAGGCAAGCCATCTGCTTCCCGCGGTTCAGGATCTGTCCACGCTGAGGCAGGAAAGAAAATGAGCTCGTGAGAATACATATGGATCTGTCTGAATGGTTTAAAGAGGGACTTTCCCTTTCGAGATCGTAAAAAAAAAAAAAAAAAGGGGCGGCGGACGAGAGAGAGCCTTGGGAGGATGATGTTATATCTTTAACACTTTCTCATACTGAGGTTAGTGCTCTGCTGGGTTTTTACCTAGGAAAAGCAGGAGATATTTGAGGATGGTGAAGAAGCTGAGGCTGAGCCTTCTCAATTCTCCTGCCCTGCGTATGTAGAGCTGTTGGAGGTTATTGAGCGAAAATTACCTTTTGACCATAACCCTCCAGCTCAGGTGAGCCTTTCATTTGTGCATGATCTCCATACAGAGATTAAAAAGAAATGAAAGATGCCGTTTTCTTTTTGCATCCATCGGTTTCGGCATTAAAGTAATCTGCCGACATCGAGGTGATGCGTGAAAGCGGCTAGGAGGGAATGCCCCTGTAGAAAGAGCTAAAAATTTTATAAATAATTTATAAATTTTTATATGTGAAAAATGTTTTCTTTCTGCAGGGGAAACCTCCTCTCTTATTCTCCCTCCTTGCCATCTAAGCCCCTTCAGAAAATCATCTCGCTTAAATGGCAAGGCATACGCAGTAGCAGGTCAGGCTGAGGCTTTATTACACACAATGCTGGTGCTTCAAGCATATCAGACTGATCTGCTAAGAGACCTGGATAGAGGCTGGGGCCTTTTTCTGATCAGGTAGCTGAGCTGCGCCACACCATGGATCTCTCTCCATGCTACCAAGCAGGCCGCCTCCGCCATGGGGCAGGACTATGGCGCCCATGGTGGCAGCGGAGAGACATCTGTGGATGAACAGACATCGGGAGGAAAGAAAATGCTTTCTGCCCGATGCTCAGGTTTCGCCTTCTGAACTTTTCGGTATTTCCGTTGAGGCGGCGATTTGAAAAGTTCAGGGAGACGAAGGCGCGCTCTGCTGCTTTCAGATCCTTCGTCCCACGAAGGTCCAGGTCTGAGCCCAAACAACATAGGGGTCCTGGCCTGACTCGATCTGAGGATCAAAGATGGGCACAGAAGGCTAGTGTCGCAACTCGCGCTCCTCCCCCACCTGCGGGCAGGGGTTAGAGGAATCGTGGGTCACGAGGAGGTAAGCAGAACCTAAGAGGTATGATCTAGACGAGGCAGCGTTCTCGTCCAAATCAGAATGATACCGAGGTATCTACTAAAAGAAAAGACAAACGCGTATATGCGTTAATCGACTTCGAAAGGTTAACTTCTGCTTTTATACTCCCCTTCCTAATTCCCCTGTAACCACCAGCTCTCCACCTGATCGAGGTTAGGTGGAAACCTCTCGCATAACAGTCTACCCCTTGAGCGGGGCTCCGGCGTAGGAGGGTGAGTGAGTACATGTAACCCTCTCTGTATATACTTATGTGTATTTAATTGCTGGTGGTTACGTGTCTACTAATAAACTCTGTCTGAGTTTCCTTTGCAGTGCTCAGTTACAGTGTTTACTAAACATTCGTCAGCAGCAGCCATCCGGCTTCATGTTCCGGTATTAGGCGGCTGAGATCACAGGCTTCTGAGGGAGCCTCCTTGATCATCAGGCCTGGCACAGCACTGCAGGGAATTTCATGGATGTCTGGCCAGGTCACCCCGAGGGGTCTCCTGGCCGCTTAGGGGTGCTGTCGTATCTACCGGGAAGTGGAGGTGGCAGTTACAGAAGTCTTCTTGTATATGCTGCCTCAGGTGATGCTCCCCTCACCCGAGGTTTGTAATTGAGCTTGCCTCTCCCGTGAGATTCAGCTCCTCTACGATGCTTAGGAACCTTTAAGTACACACGCTAAGCTTTGTGTACTTTCTCAAAACCACATGGTGGTCAGTGTGTATGTGAACACACTTTCTAAAAATCCACAAGTGGTAAGTTTGCATGCAAGACTCTGCAAACTTTCTGAAATCTTGTACGATGAGGGGTAACGCTTCGTTCCCTTTCCTGAGATGATTAGACCTTGGTTCCTTGGGCTCCATTCAGCCAGTGTGTATTTGTTTATACACCTCAAGCATCGCTTTTCTCAACATGAGGGGCTATTGATTCTCGTGGTAATTTAGCAGCGCTCCCCTTTTTCCAAAAAATGGGTCACCTATGAGTGCGCTACTCTGAGCTCGGAGTTCTCCTCTCGTACGAGACGGAGTTCTCTGTTTTTTTTCCCAGAGCGCTCCAGTATTGTTTCCATAGACCGAGTTGATGACTCTCAATCATACTGTTTTAAGATGCAACATTCCATCTATGAGCTGCTCTATCAGAGTGCCACGAGAGCCCCTCCTTAGAACAGTATTTGAAAATCCATGCTATGGTAAGTGTGCACGTGTAGTCTTTGCACATTTTCTGAAATCCACACTGTGGTAAGTTTGCACGCTAGTATTCTGCGTTCTTTCTAAAATCCTATATGGTGAGGGCTTCGCGCGGTTGCTTCGTGCCCTTTCTTGAGTTGGTAAAAGCCCCGTTCATCTTGGGCGCCACTCCACCTATGTATCCTCGGATACCTATCTAAACAGGGTGTTGCTACTAGAGAACTGTTGAGACGGCTCTTTCAGCAAGCTTATGCGTAAGCTAGCGGTAGCCCCTGTGTGACAGGCAAGAATTGGTAAAAATGCTAGGTTCTTAGCCGTATCCCTTTAAAGGAATCTTTCCTGATTCCAAGCCTTCAGCTCTACCCAGGGCCGAGGCCCTAACAATTAAGTTGGGTATGTAGCTTAGGCCTTTTGGCCATAAGGGGTACTGTCACAGACAGCCGTCTAAACGTCCCAGGGGCAACTCCCATAGTAATGGTAGAGTTGGTACTTAGTGCTCGCCATGATTCTGGCCTGCATTCCCCTCAGCATGGCGGCGTGGGTATACTGTTCCCCAAAGCGCCCCCTAGAGGACGCAGTTCGAAGTTCCCTCGAAAGGGAACGGTCTCAGGTTACGTATGTAACCATAGTTCCCTGAGTAGGGAACGAGACACTGCGTCCTCTAGCTCTCTGCCATGCTTCGGACGCAAGCTTCAGACGAAGAAGATAATGACGTGCTCTCCCGGTGCTGATTTATAGTCGCGCCGGTAGTGACGTCGGAGGCTGTCGACGGCCAACAAGTTGGTGTTTTTTCATTGTATGCTTCAGACACGGGTCACGACGAGGTGTTCCCCAAAGCGCCCCCTAGAGGACGCAGTGTCTCGTTCCCTACTCAGGGAACTATGGTTACATACGTAACCTGAGACCGTTCTTCCTGTCCTATGGTTGTAAAGCACTGCAGTTTATCTTTGGGTGCGATGGATGAATCTTAAGTGTTAGATGCTGTAGAATCTACATTCACTATTGTATTTCTAATGTTATCTATTTTATCAGTGAAGAAATTCATAAAGTCATTACTATTTAATGTTGGTGGAATATTTGAATCCGGTGGCATCTGGTAATTTGTTAATTTAGCCACTGTGCTAAATAAAAACCTTGGATTGTTTTGGTTATTTTCAATGAGTTTGTGTATATGCTCTGCCCTAGCAGTTTTTAGAGCCTGTCTATAGCTGGACATATTGTTTTTCCAAGCAATTCTAAAAACTTCCAAGTTAGTTTTTCTCCATTTTTGTTCAAGACTATGAGTTACTTTCTTGAGAGAGTCAGTATTACTGTTATACCATGGCACAGTACGTTTTTCTCTAACCTTTTTCAATTTGACAGGGGCAACAGCTTCTAATGTATTAGAGAAAATAGTGCCCATGTTGTCAGTCATTTCGTATAATTCATGTGTATTTTTGGATACAAATAGCAGTTGAGATAGATCAGGCAGGTTATTTGCGAATCTGTCTTTGGTGGCTGGAACAATAGTTCTGCCCAGATGGTAACGCTGAGACACATAGTTAATATCAGTGATACGCAGCATGCACGATACAAGGAAATGGTCTGTAATATAATCACTTTGAGGTACAATATCTATAGCAGTATCTATAAGATCGATTCCATGAGATATAATTAAATCTTTAATCAGCTCCGGTTTCATGGAAGTGGAGACCACGGCATGGAGGATAAGGAATAAATTGGATACAGTATCCTATCCATACTGTGCCAGGCACCCATGCAGAAATGCCCCGCAGAAGTTTCCATGTTGCCAGACTCTCTGTGAGTGGTACCAATTTTAATACTTCCTTTTGAGGGGATGTTAGATGTTCCGTGTCCTGAACGACGGCAGGAAACCCTGGAACATCTAATATCTCGCTGGATACCACCTCCCCCCGAATCACACAAAGTGGCGGGATTGGAGGAGTTTTGTGAGGGTAACAGAGCAGGGTGAAAAGCTCTCGAGCACACACCACCCCGTTAGAGACTACCCCCACCAGCACGGGCACCAGAGCGTCAGGACTTCCTCTTCTTATCAACGACAGTCCTGATGTCTGGCTTGGGAGGTTGCTGAGCACGGCAAACCTGTCCCCAATCCCTACGAGGGGGAGCACGGCCCGCCAAACTCTGCTTCTTAACCTCCCTGGTTTTTGAAGGACCGGGGAGAGGCTGGGTGGCTGATAGCCCCTCCCTGGTATGCCTGTAACACTGCCATAGTGTGCAGCGCAGCACCAGCCTGACCTGCAGCTTGGTAAGTTTTACCCACTAGCAATGATGTTATTTTACAAGGCTTAGTGGCGAGAGTAGGTTTCGTAACCGAGGATGCAGAATTGGATGAGAGATAGCTCGCAAGCGTCTCTTCAACCCACGGCATCTCCAAATACCCCCGCGACATCGCATCCACGATAGTTGAAAAAGTCAACGTCGAGGGCACAAAGATGAGGGAAGTATACCATTTGCTCCATGACTTCGATAGCTCATCATGTATGTCCTCGAAAAAGGGGAGAGACTGATGTTGTGGTCTCTCTCTATCCTCCAGCTTACTACATTTGGGGGTCTCTTGTTCACGTGGCCAGTCAAGCTGCAACCAGTCCACCGTGCAAGTAACCACCTCAAGCAGTTCCTTGACCAATTTCCTCTCGCGAGAGGAATGCTCAGAGGCAGGCTGCTCATGGCCCGAAGACCCAAGAGATATATCATCCTCCTCATGAACCAAAGAAGCACCGGAGCACGCTTCGAGATCACAAGAGAGGATGCGTGGATCCGATGACACCGCAAGCGAAATGGACATGCCCGTCGCTCGCTCGTCATGCAGACCTCCAGGAGAGCCCTCCGATGAAAAGGTGGGTGCGGTCTGAAAATAGTTCAGAGGAGCACAAAGCATCTTCACTTTGAGCAGTTCACAATGCTTGCACTCGCCCGTCTCTAAAGCCAGAACCGCATGCTCTTCCCCCAAACAAACAAAACAGTAATCATGTGTATCCAGCTCATACATAAGACGAGAGCATGGAGGAACACAACACTTACCATTTTGTTGACTCATCCTATGAAGATCTGTAGCTGATGAAAAGAATCTTCCTGAAGCACACATGCACAGAATGAACTGAAGACAAAAGACCTGTTCTGTGCACCTGTGGCGTATCTATTTATAGCCCCGTGTTGTGGGCGCGCCCCGATGATGTCATCAACTGAGGCTATATTACCACCGGGTCAATTCTATCGACGTTTTACACACATTATTCACAGCTGGTCATGAATAAGATGTTTCCCAATGCGCTGAGCAGCGCAGCCCTTATGAAACAAAAATATATTGCAGTATATTGGAAAATATCATGTAATATATTAGGCATATATTCTTATATATATATTTTTTTTTTTTTCAATATATTTCAATATATTGAAAGCGGCAATCATTTGTATATTTTGCAATATATTATATAATATATGCATCATCAATATATTATTAAATGTATTCAAACATATAAAATATTAGAAAACAAAAAGGGAAAATAATATATTACAATATATCACAATATATTTTAAGAAATATATTGGTAAATATATTTTCCTTTCGTAAGGGAGCATCGACTGAAGCTTTCGAAAGGGAACATATTTATTGTACTCCAAACTTTTTTTTTTTTTTGTATTCTATGTAATACTATTCCTCAACGAAAAACCTGAGTTGTTATAAGTGCATGTGTTTCTACTGTATTGTAGAATTTAGTAAAAAATGGTTTTGTTGTTAGTATTTACTTTTTAATATATTTTAACTTTAAATGTATTATTAGAAAATAATACAGTGCAAAACTATGAAGTGAACTGAATTTACTAGCAAAATATGTAATGTGAGTTTGAACAGACAGTCAGTCAGTATGACATCAAGCATACAGAACAGTTGATCCTCACCTTCCAAATCAACATGGATTACTTGGACACTCTTGTCATTTTGAAAATTTTCCTTATCACAGGTAAATAATAATAATTAAATTCAATAAAAAGGAAGCATGTTTAAATTACATTTATTTAAAGCTTTATAAGTATTTTAAAGAAAATAATTGACCCCAGAACAGATTTCCATTCTCTACTTTGCCTATTATCTTCTTAAAATTGTGGTAATATAACAGCAAAGAATCTAAACCACTAACACAGAGTTTAAGAGGTGATTATATATGCAAAGACTAATGTCTAAGACCTACTAATGGTTTGGGTATAATTCTGAATAGAGGTTTGAAAGTATGTGGAAGTATTCTTCTGTGGTTGAAATATTATGATGTAAGATTTTGGTATGAAATAACTAAAGAGAATTCCGTTTATACTGGATATCTGGGCAACTGCATTTAAAATTACAATGTATTTGCTTTTGATAGTGAGGTATGCTGTGAAATATGCAATCCAGGTCAGATAGTACAAAATGAGACTAAATGTTATTGATTTGGCCTCATTGTAATTTTTAGGCAAATCTCTTCCCATGTAAGAAAACAGGAGACACAGGAAACCAAGAAACCAACTTATGAACACAACTATGCTAAATGTTATAGTGTTTCCCATTTCACAGATGAGCATAATTTGGTCTTTAAAAGTCCACGAGTCAGCAATGAGCGTGACAGGATTGACAGTCATCCATATCACACAAGAAATTAAATGAATGAAAGAAGAAAATGCAATGAAGAGCCATTGGCCATTGTGTTTTACCCAAAGGCTGTACACCTTAGGGAATTGAGTAGCCATTTTAAAAACACAAACAATTTGAAAGGAACGGACAGTCAAACAGGAAATACAGACAGTGAAGAAAAATGTAAATATAGCATTTCTCATTAGGCAAAATATAGATGAAGGTTTTCCAAAAAAAAAGAAAACACTTATACTAGACAAAATCAAACTGGCCAACATGAGTAAACACATGCTGCCACCAGCAGACTTTACCACTGGTGTGTCGTAATTGTATGCAAAAAGGCAAAATATGGCAATAAGGAGAATAATTAGGCATCCGGCTGAAATCATGACAATGATGGAGGGAATTTCTGTGAACTGAGGATAGACAACCAAACGTGTTTTACATGTTGTGCTGCCCTCATCAGACCATTCACTCTCTGCACATGGAAAACAGGTATAGGGGTCCCCTGAAAAAAAAATAGCAAAATAATATATTTAAATGTTTAGTAGTAATATTTTGCTAAAAAATCCAAAATTAAAATAAATAAATGTGGGAAAATATTATGCTTTAAAATCACACTTCAAAAAGCACCAATAACTCTAGTAAAGTATTATGGTGATAGAATACACTGAAGAAGCTCAAGGGATAGTCCTTTCAATTGACCTCCACTGTATGGACAAAAAATGGAAGTCAACATAATGGTTACCCTCAATTTTTCTAATTAGATAGATAGATAAATACCAATCACCTTGACCACCTTCTAAGGTACTTACTAGAAAAATCCACATAGCTGTTACGTGGACATTTTGTACATGTAAAACAGCATCTATGAAAACCTTCCTGTTGCCTTGAATATCCCACCTTACACTCAGTAGAGCAGTTTGAGAAAGGAACCTTTATGGAACAGGAAAATTTGTTATTAAAGTTAACATTTTAACAGTTTTTAAAAACATAATTCACACATTTCTATGAACTAAAATCAGTGCCCTCAAACAATTAACACAGCCTGAAAACTGAAAAAATTATAATTTCCATAAACTGAGTGTGAATTACAAAATACCAATTACACAATTATCTTAAACAAAAAATTATTAGATCCTGCTTTCACAACTGTTAACAGACAGCTAAAATAAAGCTCTGTAGTCTTTATTCAAATGTAATAAAATGTATATCTGCTACTGTACATAAGTAGATGAAACTTAAGACTTAATGGAAGTTATTTGTATTAGAACAATGGTCAAACATTCATAGCCCAGAGATACTGTGGGTAAAAGAATGGTGGAGTTATTCATCTCCTCGACAGCAAATTTCATTACTCATTTATCAGGATGATTTATTTATTTATTTTATTATTTTTTGTTGCTTAAGCAGGTCTTTTAATTGACCTTCATTTGGAGAAATGCATAAAACTAAAAGTGTTTAGATGAAGTATCAACAACAAAAGAAAAAATAAAGACTTACAGAACCATTGTCATGCCAGGGCATGAGAGTGTTGTCGATGGTAAATCTAATTTCTGGAAGTTTATCATATGTGCCCACCATCTCAAACTGTGGAGGATTCACATCAGTGTGCCAGAGTAGAACTGCATAACTGATAGTTGGATCATAATTATCATCGTATTTCACTTGACGGCCATTGAGTGGAAAATTCAAC
Organism: Carassius auratus; assembly: GCF_003368295.1. NCBI lineage: Eukaryota > Metazoa > Chordata > Actinopteri > Cypriniformes > Cyprinidae > Carassius > Carassius auratus. Next base: position 26,830,270 of record NC_039250.1, read on the forward strand.
AACTTTATTTTTTCAAGAAGCTGTTTTGTGTTCAATTAAAAAAATAAAAATAAAAAAAGACAAATTTATACAAAACTGCACAATAACATTAAGAAAATTAATATTTAGTTTTATTTGTTGATCTATTGTAGAAATAATAAAAGCAAAGACACAGTTTAATATGCAGTTTCGTTAAACATAAATATGATTAATTATTCAAGTAATTAAAACATTACTTCAATAATGTAATTAAAATAATAATTAAACGTAATGGATTCAAATAAATTCACTTACCATGTATGGCTTAACTGTTATGTTTTTGTGGCATTCATTCATGTCACACTGAAGAACCTTATGTAACGCATGAGCTATGGTATATATGGCAGAATAGACGGCAAAGGCGTGTGTGGGACTCTCATTTATAATGTCCTCTGCAGTCATCAAAGAGCAGTAATCACAGTCTTGATTACATATCTCATTCTTATTCTGGACAGCTTTGTCATTATGGCCCGCATGAGCTGTTCCTTTGGCTTTATTGTAGACAAATTCATTAAATCTGGGCAATGACAACAGTCTATCTGCAATGCCAATGATTGTGCCAATTTTCCTGATTCCTGGCTCTCTTGGAATCTGTTGATTCAAAGCCCACGATGGACTTGCAATCCATACTTTGTCTCGCATGTCATTTGCTATGGCTGCTTTGATAAACTTGCTTGCATATTGTGTCAAAGCAAATATTACAATGACATTGATGTTGAGCTTATCAATCTTCTTAAGTGTTAGACTGTAGTTTGCATTTAGACTTAGACCCTCTTGATAGGCCAAACAAATGCCAGTATTTTTTATATACTCATTAAACAGCTTTAGTCCATCTGAACTGTAATCATCTTGGCTACCAAGAAAGGCAACCCAGTTCCATCCAAACCACCGTATGATGTGAATAATCATCTCTATCAGGTCTTTGTTGCTAGGGATTGTTCTCACAAAAGAAGGATACTGAAGTTTATTGCTTAATGCGTAGCTAGCAGCTCCATAATTCACCTTTGAAAGAGAAGAAAACATCAATCAACATCAACTCATTAACAGTCAATAACTTTAACTTTCTAGTCCTGAACAAAATAAAGGAATTACTTGTGTAAACATTTTGTTCTGTAAACTGTGTAAAAAGTAAAATTATTTACCATTGGTATAAGTTCCGTTGTGAACAGTGGTGCAACACTTATAGTTCTTGAGCTTCCAAATGGTCCTGTTAAAGCAATCACTTTAGGCTGATAGTTGTTGAGTTTTTCTTTAGATTTTACTGAGCCATTATTTGAGATAAAACTTAAGACTGAATGGAAATTCCTTGTGTTAGAACAATAGTCATAAATTTCATAGCCCAGAGAAACATTGGGCAGAAGAGTTGTGGAATTATTAATCTCTTCAACAGCATACCTCATTACTTGCAATATTTTATAGCCAGATTTTGAGGTACTTTGCCTTAAAAACGTAAGTGTGGAAGTTAATAACATGTAATTGAAATGTGACTTTGAAATGCTGTTTTGGTTTAAATTACTGATAAGCCTAGACTGGTAAAATATCCTTGCTTACCAGATACATTCAGTGGTCTCCGGGATGAAAACAGGTGTCACACGGTCAATTTCATGTAAAGCAAAAAGGCCACCCAATAAGAAATCTCCCTCCAATCTGAATTCAGATGATGAGCAAGAAACTTTGAAAAAGAAACAATTAGTAAAGCACAAAAGGAAAGTGTAAATACTATTGAGAAGCATGGTTAAAGATGGACTGCTGGTCATGAAGCAGGAATGTATAGTGGCTAGTCATTTGAGAACAGTCGGGCTCATACATTTAAACTTAATTTTCTTAAAACACTTCAATTTGCTTAAACCACCATTTTCAATCATGATACAAATGTCCATCTCCATGTCTAACACACAAAGTATATGTTAATCAGTTATTAAATAGAGCATTACACCACAAATGTCTCCTCATACAAAGCAAATTTTACACATTTTTAAATCTACAAAACAAACTCTTGTGAAACAAGCTGTAACTAAGCTGCAGACGGTAGCAAGCTGTAGCAGGGTTTTACAGTTGGATTACATTCACAAATGTTTTCCAGACAGTGAAAAAAATAGATAACAATATTAACTAGATGAGTAAAGTTTGAGAACAAACTTTGAAGATGGCTTGATAAAGCCTAGCCTGTAATGATTAATGCAGTTGTAAAAGCTTGAAGTTTTAAAGTTTAGAAAGATACAGGGATGTTACTATGTTGTTAACGTGTTAATGTGATTTGCATGTTGTTAGCATGTTTTAACAATTAACATGTTGAAAGCATGTTTCAACATGATTTTCATGTTGTTAGCATGTGTCTTATCATGATTACCATGTTGCTAACATGTTAATATGTTTTAACAAAATTACCTGGTTGCTAACATGTTTCTAGCATGATTAGCATATTGTTAGCATGTTTCTAACATGATTACCATGTAGCATGCCCTGTTTCAACATGATTAACATGATCATGTTTCTTGTATGATTAGCAATTTGTTAGCATGTTTAGCATTTTGTTAGTATGATTAGTATGTTTTAGAGTGTTTTTAGCATGAGAAGCGATTAGTCAGCAAAGAAGGTGGCAGTGTGTTAGTGTTTCCTTAATACTTTGTTTCTTTATCTGTTGTTTAAATTGTTTACATTGTGACTTGCGGTTAAGAAGATTAATTTCATTTTCTACCAACTTCTACTTTTATTCTTCGGTTGTAATTTGTATTTTTGATTGCACTTATTTGTAATTAGAATAACAGCCATCGGCTAAGAAAAAGCTTTTGTTATTTATATTGCTCACTTCCTGCACTTAAATGTGAACTTTATTTTTGATTTGAGCAATTACCCTTCTATAGGCTTTTAGGTGTGCTAATTAAGAAGGTGGACACAATGACCACTACCACTCCATCACTAGCACAATTCAACCAACAGCCCATGATTTAACTGCATATTTAGTAAGAATTCATGTTAAATTAGCAATATCACTCAAAAGTAGTATCACATGAGCAGAAGCCTCCGTTACTAATTTGAAAATGAATGTCAGTTTAGAACAGGGGCTACCGCTTGGTATTGCATACGCTTGCTGAAGGAATTGTCTCAACAGATCATTAGTAGCAACATCCTGTTTAGATACAGTTGCAATCAAAAGAGGTTTTCTGAAGATCCAGGATAAAATAAAAAAAATGCATCTATAACAGTTCACTGGTATATTAAAAGTAATATTGTCAATATATAATGCAATATTTTGATTTATAAGATTTTTTTATAATACTGCTATGCCATAATTATTCAACATTGCGGTTTTTAAATCACTTATTTGCATGGTGGGTAATAAAACTTAGCTTGAGCTGTTACACATACAGTTAGCCCATGCATGTGTTGAAGTTGAGTAGCAAAAATTTCAACAGAGATCTCACAAAAGCTAAAGAGAATAAATATTGTATTACTTTAGAAAGGCTAAGGCTATATGAAGATTTCCAAGACATTGAAAGTTCCTAGAGACACAGCTCTCAGCCTTATTCCTTAGCTTAAAGTGTGTTTTACCAGAAAACATTTGAGGGTGTTGAAGAAAAAACGCAATATCATAAAATGTTTAATCAGAGCAACTGAGAAAAATCTTCAATGTACAGCCAAAGACTTGCAAGATGACCCGAAGAAAGGAGAAACCGATTTCAATGCAGTGTGAAAGAAGAACACTAGACAAGTATGTCCTTCATGTAGAGACATCTTGCAGAATACCACTCTTGATCAAGAAGAAAAAAGGCCAACTTGAATTTGATCAAATTCATTTGTGTAGACCTGTGGAGCTCTGGAGGAATGTTTTATGGAGTGATGTGACCAAACTGGAACTTTTTGGACGTGTGGATCAGCGGTATGTCTGCTGCAAAAAAGGCAAAGCTCATAAGCAGAAGAACACTATCTCCATCGTCAAACTTGGAGGTGGATCAGTCCTGTTATGGGGTTTCTTTACTGTAGAAGGAAGTGGAAATCATGACTGTATGAAGGACATCATGGATTCTTTGAAGTATCAGGCCATTTTGACTAGAATCGTGATGATGCCTTTGGTGCAAAGACTGAAGCTGATGATCAATGGACTTTCCTGCAGGACAGTCATCCCAAAGGGATCTCAGGGATCAGTCATAGAATGTACTTGAGTGGCCTGTAGTAGTAGTTGTAGTAGCCCTTTATTGTCACTAGTCACAAGTACCAGCAAAATTAGCCATCAACCTGTCCATACATACACAACATACATACAATGGGGTGGACAGAACAGGAAGACAGGGAATTCAGGAAGAAATACAGCATAACATTAGGAAAGTGAGGAGAAAAAAACCCAACACCCATACTATGCTCCTTTTGGGAGTACAGTATGGGAACATGAAGAAACACCTCAGCAACAAAAGCACGTACACCATAAACACACGACTTGGCAACTAGGGATGGAAATTGGGAGGGTCGAGGTAATCTAGTGCAGGCAGCAGCCGTCCTACCCTGCAGCTAGAAAGCGCTGGTCATGGACCCGCTTGACAGACTGGCGGTACAAAGCAGAAAAGGCGAGTGATGGGGATGGGGAAGTGAGTGCATATCTGTATATGTGTTCGTGTATTAGTAGTTCGTGTATTAGTAGGCCTGGAGAGTTGCAATTCTCTCTAGATGCCTCAGTCTGCAGATTATACAGCGTCAAAGCAAGTTGCCATGGAGACAGCCTTGGTCAGGTCCTAGACAGAGTCAACAACAATCCAGGTATCTGTGGGAAACGGGCCAAGGCCAAGCTGGGAGTGGAACCGCATTGGTCTAGTAGCCGCATTACAATTTAACGGTCACTATGATTGTCTCCAAATCCTTTCTTTTCCAAAGCCGTGAGCTTCACCGTGATGTTATCCATATTGCGGTTAATAGTCCCAGTCTCAATGCTGACCACTCTGCCCACTGCTTCAATCATGATGGGCAGCCTTGTGAGGCTTTGGACAGCTGTTCCCATCTTCTGAATTTTCTGATAACCCAGGGCAAAGCATAATCCAATCAGTAGAAGACCTGTTATCATGGTTCCGAATATGTAGATGTCTTCAATGTCCTCCACGGAAAGAGCCACCAGACAAGGCAAGGAATGGGCCAAGACTATAGTAGAGAGGTGACAGAAGCTTCTAAGCACTTACAATACAGCATGTATTGGTGATTTTAAACAATAAAAGATTCTACACAAAGGGGGTTGTATAATTTTGAACATGAATGTTTAGAGCCAATTTGTATTTTATCATGATTCATCAATGTTCCATTCTCAGAATCACTCAAAAGTGTATTAACAAACTTTCGCTAATATTTAACAGATGCCTTTTGTGGCAGGGGGGGCGTGGTTTAGCGAAGTCTGCAGCGGGAGAGAGAATCAGGAGACGAGCGGTAAGTGAGTGATTTGGGCAGAAATTATCATCACCTGTTTCTTGTTCTAGTAATTGGCGTGGAGAGAGTATAAAACGCCAGGAGAGACGGAAGCAAGCGAGAGAGAGACGGACTGCTGACGCGAGCCGGAAAGAGTGAAACGGACATAGTATTGAAGTGTCAGAATAAGAGTCACTGTTTGGGTGTTTGTACTTTTTAGTTCTTTTTGTTTACAATAAATCTGTCAGCAGTCCAGCCGACCCCTTTGTCCTCTTCCTTCCATCCCACGAACTTTGCTACACTGGTGCTGAAACCCGGGAGGAAGTAGGACCGTCGCCGCTGCCATGCAAAGTCCGGCCGCCACAGCGCTTGCGGACATCATCGCCTCCCTCGCGGTCCTTCACCGCGAACAACACCAGGCCCTGCTGGATCTGAGGACTGATCAGGAGAGGCGTTTCCAGGCCATTGTCCAGGCCCAGCAGGAGGACCGCGAGAGGTTGGCCCGTTTCTTTTGGCCGGGCATTCATGACAACGTGCGCAGGTGGTGCGCGTCTTGTCCGGAATGTCAGTTGGTAAACCCACCGGCCGCCCCAAAAGCGCCTTTGCACCCTCTTCCCTTAATGCAGGTCCCCTTCGAGAGAATTGGTATGGACCTCATCGGGCCATTAGAGCGATCGGCACGAGGACATCGCTTTGCATTAGTCATAGTTGATTATGTAACGCGATATCCTGAAGCGGTGGCTGCTTGTGTTGTGGATGCCCTGTTTCGTCTTATCTCCCGGGTGGGGGTTCCAAAAGAAATCCTCACCGATCAGGGCACGACGTTTATGTCACGTACGCTACGCGAACTGTACGGATTGTTGGGCATTAAATCGATTCGAACTAGCGTCTATCACCCACAAACCGACGGCCTGGTCGAACGATTTAATCGCACACTTAATTCCATGATCCGTAAGTTCGATCACGAAGACGCCAAAAATTGGGATAGGTGGCTAGAGCCCTTGTTATTCGCTGTGCGAGAGGTCCCGCAAGCCTCCACGGGGTTTTCCCCCTTCGAGCTTCTCTATGGACGCCAGCCCCGGGGGGTGCTCGGCGTACTGAGAGAAACTTTTGGAAGAGGGAAGCAACTGCGCAAAGCCCTCACCATATAGGATTTTTAGAAAGAACGCAGAGCACTAGCATGCCACTGGCCTCGCTCAGCTCCCATGGGTCTCGGGGCCACATCACTCTTTACAGTGATCACTTTTTTCATGCCCGCATTCTCCATCAATTTAGTGTGGAGATGGATCATACAGACAACAGAAGTGCAATAAATTCCTCTGGGGGTTCTTTATTGAGTGCAAAGAGCATGGTGTAAGGTTCTACATACACAAAAAAACAGAACACAGGACAGTGCTGGCATGTTTCAGTGCAGAAGATCCTGTTCGTGCAGTAAAGTGTCTGTAAGAGTGATGTTCTGATCATCATAAGCTTAATATTGTAATATAATAATATTGTATTACCATTAAAGGTCCCGTTTTACGCACTTTTTTGAAGCTTTGATTGTGTTTACAGTGTGCAATATAACATGTGTTCATGTTTCGCGTGTAAAAAAATAGTATTTTTCACACAATTTACCTATCTGTATACCGCTGTTCTCACTGTCATAAAAACGGGCTGATGTCTTCCTTGTTCTATAAAGTCACTCCTTCAGAAATACATAACGAGTTCTGATTGGGCCAGCGGTTCCTGTGTTGTGATTCGACAGCAGCTTACAGCATGCTGCCCTCCTGCAAACGCTAGTTTTGAGAAGCAAGTGGGCAGGAGCGTGTGCCCTAACATCTACACTGTTGTGCAGATGTTCTCCATCTAAAAAAGACTGGTGTTTGAATTTTATCTGTTAACATTAGAAGGAAGATGTATTTTTATTTTTATTTTATTTTATTTTTTTAGCTGAGCTGCTGAGACTGTATGAAACAGGGAAATGTCTTAGAGGCCATTTACACAAAAACAATTTCAGCCAAAATTGGGAAACTTTTTATTTGTTTTTCCCTTTCTTTTACACGGCAACAGCATTTTGGTATGGAGCCAAAAGAGTCTCAATAAAGATTTATCTACATTATCTTCACACTACATTCACATATGCACACATAGGATTCATACATGCACACACATAATTCATAAATACACACACAGGATACACAAATGCACACAAAATTCACAAATGCACACACAAAATTTAAAAAGCACAGAAGATTCACAAATGCATACAAAATTCAGAAATGCACACACAATTCAGAAATGCAAACAACTTTTACAAATGCACTCAAGATTCACAAATGCACAGGACAAAATTCAGAAATGTATTTGTGATGCACACACACATATATCTTGATTTACAAGAGAGCCGGAGAGTCACTTTCCTCTCGCAGCGGACTCACTTTCCTCATCGAACGATTCACTTTCCTCACGAGTCACTCAGCGAACGACTCACTTTCCTCATGCAGCGAACGACTCACTTTCCTCACGCAGCGAACGATGCACTTTCCTCATTCAGTGAATGACTCATTTTCCTCACGCAGCGAGCGACTCACTTTCCTCAGCGAACAATTCACTTTCCTCACGCAGCGAACGACTCACTTTCCTCAGCGAACGATTCAATTTCGAAGTCGAGCGAGCGATTCACTTTCCTCACGAAGCGATCAACTCAATTTCCTCAGCTAACGACTCACTTTCCTCAAGCAGCCAGCGACTCACTTTGCGCAGCCAGAGAGTCACTTTCCTCTTGAGGCGGACCACTGACTCTCTCTTCATGTAGGGACCGAATATTATAATTAAAGTGACTTCTATATTGCATCCAAAAGAATATTTAGATATATTTAAATATTCAAGACGGTGTAAATTTTTTTTTACTTTCATTAAAATATTTTAATAAAATGAAATAATTGCCTACTGCAAATTTATGAATCCATGGTTAACTTTTTTTCTGCAGTCACTGGCCTATATGTATTGAGACATTTTTAAATTTATATATTGTAAAAAATAAAATAAAAAAATAAACCTGAATTGTAATCTAAACATTTGTATTTTCATACAATTTCATAAATAAGTAGGCTATAATATGCCGCACCACACATGAACGCGTTCATGTGATTGGCTTATAAGTAATCAATCCCCCACGTGGAGTGCGTTCTTGTGATTGGCTAAAAGAAGGGAGATATCTGATTGGTTGCTGATCATTCCCTGTTTAAAAAAAGCATTTGTGTGTCGAGCCAAGTCAGGGGAGTCTCAAAATTCACACACAAATGCAGTGAAGTTCACAGACCGCAAGCAGTTTGTAAATAAAGATATATGTGTGTGTGCATCAGAAATACATTTCTGAATCTTGTCCTGTGCATTTATGAATCTTGAGTGCATTTGTAAATGTTGTTTGCATTTCTGAATTGTGTGTGTATTTCTGAATTTTGTGTGCATTTCTGAATTTTGTATGCATTTGTGAAACTTCTTAGCTTTTAAAATTTTGTGTGTGCATTTGTAAATTTTGTGCGCATTTGTGTATCCTGTGTGTGTATTTATGAATCATGTGTGTGCATGTATGAATCTTGTGTGTGCATATGTGAATGTAGTGTGTGCATTTATCTTTATTGAGACTCTTTTGGCTCCATATTTTGGGGACTGAAAAATGCATACTTTGAGAACGGGTTTCAAAGTACAAGTTTTTGAAAATGCCAAATACCCAATACAGTAATCTTTGAAAACGGTGACATCATGTGCATGCGTTGTATGTGTTAGGTATGTAGACATGCGCAATAAGTGTCGATTTTAAAGGCAAGTACAAACAAACATAAACAACAATGGCGGAGTACATGGTACTGTTGTTGCTGCTCAAGAGTTTGCTAATGCCTCTTCAGCAAAGTGTGGATTAACTTCACCAATATTACAACCAACAGCAGAGACACATTATATATATCAATACTTAACTACAGGTACTGTTTACTAATAAAGATAAAGTTGACAGTGCCAACTACTGGCCTGACATACGTAATACAGCGTTTTTGGACATTTTATGTCACCTTTATTTATATAGCACTTTAAACTAAATACATTGCGTCAAAGCAACTGAAAAAACATTCATTTGGAAAACAGTGTGTCAATAATGCAAAATGATAGTTAAAGCTGCAGTAGGTAACTTTTGTAAATATATATTTTTTACGTATTTGTTAAACCTGTCATTATGTCCTGACAGTAGAATATGAGACAGATAATCTGTGAAAAAAATCAAGCTCCTCTGGCTCCTCCCAGTGGTCCTATTGCCATTTGCAGTTACGGACCGCTCCCGGTAAGAAATCAACCAATCAGAGCTGCGGTCCGTAACTTTGTTTGTGTTCAAAATGTAGAAAAATGTATATAAAAATTGAGTACACCTTGAATCCATTTTCCAAACCGTGTTTTTAGCTAGTCCTGAATCACTAGGGTGCACCTATAATAAGTGTTTATATTCGGACTATTTTAGATTGCTTCGGGGGTACCGCAGCAGAGTAACCCAGTACCTTTGTGATTCTTCATAGACATAAACAGAGAGAAGTAGTTCCAGCTACGATGTTCTTCCGCAAGACGCAAGCAGTTCTGTTTATTAACCGCTAGAGCGTCAAAAGTACCGCAGCTTTAAAGGCAATTCATCATTGAATTCAGTTATGTCATTGTTCAGTTAAATAGTGTATGTGCATTTATTTGCAATCAAGTCAACGATATCGCTGTAGATAAACTGACCCCAACTAAGCAAGCCAGAGGCGACAGCGGCAAGGAACTGAAACTCCATCGGTGACAGAATGGAGAAAAAAACCTTGGGAGAAACCAGGCTCAGTTGGGGGGCCAGTTCTCCTCTGACCAGACGAAACCAGTAGTTCAATTCCAGACTGCAGCAAAGTCAGATTGTGCAGAAGAATCATCTGTTTCCTGTGGTCTTATCCTGGTGGTTATCTGAGACAAGGTCTTTACTGGAGATCTGTATCTGGGACTCTAGTTGTCCTGGTATCCGCTGTCTTTCAGGGCAATAGTGGTCCTTTCTAGGTGCTGATCCACCATCTGGTCTGGATACTTACTGGATCCAGGTGACTGCAGTGACCCTCTGATCTGGACACAGACTGGATCTGGTGGCCACGGTGACCTCGGAACAAGAGAGAAACAGACAAATATTAGTGTAGATGCCATTCTTCTAATGATGTAGCAAGTACATAGGGTGTTATGTGAAGTGTTTCCGGTTCCGGCTTACCTAATTAATGCAGCCTAAAAATCCTTTAACGGATTTGGATATTAAAAGCATATTAGTATGTTATATGTATGCCAGGTTAAAGAGATGGGTCTTTAATCTAGATTTAAACTGCAAGAGTGTGTGCCTCCCGAACAATGTTAGGTAGGTTAGGAAAAGGATCTGCCGCTCGCAGTTGATTTTGATATTCTAGGTATTACCAAATTGCCTGAGTTTTGAGAACGTAGCGGACGTAGAGGAGTATAATGTAAAAGGAGCTTATTCAAATACTGAGGTGCTAAACCATTCAGGGCTTTATAAGTAATAAGCAATATTTTAAAATCTATACAATGTTTGATAGGGAGCCAGTGCAGCGATGACAGGACCGGGCTAATATGGTCATACTTCCTGGTTCTAGTAAGAACTCTGGCTGCTGCATTTTTGACTAGCTGTAGTTTGTTTACTGAGCATGCAGAACAACCACCCAATAAAGCATTACAATAATCTAACCTTGAGGTCATAAATGCATGGACTAACATTTCTGCATTTGACATTGAGAGCATAGGCCACAATTTAGATATATTTTTGAGATCGAAAATGCAGTTTTACAAATGCTAGAAACGTGGCTTTCTAAGGAAAGATTGCGATCAAATAGCACACCTAGGTTCCTAACTGATGACGAAGAATTGACAGAGCAACCATCAAGTCTTAGGCAGTGTTCTAGGTTATTACAAGCAGAGTTTTTAGGTCCTATAATTAACTCCTCTGTTTTTTCAGAATTTAGCAGTAAGAAATTACTCGTCATCCAGATTTTTATATCGACTATGCATTCCATTAGTTTTTCAAATTGGTGTGTTTCACCGGGCTGCGAAGAAATATAGAGCTGAGTATCATCAGCATAACAGTGAAAGCTAACACCATGTTTCCTGATGATATCACCCAAGGGTAACCTATAAAGCGTGAAGAGTAGCGGGCCTATTACTGAGCCTTGAGGTACTCCATACAGCACTTATGATCGATATGATACATCTTCATTCATTGCTACGAACTGATGGCGGTCATATAAGTACGATTTAAACCATGCTAATGCACTTCCACTGATGCCAACAAAGTGTTCAACAAAGTCTATGCAAAAGAATGTTGTGGTCAATTGTGTCAAACGCAGCACTAAGATCCAATAAAACTAATAGAGAGATACACCCAGGATCAGATGATAAGAGCAGATCATTTGTAACTCTAAGGAGAGAAGTGTCAGTACTATGATACGGTCTAAATCCTGACTGGAAATCCTCACATATACCATTTTTTCTCTAAGAAGGACAGAAAAGGGGTCAAGTTGTGGTTTTTGATGAGAGGCTTAATAACAATTATGTGTAAACATGAATTGTTTTGAAAACATTGTCATTTATATGTTACTTAATTACTTCAGACTAACGTTGAAGCTTGTGTTCTGCAAGTGAATGAATCAAGGGGATTGTGCCATCCCAAAGAAGCACAAAGTCACTTTTAGGGACTTCCTGGTGGAATGACCTCCCCAACTAAATCCGAGTCCTTAGCCATCTTCAAAAATCGGTTTAAAACGCATCTCTTCTATCTTTATTTGACCCTCTAACTTTAGCACTCACTATTCTAAATCTGTTCTTAAAAAAATCATCTTTTTCTATTCTTTTTATTTATTATATTATTTAAAAGCCCTTACGTGTACTGCATTTAAGCTAACTGAGACTTGTTATAGGACTTGTGTATCATTGCTCTTTTGTTGATTTTGTTTGCTTCCATTGCCCTCATTTGTAAGTCACTTTGGATAAAAGCATCTGCTGAACGACTAAATGCAAATGTAAATATCTGAAACCTTTTAAAAACTCGAGGGAAAAACTTTTAAATTTTTGACTACATAATTTGCTGGCAGTGCCAGAGATAGGGCATTTGCAGTGAGGGCTCTAAAACCATTGAATAGTTTCCAGTATATATTAGATCATCTGAATGAGTGTCTGTTTTTAAATGTTGCGTGAAAACATTCCTGTATAGATTTGCTCTTAATATTTTATGATGTTTAATGTATTTTTGAGTTTGATCTTTTTTGCTTTATCTTATATTGTGTATAGCACTTCATAAATGTATCTTTTATGATTGTGTTATTATATTGTATAAACCACTTTGTGTGTTGTAGCTTTAAAAGTGCTATATAAATGAAATGTTGCTTACTTTTTTACTTACTAAATGCTGTGCAGCTGATGAGACAGCAATGATCAGCACTTTGAGTATTATTAAACTGGCGGCAAATGTTCTTACCAATTATTTATAAATAGAGGCCATTTTTTATACTATTTAAGAAAACACACTGCTATTGACACAGTCAGAAAGTTTATTCACATATGCTTTACATTTTTACATTTGCTTAACCTACAACCTCATATTTGAATTAGCTCAAATGCTTTTGCATACGTGACAATAATTTAGATTAGTCACTCAGCAATTGTCACATTATATATAATAGATGTTAGATCGGCACATAATATTTTCCACAATGCAATCTAACACATTGTACGTTTTGCAGCTGCAGTGGCAAAGGTGTACATTTATAACGTTTGGAAATGTGGAAAGACTGCAGACTGAAGGTAAAAGGGCCAACAAGTGCTGAGCATCTCTCGGGGAACTCCTTCAAGACTGTTGGAAGACCATTTCAGGTGACTACCTCTTGAAGCTCATCAAGAGAATACCAAGAGTGTGCAAAGCAGTAATCAAAGCAAAAGTTGGCTACTTTGAAGAACCTAGAATATGACATATTTTCAGTTGTTTCACACTTTTTTATTATGTATACAATTCCATATATAATTCCACATTTGTTAATTCATAGTTTTGATGCCTTCAGTGTGAATCTACAATTTTCATAGTCATAAAAATAAAGAAAACTCTTTGAATGAGAAGGTGTGAAGGTGTGTTTAAACATAATTTACACATTTCTATAAACTAAGACCAGTGCCCTCAAACAATTAACACAGCCTAAAAGCTGAACACATTATAATATCCATAAACTGACTGTGAATTACAAAATACCAATTACATAAACATACTTAAACACAACAAATTATTAGATCCTGCTTTCCCAACTGTTGTTGTGAAGCTAAAATAAAGCTTTTTTTTTTTTCAAATGTAATCAAATTGATATCTGCTGAATGTGTTAGTAATTAGAAGAAAAAAAAAACTTTTACCTTCTTTTGGAAAAATGTATACAACTGTAAAGATAAATGTTCAGATTGTGTTAGGTTCAACAACAATTGACTTACAGAACCTTTGTTGTCGATGGTAAAAGTAATTTCTGGAAGTTTATCATATGTGGCCACCATCTCAAACTATGGATGATTCACATCGGTGTGCCAGAACACATCTGCATAACTGATAGTTGGATCATAATTATCATTGTATTGCACTTGACGGCTATTGAGTGCAAAATTCAACTTCTTTATTTCTTCCAGAAGCTTTTTTGTGTTCAAATAAATAGGGACGAATAATTTGTAATAATGAAATTTATACATGAAATGATTGTAAAAATAAAATAATATTACCAGTAACACAATGTTTAATATGCAATTTATAAAATAAACATTATTTATTTAATTAAAACATTTTAACTTCAATAATGAAATTAAAATAATTCAACTTTTTTTATAGATTCATATTTATTCATGAACAATGTATGGTTTGGCTATTGTGTAATGTGGTCACAATGTGAGGTCACTGCACACTTACTGTGCGCTCATACTGTGGTCAGTGTGAGGTCACAACACACCCACTGTGCACTCATACTGTGGTCACAACATGATGTCACTGCACACTCACTGTGTGCTCATACTGTGGTCAACGTATATATATATATATATATATATATATATATATATATATATATATATATATATATATATATATATATATATATATATGGTCGCCGTGATTGCCAAGAAAGACATGATCCTGGATCAACATTATTGTCCAAAAATACACTTAACTCAATCCCTACCCATAATTTATTCCTAAAATCAGTGTGAAACGATAGTTGATTAACAAGGGTGTAGAAGCACCTAACCCCGATCGTAAGCCTAAAACAGATATTTCCTGAAAAGTCATATCTCAGTTCTGATTGGTTGATTGGCAGGATCAACAAGGATGTTGATCATCCGGGAACATGTTGTATTTGGTGAATTCACACTGGCCATATACACACACACACACACAGTTTATACACTGCAACGGTATTTTAAAAAATTTTAAGTGTTAAATTAAGTCTACGGGGCAGGGGAGGGGCATATTGGCAAATAAACAAAATATTTAACAGAAGTTATCTCAGATTAAACAAATGGTTTACACGGCAATAGTGCTTGGATGCTGCACAGGTGTCAGGAGGTATGGGCGAAGAGGATATCCTCTGTCTCCCAGCAGCCAGCTATTACCAAAGCCATGCACCCTCTTCAGCCAACTGGCAAACTGCAGAATTTGCAGTTTGCATTAATATACACTGCCTGACTTCTGCATTGCCTTCTGTGCCAGAGGACTCCGACGGAAGTGAATCAGGGGAAGAGAGTAATAGACAATGACCCTTTGGTGATTTTGAAGGCCCAGGCTGGAGAAGGCCTGGTGTGACTTTGTTCGTACCCATAGCCAGCAACATTTATTTTTTGAGTGATTTCTGCCCAATTTTTCTTTTTGTCAGCAGTTGTAATGCTGTTTTTCAGCTTCGAAAATAGATGGATTTTATTATCTTCCTCCTCCTTCAAAAGAACTGCCATTTCATGCTTTGAAAATTGGGGTTTTGGTGTCATTTTCATTAACACATGGCTGGATGGCAAGGGGACTTATATAAGAACAATTATTGAGCAAAATAAGCAACAGATGTCCACAACAGTACATCACAGTTTTTTTTTTTTTAAATCATCTTTTTTCAATTGTGCTTAAATAGCCTATCAATATTAAATAAGAAATAGTATTTATATGAAATTGTGAAATTATAGACACTGGGATAAGAAAAGAGCACATTTTAACTCTGTGTGTGTATGTATACAGGGTATATACAGAACTTCTAAAGTAAAATTTAATACCTTTTACTACCTTTTTAATACCTTCAAAATATTTTTTAAAACCAGCGCGACTTCAAGCTGCAACTGTAGTGGAGTAAATTAAATATCTTTCCAAATGGAATAACATCTTGCATCACAATGTAACGAGGTCATTATAACTTAACATCAACACTGGACTCAAGAACTGCCCACAGAGACAAGAATAGAAATAAAGACAGAAGAGGAAGGAGACATCTTCTTCACAGATCATTAGTCAGTAAGTTTGATGTGTGAGCGATCTAAAAAAGAGGTGGCCATGAAGTAAGCACAGGTGTAATTAAAATAAATTAAGCCGATACGTTTAAGTAAAGCAAAGGGATTAACCAAGATCTCACAGTGGGCCTTTGTCTATAGTTTTGGACAAAGCTTTCCAAAAAACATGACTTAGCAAGGCTCATTGCTTTATTAAACAACCTTGGCCTCTAATTATAGCAATATTGATCTTTTGAACGTACACGTGTAGGTTCCAAAGATCAGGACGTGGGTGCCAGAGGGTGCCCCGTCTCAGAGAAAGAAGGTCTTTCCTCAGAGGAATTCGCCAGGGAGGGGCTGTCGCGAGGAGTACAAGTTTCGGGGAACCAGGTCCGGCTGGGCCGAAAAAAAAAAAAAAAAGTGAAAGTGACATTCAGCCAAGTATGGTGACCCATACTCAGAATTTGTGCTCTGCATTTAACCCATCCGAAGTGCACACACACAGAGCAGTGAACACACACACACTGTGAACACACACCTGGAGCAGTGGGCAGCCATTTATGCTGCGGCGCCCGGGGAGCAGTTGGGGGTTCGATGCCTTGCTCAAGGGCACCTAAGTCATGGTATTGAGTCCCTGCTGGCCCAGGACTCGAACTCACAACCTTTCGATTGGGAGTCCGACTCTCTAACCATTAGGCCACGACTTCCCTTAAAAGGCCCAACCATGAGTAACTGCTCCTCTTCCTCCCTGATCTTGCACAACATCTGTGCAAGAAGGCTCACTGGGGGAAACACATACTTGCGCAGGCCCAGCGGCCAGCTGTGCACCAGACCATAACAGTCTGTGTCGAGGAAGAATGGAGACATGAAAGTACGCATCCTTCAAGTTAATTGCTGCAAACCAAACCAACAGACAATTGCATTTGTAAATGCGCTTGGGCGTTAGCATCTTGAATGAAAGTCTGTGAAGAGCTCGATTCAAGGCACAATTCCAGGATTGGCTGTAACCCACCAGCAGGGTTGCAACCTCCACGGGCATGACGGGAGCATCCTTGCCCATCATTGTCGCGCAAACACCCCAAAACCTGGGGGGACGATGGGCAAATTGAATCGCATAGCTCTAGCCTGGCTCCCAGAAACCGATCCATTGAGGTCAAGGGAGGCCAAGTACCCACAGTGGGGCAGCGAGGTGGAACAGACAGCCCCGGCATGGGAGGCATAGCGTCCCTTAGTGGGAGCGGAGTGTGAACACTCGTCTGATTCCAAGTGGCAAAGAGTGCATGAGAAGGCAATGCATTCTCGAGTCGGCTCTGCGTGGAAACTGCACCGAGTGGCAGTGTTGAGGCAGAAGTTGGCCACCGAGGCAGAATGTCTTTGATGGCCTCAGACTGCTTACCAGACGAAATAGCCCTCTTACAAAAAGGGGAGCTAGAACAGGGTGTGACAGACGGGACTCTATACCTTTTAAGGTAATCAAGTCTTGATCTTAACGCAGAGATGCTCATGTCCCAATGAGAACATGAGTCATTCTCAAACACAGTCTCAGTGTGATGACACGTGTTACAGCAATCGTGGCCGTCATGAGGAGCCATATATCGACAGCACCCAGAAAAACACGAGCAAAATGACATCTTTAAAAAGATGCAAACTCAAGCCGTTTACTCTTTTAGTGAGAGAAAAAAGCTCTTTCAGTGGTGCTGAAGCACCCAGGGGAACGCGGGAGCTAAATGCAGGAAGCCCAAACGAACCGTTGAATCGTGCCGTAACACCAACATCAGCTGACTCGCTTGTAAACACTCCGGTGAAAGCAGCAAGCAATGTGATTGGCTCCGAAGCAAAAACTTGAGTGCGAGTTGCTCGCACTGCTCCTTATATACACTCACAAAGGGGCGGAGCTCGCAATGCAAATTCCGCAGACCAAGGTACTTTGTGTACCTTTGGCTCATTTTGTTACCACTCTAAGGTGATTGGGCTGTCGGGCGAGAACCCCATTCCTCAGTATCTTTCTGATGTAACTTTTCCGTTCCCTCCTAGACCATCTTTTCCCATCACATCTTTCTGACATAACATAGAACGTGACTGACTAAAAGGGAACAAAAAAAATAATGCTATAATAATGCTATAATCAACACTTCCACGATTTGTTAATCTCGACAGCTGTAATAGTAAGGGGGAAAAAATGTAGTAAAAGTATTTGAGAGGGGTTCCACATGTAATACACATTTTGAATGCAAAGATATCAGCCAATCACAACAGCTGTCTTTTATTTTGAGTCTCACAGCAGACACGCCCCTTCAAACAGAGCATTCAATTTTAGCCAGAGGACTAAAATCAGGATATAAAAATGCCTTATATTTCTACATTTTAAATGTAAAAATCATACTAATAATAAAAGTACAACTCAGGAAACATAAAAAAATCATTTAAAAAAAGAAAATAATCCACATCATGTGATCTTTAATATACTTCTAAAGATAAACTTAAGATCATCTAACAGTACTGTACTCAACTGTTTTATTTCGGGACACCATGAATATGAACTAAAATGCACTTTTAAAGTACTTGCTCTGTATTTAAAAATGTATTTAATTACCACTAGTAGCAAGTAAGTAGGTAGTAAGTAATGTTAATATGGGCTTTCAAAATTCCTATACCTATTGGTGAAAGTACTCGCTTACAGGCGAATTTTCACCACAAGTTACTAGAAACTTTAGTTTAGTTTAGTTTAGTTTTAGTTCCAGGAAATCCATTTTGAAGGAACTAATTTAGCTCATACTTCAGAGCACCTTCTAAAACAGTTCTGTAGGAACTATCAGTGATGTAAGTGTAAGCTGGTTGGCCAAATGCATTCGAAACACCGGCTGATTTTATATTAAAAAAAACTATGTTACAATATCTGGCTAGTTCCTACAACTATGTACGTAGTGTGAAAGCCCCAAATTATTATAATCAACCACAACTGTATAAAGCAAATCTAAATCAGTTTTCACATTATGTTGTAGCCTAAGTCTGTTATCTGGAAGTGGACTCTTTGAAAAGTTCACCATTATTGTTTCATATGTTTAGGATGAAGAATAAAAATTAACGTAGCTACAATAAACGACACAGAACAACTGGGTAGATTAATATAATTTCTCATGTAAATATGACTGTAATGAAATAGTTTCTATTACCTGCATCTTTTATGCCGTCAAGTAGCCTGCTGATGTGTCACTAATCGGACATGTTTGTCAATCATCAAATCGGTCATGGCTGCAATTTAGAATATGTTTAATATTAGCCTATATTATATTGTATTGTATTATTTTTAACCCATTAAATGCACACTATCGGCAGAAGTGCAACAGAAATATTTATTATAAGATCAGAAATTCAGTAAGAAACCCATTTTTCTTAAAAATAAAATAAAATTCCAGTTCCCAACATTAAATGTTAAAATAAATTTAAAAGCAGTTCTTTACATTAACATAAAAGTAACATTTTACAGCAAATAAAAGACTAGCACGGTTTTCACTGTTAAATGAGTGATGATAAGTGCTTTTTTCAGTCTAAACATCTAATATTCCTATGCAATTTTCAGCTGCTAAAATGTTTAGACATCAAAACAGAACATAAACCATGAAGACAAGATAAAGTAGCTTTTGTAACAGAACAGCTGCTGATTTTGTTCAAAAACAAAGCGTCTTTCATTTAAGAGGGAAAATCCACCATGATGCATTCATTTAAAGGCTCGATATCAGAGGAGTAGTAGTTACATTCAAGTTTAACCTAAAATCAGGACTAGAAAAAGAATGTTTTCATCATGCCTGTCCTGGTAAGGCGTATGGGATTTGAACTTGTATCCTTCAGTACACAGTAGTGCAGTATTCATCCAGCACAAATCAGGCTTTACAGCAGGTGTCCTTTCCCACCGCCGGGAGCTTCAGAAGGGCCACTAATGAGAGTCTGTGACAGTCTTTAGCTGAGGGATGGTTGCTGTCAGCAGGCACATCATGTGACCAGGAACTACATCTCTGCAAGCTCTTCCTGCTTCTCATCCTCAGGCTCCGGTTGGTTGTCATCATCACCGTTATAATTTGCCACATCATCCTCTAGATCTTGACCAGCACCTAGATTTTCATCTGTTAAAACCGAAAATCCTTTGTGATTTTATTGCACAGGACAAAACTGCTAATGACATTTGATAATGCAGATTAAACATTATCTGTTCATGCTGTCAATTACCACAGAAAATAAATGAGAAAGTCAGCCCTCAGTTTGTAAAATAAATCAATATTAGTTTAATTACATTATATCATGAATATGTTTGCATGATACTGAAGAGCACCTTTAATCCTGGAGAGCTGTTTTTCTATCTCGCCCTCATTGTCGTACATAATGGCATCTTCTTTCCCAATTGCTGCGTCTTCCTCTTTCCTGTCCTCGATTTTGGCACCTTCTTCATTCTCTTCTCCAATCTCCATGTCATCTTCCTTTGGGTCTAAAATCCCTGCTTCATCCATTACAGTATCTGTATGAACAAATGAGTAATGTGTGTGTGTGTGTGTGTTTGTGGTGCTTTGATGGCTGGCTTTTCTCCATTACTCTACCTGCATCCTTTGCAGCTGGCGCTTTAACGTCCACCTCTGCTTCTGGACCTTCTTCATTGGCTGGTTTGTTACGAGTCTCATTCTTCTTGGTTGGTTTGGAGGTGGGAATGGGAGAGTCTTGTAAAACTACAGCATCTTAGAGGATGCAGACAATGTTGTTAAAACACGTGGTGAAAGTACATGGAGAATTAAATTTTTTTTTGTAATACAGTTACAAGACTGAAGCCCTGTTCAAACAAAGAGTGATAACTATAATGATAACTATAAAAGCGTCCATACTAAGTTATCTTGTCTGCTGCTCTTAATGCTTGAGTCAGGTGGATTCTGCTTGACTGTCAATGTTTTTAGTTGGAAAGTCTTTTTTTTTTTTTATTGTTTTTACTATAATAGTTGTGCTGTGGACTTTGCTATTTGTCTTGCTGTTCTCTTGATAATTAAAACTTTATAGTTACTGTCACTGGTGTGAACAGTGTTAAAAGGGGCACATTTAATAAGAGTGATATTATGGAAACCTAAAACCACATTTTCACAGTTTTGTTTACAATGGCAGTATATACCCAAAGTCACTTATTTCCAATGGAGAGTCGCATTGGGAGCAGGTGCAGAATTTCTGGATGTGATTTGAGTCTCGGTTGTGTTTACATTTATGTAAAAACAGTATGCAACTGTCCAAGCAAATGAGCAAATTTCCAATTCGTTATGACTGCCACTAGAGGGCCAGTTGTATTTTAGCCAGAGGTTGCAAGTCATGATTAAATGTAGGTAGCAACAGATCTTTTCTTCTGTACTGTGATTATCAGGAAACATGGAAAGGTTTAAGCATTAAATTCCAAATGGATTTTGAGATGTGAAGGTAAATAAAACATATGCATGGATAAATTGTTTGAAATCAGATCAATAAACATGCATTAAACATGCACTACTTGCATCAAAAATCATGTGGTTTGTTGAGGAGCGCTTTGCTATCACTCTTCTGAGTGATCTGACTTGCACTGAATAAGGGACTAACGCAAGCAACCAACCACCTAGAAACCACAGAGAAGACTTAAACGAGCAACTCATACCGTTCTCATCCTTTTCCACAACTAACTCATTGGTTTGGATGTGAGCATCCTTTTTAGACTTTGAATCCACATCTGGTTTGCCTTTTGGAATTTCTTCCCCTTTCTTATCTGAATGGTCTGTAGCGGGAACATCAGATTTGGCTTTGACTTTCTGCATGGAACCATCAGCATTCTGTGAAGGCCAGAGAGTATCAGTGAAGGGGGAAAGAGAATCACTATAAAGAAGGCATTTATAGCTTATAGCTGTACCTGTGGAGCAACTTTCTCAGATGCTTTGTGCTTTTCCAGTTTGCCAGCTGCGATGTTTGCATTGCATTCCTCTTTCATGGCCTCAATTTGTTTGTTACACTGAGTCCTGCACAATCCCATCCCACACAGCTATTATCATACTGAGCAAGGAATGTAATGTCTTTTGTATTGTAGATTAGAGCATTCAAACTGAACCTACGTTTCACTGGTGGCTTTCTTACTGATTGTGTCCATGTTACTTTGACAGGATTTCAGCTCGCTCTGCATTTTATTGACATCCTCCATTAATGACTTCATTCGATCTAGATACAAAAAATCAGCAGTAATGTGAAGGAAAGACTATATGCATCATAGAGCACATACAATAGGACAAATATGAGGTAGACGCTTACTCTTCATCTCTTGCACTGTTTTAGCACCGGAGGAAATGTTGAGCTTCAGATTCTCCTACGACAGAGAAAAGACTTTTAGAAATGAAAACATACACCTAGCATATCCAATATGACATTTCTGGCCATCAAAACATAGTGACCTGTCTACCTAAAGAGCAAATTGGGGTATAATAGCAGACCTGCTTATACAGACAGCATTACTTACAGTCCAGTTTTGTTTTGTGATCTCTTACCCAGAATAGAACCAGCTCCAGAGCAGGTTAGCCTTGTAGCTTAAGTTACTCATGAACACCGCTCAAACTAAACTTACATGGGTGTCCACTGAAACTGGTTTTGTGTAAAAGGCTATACATTTGACCTTTCTAGAACTGAAAATGTCATGAAAAAACAAAAAAACTCATAACACCATAGGCATTTTTATAATGAGCACAGGTTTTTGTAATTATGCTCCAGTAGAAAAACTGAATTTCTTCTGTTGAAGATAAAAGACAATACTTTGAAGATCTTTTTTTGTGCTCAGCAGAAGAAAGAAATCATGTATTTGACAAAAAATACAGTAAAAACCGTAATATTGTGAAATATTATTACAATTTAAAATAAATGTTTCCTAGTACTATATTAATATTAATATATTTTAAAATGGATTTATTCCTGATACTTCAGTCTTTAGTGTCACATGATCCTCTAGAAATCATTCTAATTTGATGATTTGCCGCTTAGTTATTATTACTGATGGTCAATTATTAATAATGGTTCTTAATCAGCATTGCGTCAATTTATTTTCCCCATATATATTTTTTAAAAACAAAATAAAAACTTTTTTTTTTTTTTTTTTTGCAAAGTGAGATTTAAGACAAATGATAAACTATATGTGTCCTTTTATTACTGCTTGGACAAAATGCTGCATGTTTCTTTGTGAAATTGAAATCTAACACTATGATAATATACTAATATACTTGCATATCATTGCTCTTTTGTTGTTTGGTTGCTTCTGTTGGGTCTTTGAATCATTGATTCACACGATTTGTTCAAAACGCGAAATCATTCAGACTCTAAACACTGCTGTGTTGGTAATATTTTTGTTGGCAAAACTGAGCAAAACAGACATGACTGTGTTTAAAATATGACACAGTATTAACTTGTTGTATAAAATCACATTTGCATTTGAAACCAACAGTACTCGTGATATTACTCTCGCAGCTTATATCATATGATATAAATATGAGACAAAAACTCATAAAGGAGCATTTTTGCCCCACAATCTTTAATTTTAGGAAATAACTGCATTCATGGAGTTGTTGCCCTGTGTCTTATTTGTCAACAGTCGGCTGAATGAAATGTAAGATGAGGTACAGGTCTGGGGGCGAGGCCATTTAAAATATGTTAATCTGTTATTTTTTATCTAATGAATATATCTTTATCTTATCTTTTTAACTAATGAATTAAGTTAATGTGTTAAACTGACAGCCTTAATTTAAACATTTTCATTATTCCAAACGTTTGACTTGTATTTATTATAATAAAATGATTAGTTATTCAAATGTATTGATTATAATAAAAATCAATAATTTTCAAATAATGACCAAGGCCCACACAATCAGTAGCTCTGTGAGTGAGTGTAAGCTGCGTGTTTTCATACTCTTTCGTGTTTCCAGCTGTTGAGAGCGTTCTCCTGCTGTCTCTGGTGTGTTTCCTGCATTAACTCCAGCTGATCGTCCTGTCTGCGCTTCTCGTCCACGGCCTTCAGCTTGCTCTCCTGCTCTCGGTCTCTGTCTGCAGCCAGCTGCCTCATGCGGCTCTCCATCTCCAACAACCTACTCTGGAGAACAACAACAACAACAAAAATTATAGCTAACAGCCACTCACTTCACCACTTGCCACAGACGACATCTAAACACAGAGTGTCAAACCTGCAGCTCGACGTTTCTTGAGTTTGAGACCCAGTAGTTGAAGCCGAGCAGGAGGACGCAGGCGACGAGAGCCGCCACCAGCAAAGGAGGAGAGCGACCGCCACGTCGACTGTTCCCAAGAGCACCCATCATGCTCTGTCACAGTCCCACAAACACCGCAAAATGGGTTTCTGAAACAGAAAGAGCAAACTTTATAGCCACATTTAAGTCAAGAGGCATGTATTTATCATCTGCATAGTTAACACTGGGGAAAACTGGGCATTGAAATGCTTGTGATGAGGCTCAGACATAAAGTGACAATAACAGGACTTCACATAAACACATATAGACGTACATGGAGGGCACTGAGTGATATTGAGTGACTTTAGTGACCAGTAAACACAGACAGAGCATTAAATACAAATAAGTGGCAGCAACAGATACAATAAGGGTAGACAGTGTCCAAAATGTCACAGCGATAAACTTTTACAGCATCACGGAAGTGGGCAAAGGTGTAGATGACTGAAGCAGAAGCGTTGTGCTACAGCAGACTGATGACAATGCATGATCATTATTTCTTAATCATATTACAACTTTGTGGTAAAACCTGATGCACGCAATCTGTTGTACTGCATTGCATTTCATGTTTTGCCTCTACAATAAAAAAAAACAAAAAACTACATAGCTTTGATCATAAAATTAAGTATTTAAATATCATTTCACTAAGACATTATTTGGAGGATACAGAATGACAAATTATATGAATATGCAATTATGTAGTCTACCATGCAGCAATAAAGATGCCATAGACTTACATTGCAATTTACATTTAATTTTCATCTCACTTTTTGCCCATTTCATCATTAGCAACTGCACAAAATTGCATATTTTGCTCAGTTTGGGCCTCTGGATAAAGTTATTTATTTTATTTTTTTTTATCTTTAACTATGAGCTACATCTTTGACTATATATTATGTCCTCAAAGAACTATTGTTGTTTTCTGGGTGTGCCATTAAAAGCTGCAGTTCGACTTACCAAACCGCCTTAATTTACTCTGTCTGCACTTTTTATTGACACCACCACTAAACATATACTCCAGAGAACAGCGAGTGTGCTTGTGCACAGAATGCAATGTAACGTTAGATTGTATATAAATCATATCAGTGTGATGTATTAACTGTGTTATTAATCATGCTCACTAACACGTTACTACAGTACTGCTACTGTCCCTTTCAAATGTGGGGAGAAAACGCTGTACGAACGATCAAAACTGTATGAGAATATAATAATACGATTAAATATTACAATAATACAATGACGTCACACATGGTGTAAATCCATTTAACATTTAAATCGATTTACTATGAAACTGCTTTTGTTCGAGTAGCATGCTTGCTAATACAGCTACTGTTACTATTATCATCACACTTTTCCTCTTTTTATAGCAGATACATGTTATATATTAGTGTCAAATTGTTCTTACCGGGGTTAAATGTTGCAGGTCTCTTCAGGAACAGAGATGGAGCATGAAAATACCGATATTAGACAGTCTTTCCGGGATGAAATCGCAATAAACCGCAGTATTTTGCGTGGAACGGCAACGCGCATGCGCACTTCGGTCGGATTCACTATTGT
This sequence comes from Carassius auratus, assembly GCF_003368295.1. Lineage (NCBI taxonomy): Eukaryota > Metazoa > Chordata > Actinopteri > Cypriniformes > Cyprinidae > Carassius > Carassius auratus. The sequence continues at coordinate 26,856,021 of NC_039250.1, forward strand.
TCAGGAAACGCTGGATTCATCGCCTAAAGTTGTTTTTGAGGTACTGCTTGTGAATCGACACTTTCCCCTTTTCCCCAATCTAAATTAAACTAAATCATATTATTGTGACTTTTTACCATTCGCATTTCAAATATGCAAGTGGTCACCACGTAAAAATAACATTTTGTTAAACTGTCAATTTATGGGCTTATTAAAAAAATACATTTCCATCAGCCATATTTCATAAATTTAACATGACCATGTTATGGGTTCTCACAACGTAAAGTCAAAATATCAAATCATGTATTAGGCAACAAATATGTTACTATTTAAACGGCATTCATTTGTAAAATCTCCAAACTGACATTTATAAAGTTCATCCTTTCAGTTAAAATGAATACATGATATTTGTGTTGAAGACAGAAAGCAGGTATTTGTGCATTTGGACTTTTGACTCCAAACTTAGTGACCCGGTAAACCAGTTAATGAGACTCGGAGCTGGTCTCAACCCTCAGTTCAATCAGGGTCCAAACTAATGTGTAACATAAAAGATGGTCTGGAGTTATTAAAATTGTGTGAATAAACCATACTGAAAAGAAAAACAACAACTGATTTTCCCCTTGGGAGAACAAGGTTAAGTGATGGTCTCTATCCATTCACATGCTTCATTTCTTTTACTAGTTCTGAGCAGGTTTTTTTTTTTTTTTTTTTTTTTAAACCTGAAAGGGCATTACTTAACATGGGTATATAATGTAACATTTAATTAGAAAGGATACCAATATTTCTTTTTACATTTTATTAAAAACATTTGCAGCTCATTTCATTACAGTCCAGAAATTACTTTTTTGAGAAACATTTAAAAACAAACGGATGTCCAGCTCAGGTCAGTTCCACCTCAGAAACGCTTCCTCGCATTTTCCTCCTTAAAAACAAAGAAATATCAAAATTAGCATTACAGCTTAGAGCCCAATATAGTAGAAATCTCTTGTAGTCATGAATAAAGTTACACGTGAGTCAACAGTGGCTGTGTAGCAGGGTTGTGCATACTGTAAAAATATATTTTGGTAAATTTATGGTAAAACATAGCAGCTGTGGTTGCCACAAATTCACTGTAAAATATATTAGTGCCTGTATAGATTTTTCACTAATAACCATGAATTTAATTATGTGTTGTAATCTTAATATACTGCTACTGCAAAGCTACTACCAAAACATGCTTTTTAACTTCAAATGTACAGATAACCACCATGATAATACAGATGGTATATTACAAAAGCAAGCCACATGAAGGCCATCTTAAGTGGGCCATCCATAAAAACTCGTATACTGACAATTCACACGGACATAAACAGATGACAAAAACACCATCAGCGTCACTCACATTACACAAAAATAATTCAATAAACATTAAATAACAGAAAATGTAACACAAAACACCCAAATGCACATTACTGATGACGAAAATAAGAAACTAATTTATTTCAATATAAACATAAAATCATGCTATGCGTATTTAATTTGCCTAGGAATGTCATTTTACTGTTTTTTGCACCATAATATGCACAATTCATAGTTTTTACTTTCAGAAACAACTTATGTGACATTATAATTATTTGTACAGTATTTTTAAAATCAAATTACATATAACTCCAGTTTAAAGCATTTGTTTTTTTTTTAAACCATATACAGTAAGGTAACTTTACAGTTAACCAATTACAAGGTTTTCCTATAGCATTTTTACAGTCTTTTCCTGTAAAAAATAGTCTGTTTTTAAATTAAATTAAATTAAAATTCCTATTCAGCTCCTGAATTTAAAGTAGCAAAACTCTGCTTGATTTTAATTCAATTTTCAATTTAAGATTTTAGAATAAAACAAATGTTATATTTACCTTTTTAATAAGGCATTCTATCAGTATTATTTAACCATATAAACATTAGATGACAAAAATAATCAATATTTAAAATGCCGACTACACAATGGTGTTGAATGAAATGAAATGACTTACAGTCTTGTTCAAAATAATAGCAGTACAATGTGACTAACCAGAATAATCAAGGTTTTTCGTATATTTTTTTATTGCTACGTGGCAAACAAGTTACCAGTAGGTTCAGTAGATTCTCAGAAAACAAATGAGACCCAGCATTCATGATATGCACGCTCTTAAGGCTGTGCAATTGGGCAATTAGTTGAATTAGTTGAAAGGGATGTGTTCAAAAAAATAGCAGTGTGGCATTCAATCACTGAGGTCATCAATTTTGTGAAGAAACAGGTGTGAATCAGGTGGCCCCTATTTAAGGATGAAGCCAACACTTGTTGAACATGCATTTGAAAGCTGAGGAAAATGGGTCGTTCAAGACATTGTTCAGAAGAACAGCGTACTTTGATTAAAAAGTTGATTAGAGAGGGGAAAACCTATAAAGAGGTGCAAAAAATGATAGGCTGTTCAGCTAAAATGATCTCCAATGCCTTAAAATGGAGAGCAAAACCAGAGAGACGTGGAAGAAAACGGAAGACAACCATCAAAATGGATAGAAGAATAACCAGAATGGCAAAGGCTCAGCCAATGATCACCTCCAGGATGATCAAAGACAGTCTGGAGTTACCTGTAAGTACTGTGACAGTTAGAAGACGTCTGTGTGAAGCTAATCTATTTTCAAGAATCCCCCGCAAAGTCCCTCTGTTAAAAAAAAGGCATGTGCAGAAGAGGTTACAATTTGCCAAAGAACACATCAACTGGCCTAAAGAGAAAAGGAGGAACATTTTGTGGACTGATGAGAGTAAACTTGTTCTTTTTGGGTCCAAGGGCCACAGGCAGTTTGTGAGACGACCCCCAAACTCTGAATTCAAGCCACAGTACACAGTGAAGACAGTGAAGCATGGAGGTGCAAGCATCATGATATGGGCATGTTTCTCCTACTATGGTGTTGGGCCTATTTATCGCATACCAGGGATCATGGATCAGTTTGCATATGTTAAAATACTTGAAGAGGTCATGTTGCCCTATGCTGAAGAGGACATGCCCTTGAAATGGTTGTTTCAACAAGACAATGACCCAAAACACACTAGTAAACGGGCAAAGTCTTGGTTCCAAACCAACAAAATTAATGTTATGGAGTGGCCAGCCCAATCTCCAGACCTTAATCCAATTGAGAACTTGTGGGGTGATATCAAAAATGCTGTTTCTGAAGCAAAACCAAGAAATGTGAATGAATTGTGGAATGTTGTTAAAGAATCATGGAGTGGAATAACAGCTGAGAGGTGCCACAAGTTGGTTGACTCCATGCCACACAGATGTCAAGCAGTTTTAAAAAACTGTGGTCATACAACTAAATATTAGTTTAGTGATTCACAGGATTGCTAAATCCCAGAAAAAAAAATGTTTGTACAAAATAGTTTTAAGTTTGTACAGTCAAAGGTAGACACTGCTATTTTTTTGAACACACCCCTTTCAACTAATTGCCCAATTGCACAGCCTTAAGAGCGTGCATATCATGAATGCTGGGTCTCGTTTGTTTTCTGAGAATCTACTGAACCTACTGGTAACTTGTTTGCCACGTAGCAATAAAAAATATACTAAAAACCTTGATTATTCTGGTTAGTCACATTGTACTGCTATTATTTTGAACAAGACTGTATTTTAGAAAACCTATAAGGTCGATAAGGTCTCAGGCAGCTCTGCAGCTTTGCTTTTACCTTCACAACGTTGCCGAGCTCAGCCAGAGTTTGCTCATAGTGGGTCTCCATGCTTTTAAGAGCTTGTGGTTTCACAAAGTGCCTCTCGATGCCAGGACTGCCAGCATCTGTCACCATCTGCAAGAAACTCTTCTCCTGAAAGGTATTAAAGCAGAATTCTGGTGACAATCAACCAATCAGTCACTCCAAATGGGTTTTGCCCAAAATAAATGTCTACTAAATGCTAACCGACTGATATGCAATTCCAGTTATGATGTAAATCTGACCTGCACTTCTAAAAGGAAGGTGAATGCTGACCCAGCCTTCCCTGCTCTCGCTGTTCTGCCCACCCTGTGAAAGAAAACTCATCAAATACACTGATGATGGAAAGAAAACACATAATACCCACATGTATTGGGCTTCTATTGTATTACGTTGACTTGCCTGTGAATGTATGTTCGGATGTATTGAGGAGCATCATAATTAATGACACATTTCACACCGTTGATATCAATGCCTCTGGCAGCAGCATCTGTGCTTATCAACCTGACATGAAAAATAAATATATAAACAATATTTCATCAGCAGATTAGTATAAATCGTGTGGGGTTTGGTTCTGGAGGCATGCACGTACAGTGGGATCTTCCCTTGTTCAAAGTCCTTCAGTGTTTTCTGTCGTTCACTCGGGTTGAGTTTAGAGGAGAACTCGGCCACTTCCACACCGCCGAACAGCTTCACGAGCAAATACAGTCTGAGGGAAAGAGATTATTATTATTATTATTTTTTTTTTGACACATTCAGCTAAACACTTATTTGTTACTTCCTGTCTGAATTGTCCTTCTGAAACACGCACCGCCTTGCTCTGTGCACAGTCTGTTCACTTACTTTTCTTGTGTGTGGATGACTTCTCTTATCATCCTTGTGAATTATTCATGATTATACTGACATTCGATATCTAGGGCTCCACACTATTGGACACTTACTGGAGTCACCAAATTACAGATTCACATTTAAAAGCACTTTCTTTCATTAGTGTTTTTATAATCAAATGTAATGAACCTGGATAAATGAAATGAATATACATAATGCACCGGATTCACGTTTCAAATCTCAAAGTTCAAGTTTACTAATCATCAAACTTGAATCTGCAAAAATACATATTTAAAGACATGTCTTCCACTTATGAAAGAACATTTCTCTTCTTGAGCGCCAGATCTGAAGGATCACGTGACACTGAAGACTGGAATAATGTATTTCTTCAACTTTAAAAATACATTTGAATTTTAATAATAGTTACAAAAATTAAGTAATTTAAAATACAAATTTAACATTTCAAATGTACTAATATTTCCAGGTGTTATTGTTCACACAGTATTTTTCTTGCCTTGGTGAAAGACTTCTTTCAAAAACATGAACACAAATTTTGAATGATGAACGTCATATTAAAAAAGGTATTGCCGCTTATTCTGAAATTTGCCAATCAACATATTAAACAAAAACATTAAATGAATGTAATGTGATATAATATATGCCTTGCAGAGACATCCGTGAACACTTAACAAATAATGTAAACAAATGGCAAAATTTATTCAAATATCTAGATTGAAAAACGGATTTGTGAACGTTTAGATTATATAAAACTAATAAAGAATTAATGTACAGTTCTACAGCTAGTAGTGGTCACTACAGTTTAATTAATTGCTGCAGTTGTTTATTTTTTACATTTGCAACTAATTTAGACATGACCTGAAGCCCTGGATGTAAATATTTGCCGTAGCTTAGAAATGCATCATTACCGGTGCGCTGCTTCTCTGGAGTTTGTGAAGCACAGAGCAGGACTGAACTTGAGCCGAAGCAGGAAGTGAAGGATGAGGAGCGGTTTCTTGCTCAAGGTGCAGGGGACATAATACTCCTGCATAAGACATTCCCATGTGTTAAAGATCTGTTGCCAGTTTAGACCGTAAACATCCAGGAAATGTGAAACTCACAGCGAGACCCTGAGGGAAGTTAAAGGCGTCCTGGCCTTGTGTGCTGGTCTCTGTCCTGCTGTGTGTGGAACTGAAGAGTCGAGGCTGGTGCAGATCCAGCAGCTGCAGTTTCTCAGGGTTTTGAGTGAGGGTGGCGGAAAACAGCAGCTTCTGCAGAGGAATCTGTGGAGGGGTCAAACTGAAGCACAAACACACACAGACAGACACTGAGCTGCTTGTTTTAGACTAGCAATGCAGTCACAGGTTCTTGTTTTGGGAGGTAGGCAAGACACTTCATCCAATGTTACTCTAAAGTTCAAAGGTGGGCAAAGACGCCGTCAAAACTGAGGGTCATTTGAGTTTGCTGATATTCTGGGTGAAATCATCCTACCTTGCCACTGTGATCGGGCCAGGCAGGATTCTCCTGAAAACAGACGTCTGTGTGTCACCTGGGCTTCTGTACACTGCTTTAGTCACCTGAGCGAGCCACGACTGATGCATGCCGTCAATCATCCGGTCCGCCTCGTCAATAATCTACAACATACACAGGGTTTTGTAAAGCCGTCTTCCCACTTTCTGTACAGAAAATAGAAAGATGCCATGATAGAGACATGCACATCTGACTTTAATCCCTTTGAATTCCTTTGTGTTAAATGTGATTTCAATCCTAAAGAAAATAAATTAATATATCATCAAGGCGTTTACCTTTAAACCATTGCTTCTGGCAAAAATATGAGTCCATAATGCATAATAACAGTGATAAAGCTTCCACTTGTAAATGGTGCTTGATCTTTGCATATTTCTCTCCTGATTCAGACCAGTTGACTTGTTTACTGGAGGAACCGATTTTACAGATAGAGGCATTTTAGCTCGAAGTTAATATCTTAATGATGAATTTGTTTCTTACAAACACTTTTTGCTTCACAAAACAAAAAGTCAACTTTTTGGACTCATTTTGGCGGCACCCATTCACTGCAGAGGATCTATTGGCGAGTAAATGATGTAATGATACGTCTCCAAATCTTTTCCTGGGAAGAAACAAACTTAACTACAACTTGGATGGTTTAAGGGTGGATACATTTTTAGCAAATTTTAATTTTTTCATTTTCAAGTGTAGACTACCATTATACTGTGGACAGTGCAATGTTTCAAATGTATTTAAATTAAGTCTCTTCTGCTGACCAAGGCTGCATTTATTTGATCAAAAATACATCAAACAGTAATATTGTGAGATTATTACAATTTAAAAACTAATTTCTCTAAATGGAATATAATCTCGTGATGGAGAGCTGAATTTGCAGCCATTATTAGATTCGTCAGAGTCACATGATTCTTCAAAAAGTATTCTAATAGGATGATTTGCTGATTTTTTTGTGTAAAACTACAATTAGGTCATGCGTGTCAAATCAACTAAATTTCAGCAACTTCCCCAGCTCAAATGTTTTATTTGGCCAATATATATATATATATATTTTTTTTTTTTCTGAAGAAACATAAACATACAGTATACAGTGATGAAACCCAAAATATAAGATGTAAAGGATGAATATTTACTTAGTAATCCACTATTTTGTAGAGGGGGGTCAAAATAGCGATCTCCAACTGAGATTCAGAGCCAAATTAAAGGGGAGTAAAAATGATTTCAGAAAGAAAGCAGCATCGTAATGTTTCTTTTACACAGATATTGGAAGGTCTGATAGTAAAATCCATAAGTAAAAAGACTTTAGCTAACTTTTTTGCATTATGTGCCAATGGTGACCATTCAAAAATGGGGAAACATCTATTTTCAAGTTTTTCTCCAAAGTTTGCATGTGCCTATAGCTCAAGAAGTTTTGAAGATATCTTAATGCTCTATGAGATACTGGGTCTTAGCAAACTTTCCTTTTGGTATCTACATTTTTAAGGCCCTATATTGTTCAGTTCCAGAGAAAATTGAATTTCAATATGGCTCCAAGAGTAAATTGTACACATTTTCAGTGGTCAAAAAACAAATGTGGATCACTTTCTTTTCTTTTAAAGAGGAATGTCTAAAGACCTAAGGCCACAAAACCCCCATTTTGATTTACTAGGGTCTATATATTAGCAATAAATATATCTGTCATTTTTGTGGTTCCCAGTAGTTCACTGAAGACATTATTACAGGTGTCCACTTGCTTTGTACCGATGCTCACCAGGAATCGCAGATGTTGTAGACTGAAGTTGCTGTTTTTGTTGATGTGATCCACCAGGCGGCCTGGCGTGGCCACGACAATATCAGCCAAACTGTGGCTAACACCTCCTCTGCACAAAGACACCACGATTAAATGAAGAATATTTAAGTTCCTAATATAGTCCATCAGGTTCACATACAATGAGCCAACAAACCACTCACCTGCTTTCAGAGAGCGCCGATTCCTCTGCAGCAAATGATTTCTGGCCTGTGATCATGACTACCTTTAGACCGGTTCCCTCAGTGTATGTGCTGAACACCTTTGACACCTGTGGGTTTGAAATCAAGGGTCATGTTGAATGCTGGTGGATATGTTCTGACAAATAACCAGTGATTAATAATCATTACCTGTTGTGCTAACTCCTTGGTGGGGAGTACAGCGAGCGCACGGACCTCACACACCACACGCTTGGACAATGCCTGCCATATAAATAGATTTTGTCTCTTATACTCAACGAGAAACATTTCTTGAGCAGCAAATCAGCATCTCAGAATTATTCCTGAAAGATCATGTGAAACTAAAGACTGGAGTAATGGTGCGGAAGAATAATTTCCATTTGAACAGTTTTTCTTATTTGTCATATTATTTCACAATATTAATGCTTTTACTGTATCTTTAATGCATTTTAATGCAATGCATGTCAAAACCTTAATCTTTTTACATTTACATCACCCAAATAAACTCCATAGCTAAATTTTTCATAACACATTCCAATGCAAATATGAGCATGAATGCAACTGTACATGTACCTGTACAACAGGTATGACGAACGCCAGGGTTTTTCCACTCCCTGTAGGTGCAGAAACACAGATGTCTCTGGGTCTGTAGCCACCTGGACCGAGCAGCAGCCCTGAGCTCACGCTCTCGATGACGGCAGGGATGACCTCAGCTTGAACTGAAAACACAAACCCAAATCATGCTTTGTTTGCAACCTTCACATGCCCTTCTGCTCAAACAGTGAATTCTTGATAAAAAGTGAATGCAATCTAACATACTTAGGAAATAAAAGTCAAATACATGCATGCAAATTGACAGAAAAAAGACTCTCCGCTCTGTTAGGGGCCATTGTATGTTGTTGTATGATCCGATTAATGCATTGTGTTTAATGCAATGCCAGTGAATTACCTGGAAAGAAGTTCTGTATCCCGTTGGTTTCTAATTTCTTCAGGAGTGTGGGACAGATGCCTGGCACCTCACTGAAGGGAATGAGGTTGCTCTTAATGTCTCTTTGAATAACGTCAGGCTGGGCCAACCACTGGGGCAATACTCTTTTAACCTGTAATTGTGCAAAAACATTTCTCTACAAGACACAACACCCAAAACAGTTGAATTCAGAACTTACAGATATTTATTTCCCAGCTACCTTTTGCACGGCCTTCTCTTCGAAGCCCCCCAGGACGTGGAAGGTGGTCTGGGAGGAGCCGCTCTCTTCCTTCGGCTCCTGACTGATCTGAGGGTCCACAGACTCCTCAGTCTTCTGACCTTCCTCTAGACTACTTTCACTTGTTTCTGTGATCTCTACAGACGTCTCATTATCGGATGCTTTATCTCCTAGAAGAAATAATACATTTCTGTTAAAAAAAGCACCTTCCACAAAAACAGTTAAAGAGGATAGAGCTTAAAACTTTTAATAAAGTATTTTGTTTTTCATTCAAAAAATGTTCATTTAAGAAGGTGATTAACTTTCACAAAGGATTATTTGACCCTGATTTTATTTTGATTTTTAAAAACAAAATGTTAAGTAAATATAAAAATGGTATACATTAAAAAAGAAAGGATTTTTTTTTTCATGCTAACTATTTTGGTAAATGCTGATTTATAGTTATTAATAAATATATATTTTATAAAGGTTTTTTTTTTATGATTGGATTACTTTTTTAATAATAACTCTTGTAACAGGTTTGAATGCTTGAGCTTGATAAATGCAGCAAAAACAAAAATGTATGTAAAAACTGAGCAAACAGAACAATATTATATTTGTCTTATTGTTTTAATGCCCAAAAACAACAACAAAAAAAATATCACTCCTTGATTATTTCAATTTTTTTTTTTTGTTAAATTTCAGCTGAGGCAACACAAAAATATTAAATATAAATTTTTTGGCATAATGTTGTAGTTTATCTTATGTATCTAATCATTCTCTCTTCAGGAAATATGGGATTTATGCTTTTATTATTTTAAAAAAAAATGTTATGGGATACAAACTTGAATCCTATTTGTTCTAAAGCATGTCAGAGTCACCAAGCTTGTCTAAATTAATTTAAATATAAACAAACATAGCAGTACGGCAGTGATACCTGTGTTTGTGCTCTCCTTTTCACTGGACAATGTTTTCCGTTTTTTCTTCTTTTTAGCCGGACTGGCAACTTCATCAGTGAGATCAGTTTTTCTCTCATGTTCCCTCGTCTTCGTTTTACGCTGCGCTCCCTCCGTCTCCGGTTCTTTGTGTTTTCTCTTCTTCTGTACTTCTCCCCCACAGTGGTCCTCGTCTTCATCAGCTCTGTTTGAGACGCTCTGCTGTTCTCTGGCTTTGACCTGCTCCTGAAGTTTAGCTAGTAAAGCTCTGGAGCGAGACTCTTTGCTGGATTCACTGCCCTCCTCCTCCCCTAAATACCTGATCACAACACCAATACCACACCAGGTTCACAAATAACACGATTAACATGTAGATTATTGGTTAAACTGAATGTAGTTGTAAGAGAAGCTGTATAAAGGCTTATATATATATATATATATATATATATATATATATATATATATATACAATTCTTCATATGATACTTTTTGCAGTTTACTACAATGCGAGATTAATTTGAAATATAATAGGACATCAAGTTTCAAGTCTCAAGTATAATTACTATGATTATAGAATAATTAGAAAAAGGTGTTTTAAAGTAAATTAAAGAAGAAGAGTCCTATGCCAGGCTGTACAACCCAAAAGAAGTGCGATGTAGTCGGCAATAATACTGAGAGCCATTACTTAGGATTAAACTGGTAAAATAATTAACTTTAAGAACTATGAACTAAATATCATATGCAGCGAACGCTATATACATTTGATGTAAAGAATACTTACCTATTTATCATAAACAGTGCCATTCTAGTGACTCGTGTCAGCGCCACGTAAACATTTATTTCAATTCCGCCGTCAGATATATTTTATAATTGTATGTATCTATGTATGTTACAGTTTTCAGAAATGAGACTGTGCATAGCCTAGTTGACCACGTGGGTTGTTTTACAGTCGCGAACTGATGACGTAGCGACCGTCCACAGAAATAACTGCTCCGAAACCGCTCCCTATCCACTACATAGTGCACTATATGGGGTGTCAGCCATTTTGTAGTGTTGTCCGAATTCTGAGTGAACTACTTCATTACCTACATTTGTCCACTACTTTTTACCCACAATTCATTGTGATTGCGGTCTTTTACCTGGTTAAAATACTTGTTCTAGTCATTTTGACCTTCACTGTGTTTGACACAAAATACAGTAAAAGCATATTGTGAAATATTACAGTATTACAATTTAAAAGAACCTTATTCTATTTGAATATAGTTTTAAAAATTATTAATTTGATGCAAATGTGCGGTCTTCAGTGAAACACAGTTTTCAGAAATCATTCTGGTTTGCTGTATTAAGCAATTCAACACAGCGACATCTTTTAAACAGGTTTGGTTTATTATTACATACACATTCTACACCAGCGAGTGTTTTGCATAACTCAAGTATTTCAAAAGACAAGCTCCTTCCGGATTCATTCAAAAGGCCACCATACAATCATGGCTGTTTCGACATTAAACATAAAAAATATGAACAATCCCCAATCTCAAACTCCTGTAAAACACCTTTCCGCACCACTTGTAATAGAAACTTTATCCCATAACTCTTAGTATCAGTGAAAAGTGTGTGATGCACCTGCCTAATTCTTACAGGTGTACTGAAAACCTATGCAGCAAAAGAAACGTGTTTCATGGGATCGGACTGAATATGAGCATATCTGCATGTACATACATTGCAATTAATAACTGATTTATTGTACATTGTGACAAGCAGAGATAACAGCGTCTTGGTACTAGAGCTGCCTGTGTTTAAACTTCATAAAGGGAATGTGTATTGAGAACTAGAAATTAAATAACACATTTCATTACAGTCTTGTGCAATATAATCCAGCATTAATAGGATTTAACATCCAGCTGTTTAGTGTGAGCCCAGCACTAATGTGCTTAATGAACAAAAAACATCATAAGATCGTTTTAAACACTGTATACTAGCTTTCACTTTCATGAATATACTGTGCACTAGATTCGGTGTTGCTTATATCTGCTAACTTTTCATTGGCTTTCTTGCTAAACATGATTATCAGGAAAATACTCAGCTGGAGCAAACTCTTGAGCAGTCAGAATGAAAACATGGATAATCTAAAGGGTTTTTTGATAAGAAAAAATAAAAATATTTTGAAACTGTCAGACATAATGTCAAAATTGCAATACATTCAGGTTTTTGCAGACACTTTTTAGTGATGTTTAAGTGAAGGCAAAGTTTGACAGTTGCATGCTTTCCACATTCAGCCATGCAAATATAACAAATACGCATAGCTATAATAATGAATTTGACAGCCATATTTTGTCCAGGTCACATGTGACCCTAAAATCAAAAGAAAGGTAAAAAAAAATATATATATATTTATTTAATGAAAATGAAGCTTATTTTAGGACCATTAAGATAGAATATATATATTCACACACACACATAGTGATATTTTATTTAAAATATAAAGCACTTTTATAAAGTACACATGATGGTAGTACTCTTGTACTGAATTGATTTTTTTTTTAAAAAGAACAAACGTCAAAAAAATAAATAATTTGGAGGGAAACTTTTAATGAAAATGTTACAATTTGGTGCTTAAAATCCATTTCTTTTACATTTGGAGTGAAATGTGACCTGGATATGAAAACAAATAATTCATTTAAAATGTTTGCTGACACCTTCGTGTGTGTTTTGAGAAACCAAATCATCAACATATATTTCATCAATAGTTAGACTGAATGTTTCCCGGTTTCTTTTTCTTTCTTTTTCTTTTTGTTTTAAGATGAACGACTCTTGCCAGATCTGAGCTATACCAAACTGTCTGGCATACCTTGATAGTAGAAGTACCGTCCGTAAACGGATGGCCAATAATACAAACATTTCATAATGGTGTAAATCATTTTTTAAGCTCATGCTCATAATCGAAGTCAACCCAACGTCTTTGTAAAACAACATGCTAAATCAGGTTTCTGTGGACGTGGTACATACGCAGGACAGAAATGAAGCTTGACGGCCTGAGAATGATCTGAGGTAGCAAAAGATGTCACACAATCGAACGCTGACCCAGAGATAGACAGCCAGAGGCCATAAATGTGCTTCATTCTTGAATAAATTAGACTCGGTATACAGCATTTTATTATGTTAAGCTCAAATCTTTTAGGGGGCTAAAGTACGGTGCGGCTTTACAGACGCCGTTCTCTCAGCGTTTATCCTGGCGGCCCTTAAGATGGAAGGGTGCTGAGACGAAGGGGTCAGAGGACGTCCCATCAGACGACAGACTGTGTTCAGGGGCTGTGTTCACAGGTTCTTCGTAGTGTCGGGAATACTTAGAAAGTGCCTGGGGTCGAAAGGGCAGAGGGCTCACTTGGCCGAGGATGCTCTGGTCAAGGGAAGAACCTGGATTGGTGTAAACCTTCCCAGAAGCTTCCTTCTTTCTCCCAAAGGGCGCCTGCAGGAAAATATCCGGAGCTGGAAGACGAGGAAACGGCGCATTTGCGAACACGTCCCCGTCGCCTTCTAGGTCTTGTCCGATTCGAAACGGAGCTTTGGAAAAGATGTCGAGGCTTTGATCCGCGCCCGAATGTTGGGCTTGTGACACCAGCTGTGGCGAGTGGTTCTGAGAAGCCAGCGTGGACTGGTTCTCAACGGGTCCCTCGGATTGGGACGACATCTGGAGGTTTCTGGAAGATGCGGGACTTTGGTCGTCATCGTCATCCGAGTCTTGAAGTAGCGGTCTGGAGCCGCTGCAGTCCAGACTTGGCGTTTCTTCGCCGCTCACCTGTGACCTCCCTCCTTCGGTTTCTCCATCGTCTTCATCGCTGGAATGAAGACAGCCCTCCTCCACAGGGTTCTCGAGGTCTCCTCCCTCCGAATGCGATCCATATCCATCACCCTTGCTTCTGGCTTCTGCAAAACAGACCAGCGTAAAAAGAAAATTCATAGCTAGAGACATTTTCACCAATACGCTACAGAATGAATTCAATTGCAGGGACAATCAATGGTAGTGACCAAAACATTTCCAAAACTAAAAATTGTGTAATTCTATAAATCTACGGAATTAAATAATCAGAAATAACCAGAATCGTCTATTGGTGCAGACTGTATTGGGACAATCATTGCAACATTACTGTATCCCCTAAAAATGTATATTCTGTCATCATTTACTCCGTATCCGTATGACTTACATAACACAAAAGGAGGAATTATGAATTTATTATATATTGAATTTTAGTGTTTTTCTTTTGTAAAAATTATAAATTGGAGCATTCAAGTCCACTGAAGTCACTGTGGACACTATTTGCCAAATTTTAGTCATTTTTCCCTGAAAATCATGGATGCTTATAGGGAGATGAATTTCGGGAGAGATGCTGAAAAGTCAATCTGCCTTTTGATTCATGTCTTTTCAATTGGTCGATCCAGATTTCAAAATCGTGCTCTGTGTCACACTCCATTCATTGTAATTCATTGAAGGAGAAGAAGAAGAAAAAAAAAAGTACATTCCTCAAAATTTCTCGTTTTTGTGTTCCACAAGATCAGACAGGTTTGGAACAATATTATGGTATAACATGATGAGAGAAAGTATCCCTTAAGATGAGGAGCTGTACGTTTAAAATGATTTAAACAGGACAGTCCAGATCATCATCTACTCCCTCTTCAAAAGATATTTGGAAGAATGTTGGCAACCAAACCACTTTTTGGTGACCACTGACTTCCACTGAATGGAAAAAGGCATTTCTCAAAATGTTCCACAAATGAAAAAGTCATACAGGTTTGTATCATGAGAGTGAGTAAATGACAGCATTTTATTATTTTTTGGCAAACAAGAGAATAAAATTTGGAAAATGACTAATTAATGAATAGTTATTTCACCCGAAAATGATAATTATTCTGTGTTTTACTCACCCCCGAGGCATCCTAGGTGTATATGACTTTCTTCTTTCAGACAAATCCAGTCGGAGTTAAATTAATTACATTTTCTGTGGGGGGTGAGTGAACAAAGGCCTCCTGTGGTGACTCAATGTGTTTTTGTAAGAAAAATATCCATATTCAAAATGTGATAATCACTTTAATCTATCGACTGGATTTGTCTGGAAGAAGAAAGTCATATACACCTAGGATGCCTCGGGGATGAGTAAAACAAAGCCTTACTTTCATTTTTGGGTGAACTAACCCTTTAAGCATTAATTTACACAAGACAGCTACACAATAAAGCACATTCTACAACAGTATAAACCACAGAAATAGAGTACTATTGACTGATACCACCAACAGTCAACGTCTACCACAGCTACTACCACTGACAAACACAAACCTTGTTTCCAAAAACATTTGTCTTTTGTGATCCCACTTCCATTTAGTTTTGATGTGTATTTCTAAAAGCTGCCCCTATGAGCATCGAAAGCCATGGAAACAAGGAGGTAACAGAAAACACAATGACTGAACTGAGATCAGAGCAGAGACGTGATGTAAGTCTTACCTTCAGGATGAAGGAAATGGTTGGCATTAAACTCAGGATTAATAGAGCAGCGCACTAAGATTAGTTCAAACAGTGATGACATCGTAACACACTGCAGAGATTATCGGTGTAAAATGTGCTTTTGTTTGCAAATATATACTCAATAGCACTCATGAGGCAGGATGCAATGTTTGGCAAAAACTGTGCAATAAATGGGAGATGCCACTAAACCTAAAGCTTAACAAAAAAAGCTTTAACATCTGTGCTACTGAACACCTACTTGTGCATGATAAATTGAAAATCATTATCATTTTATTGCCCATCAGTCTCCTCCAAACTGCCAACACGATATTCACCAAAGTCATAATGCAGGAGTCTGTTAGAAATGTGCAATATACGCTAACGTTCAAAAGTGTACAGTCAGATTTTTGTTTGTTTTTAAAAAGATTCTTAAAAGAAAAAAAAAAATAGCTCACCAGGACTGCATTTATTTGAGAAATATCATTACAATTTAAAATCTTTCAATTTTAATATATTTAGAAATGTAATTTGAAGATTTTCTTTATTTATTTTCAAAAAATCTTGCTGTAGTTTAATGAAAGTGAAGGGGAAATCTTCTGTAAAGTCACTGCATTTGAATGTGCCACATACAAAAAACAGATTAGGACACAACTATCTGTTCCCATCTATGCTTTTATTTAATATCCTTTTCAGAAGTTTCACTGTCGCATAAAAATAGAAAGAATTTGGCGCTCGATAACACAGAAAAATGGATAAAACTATGGCATTCCAGTAGAGAGACTTTTTTGTTGTTGTTGTTTTCTCCTGACATGGGCTCTAATTCACACAACAACACAAGACCGACTTGGCCTCACCACTAGGGGCATATCTAACACGAGCACTACAGTCAGATTGCATAGGTTAGCCACATTAAAACAAGCAAAGAAAAAAAAAAGAAATGAAGGATTTGATAACACTGAAAACATTCAATCTCATGACACTTTATAACTACAAAATGGTGGCTTATATGTATGAATTTGTACAATTGCATCTTTACATTTTTAATAATTTGCTCACGTCCCACTGATGGTTAGATGTAGGGTGGTCCCTCACGCTTATGATTTTTTTCCAAAAATTGCGTGTTTACGCCAGGTACAAATTAGATAGCTTGTAAATAGTTATTTTTTCTCATGAGATCAGGTAGAAATATTACAGAACAATGGCCTTCCGATGCAACATTTGCACAAGCTTTGAACAAAACAATGACTCAAAATAAAACAATGCTCTTATCATTTAACAACAACAACAACACAATGTATAAGCAGTTACATCGCAAAAGAAATGATTCTGTTTTATTAAAGCGCCCACAAATCTAATTATGAAACATCATACAGTACATACATAGTACAGAAAGACATATCGAGCTCTATATGGTTTATATTTGATATGTGATGATAAATATGCCTTTGCAGAGATTTGTCAAGAGTCAGTGTTTACATGTCAAACAAAATCAGCTTTAGGATAGTGATAGACTGATATATAAAAGTCAATATTTCACTTTTTTTTTATATTTATCATAATCCGACAACTATACCCGTGCAGCCGATTAACAAAAAAAATAGTGAACTTGAAGGATATTAAGTTATTGTCAGATTTCCATTCATTCAGATTTCCAAGAGCATATGGAGATTTAATTTTTAGTAATGTACAATACTGTGTGTTTAATTTTGTCATTAGATTATATTACAGGATTATAGGTATTCACATTAGCATTATAAAGCCCTGCTTTCTAGAAATTTTATTTTGTAAATTAATTTCTAGCACTTTTCCATAACACTTCAAGTCATTTGTGATTATTAATTAAAAAACTGATTCTTCTTTAGTTCAGATGATCTTCAGGGATGCGTTTCCCATAAAACATCTGAATTTGCAGATTTACTACGACAGTACGATACACTATGAACTAGCTAGCTGCAACTGTTTCTTAAAACAGTAGTAACATGTTCATTTCTCTGTTGTATGATCCATTTTTGTTAAAGGGGGGGTGAAATGCTAGTTTTCACTCAATATCCTGTTAATCTTGAGTACATATAGAGTAGTACTGCATCCTTCATAAATCCAAAAAGTCTTTAGTTTTATTATAGTCATAAGAGAAAGATAGTCTGTACCGATTTTTCCCGGAAAAACACGAGCGCCTGGAGGCGTGACGTGTGGGCGGAGCTAAAGAATCATGAGCGCCAGTATGCTTTTGCATTGGGAGCGTTTGGAAGCTGTGACCGTGAGGGAAACAACATCATCCAAAACAAACCATGGCTTACAGTCAGATTCAGCCGTTTATTTATGATCCAGAATCATATCCAGAGGCTGAAACTGAACGAAAGCAGCAGCAGCAACGACTCGCTCCGAGCGGGGCTCGAACCCGGGTCTCCGATGGGAGGGGACGCACTATCAAGGAGGCAGAGATATTTGAAGCAGTTTTACTCACCGCCTGCGGTTCCAACACACGATCGTGACCCTTTTTCCTTGGGATTGCATCATCCTTAAGAAAAAAACGATGTGCAAATCCGTCGTCAAACTGGGCATGTTTGTAAAACAAGCATCTTGGAAGTGCAGGGAACAAACACAAACACTTGCACAACTCCGTTGATGCTCTGTAAAAATAAACTCCATCCACTGGTCCCTTAATGCTGTTTTTTTTTTTGGTAATCTGTGCAGGGTTGTCTTGCCCTGCCAACCAAAAACACACTTCTTTTGTGACTTTTCGCGACGCTCTCGCTCTGATCAGTGAATCGCTCTGATCAGTGAAATGTCTGTGCTCTGCCTCGCTATACGGGAGCGCGCTCTTCCGGCAGAAGTGCCTTAGGACCCATATAAGGAAATTCCGCTCCATCTAACGTCACACAGAACCATACTCGAAAAAAAACTTTCCGAAACTTGTGACAAACCGGAAGGAGTATTTTGGGAACAAAAAAACTCCTTCAAACATACAACTTAATTTTTGAAACTTTGTCCATGTTTAGCATGGGAATCCAACTCTTTAACAGTGTAAAAAACTCAGTATGCATGAAATAGCATTTCACCCCCCCTTTAAAGGACTGTCGTTAATAATAATGCTAATGATTGTGTAGTTTTATTAAAGTTCATTTACTTAAAACAACAGTAATCAAATCTTTTTTCAAATCACATTTACATGAAGTATCTTATTGTCGCACGCTTCGTAATTTTTCAGAATGAACATGGCAGCTGATGACTATTCGACTATTATCAAAATTTTACAATGCAGTTTCAGGAAACTAGCAACCATAGTTGGCTAACGATGCTTTTGGGAAACACACTCCAGTTGTGAACCAATCTGAACACAAAAGAACTGATTCAGTTGAACAAATAATTTACAGATCAGAATCCCATTACTCAAAATAGATGAAGTAGCAGTTAAACATAACTAGGAGAAATTATATTCGATGTTGCAATATCCATGACTTTTCCAACCCAACTTTACACTTTGCCAAATCTGTATTGTGTATATAATTATTTTCCGGCAGTAACTCAAGAATGAGTCATTGGTTCATTTGAATCTCTTATTTCTGGTAAACGTTCAGTGGTAGACAAGACCTCAGGAAGAGAAGTCCTTCATAGGCTCAGTCTAAACACAGTTAACTTACAAACACAAATCTGCTATTAATTGAAATCATAATTGGTTAAGATTTAAAATAGAGGTTCGTATTCGAGGAGGTAATGACAAAATAAACAATGCCTTGAATGCTGCCTAAGGGCACAGCTCATGAGGTTTTGGAACAGCTTATATTTACATTTATCATTTCAAGCTTGACAGATGAAATGCTATTGAAATCTGAAGCTTTTCAAAACCGCAGAACTCTGATAGTCGCTATCTGTCTGTATATTCAAGTTTATCCAAACCAGCCTTCACATGACAGGCCCGGAGGCAGAACGTGACACAAGAAAACCTACATACAGATAAATATTCAGATTACATTTATCTTGAGAATAATGCATGTATACAGGTTCGCAGTTTGTACATTCATTCTGTACTATCACAGCCTAATTCACCCTCAATATGAGTTATGTTTTCTTTTCATCTACATAGTGCATTTACCCTTTATGTGTCTTTACATAACTGGATTGAAATGATAAATATTAAATGTATCCCATGGGGGAAGCACATGGCACAATTATTGTCAGACATCGCAAAAAGCAAAGAAAAAGAAGCATGGGGTATAAATGGACAAGTAAAAGAAGAAATGAATGAAGCAGAAGAGACCGAATGACTGAAAAAATAAATGATGGGATGAAATGATGAATACAGCTGTGGCAGATTCTAACAAACACCTCAACAGGTGTTTATTTACAGCAGTTCATATGTTTGATTGGTGATGATAATTACTAATTACTTAATTAATAATATGGGTGCTAAAATATTAACTTTACAACTTTTAAGGACCAACACATAAGTATGTGAGCACTAACACTTACAGCTAGGCTCCATTTCCGTTTTAACGGCATATGCGTTTTAAGGTAGCCATTAGCTTTTTGAGTACTTTGGTTTGTTGACATAAATAATCACTGGTTGCCATGTTTTACATCCCAAAGCATGAAATATATAAATCAATGATAGAGTGATGAGAATGTTTATGGATCAGCAGAAGAGAGACATACAGCAAATGTGAAAAGAATGTCAAAGGGAACTGTGCGTAAAGATGGACAGGGTTTATGGGACTACTTCAGACTGAGGTTTGTAAGCTCTCGCTGTATTTGTAAGAATTGCACACTGCCCTCTCCCTGACTCTCTATTCATCTGCCTCTCTCTACAAGTCGATGAGTTGGTCCACCAGCAGAAGGGAGCGTGCCAGCGAGGGCAGACTGGTCTCAGAACTGCCACTGTTGCTGCGCGAGTGACCACCTAGAACATCCCGGAGAGAGGAAGAGAGAGAGAGAGAGAGAGAGAGGGAGAGAGAGAGAGGGAGAGGGGGAGAGGTGAGCAATGAGAAGTGTGAGAGAGAATGAGGATGAAAAGAAGATGTTGATGGAGGGCGAGTGAGGGATGAGGGGTGAGAAAAGAAAGGAAAAGAGGAAGGAGAAAAAGCAAAAACCAGATGAACAGCAGGAAAGAGAAAGCATAAAATGCTAAAAGATAACGGAGCAGCATCAAAGTAAGGATTGTGTGTGGGAATAGCGGAATATTTTAAAGAGCATGGCAAGAAAGAAAAAAAAGCCCCAAATAGTCTTAAGGGTAAATTGTGTTCGCAATAATGTTTGCAGTAATTAATGCTACTTTAAGGTCATAGTTCATATTTTAAAGAATATATTATTTTTGTTGTGCATGACTCCCACTTACTTGAATATTTTATGGATAAAAAGCCAAGTCGTACTTCAGCCCAAAATCAAAAGAAAATAAATTATATTACACTTTTTTTTTTGCCCCCATTTTTCATGAGCTGAACTCAAAGATCTAAGACTTTATCTATTTACACAAAAGACCCATTTCTCTCAAATATTGTTCAGAAATCTGTCTAAATCTGTGTTAGTGAGCAATTCTCTTTTGTTGAGATAATCCATCCATCTCACAGGTGTAGCATATCAAGATGGTGATTAGACAGCAGGATTATTACACAGATGTGCCTTAGGCTGGCCACAATAAAAGGTCACTCTAAAATGTGTAGTTTTACTGTATTGGGTGGTCCGGGGGGAGGTGTCTGAAAACCAGTCAGTATCTGGTGTGACCACAATTTGCCTCATGCAGTGTAACACATCTCCTTCACAAAGAGTTGATCAGGTTGTTGAATTTGGCCTGTGGGATGTTGGTCCACTCCTCTTCAATAGCTGTGTAAGTTTCTGGATATTGGCAGGAACTGGAACGTTCTGTCGTATACGCCGATCCAGAGCATCCCAAACATGCTCAATGGGTGACATGTCTGGTGAGTATGCTGCCAATGCAAGAACAGGGATGTTTTCAGCTTCCAGGAAGTGTGTACAGATCCTTGCAACATGGGGCCATCGAATGTGAGCATTTGTGTCACGAAGACGATCTGCAGTCAGGTTGAGACCCCAATGAAGGCCTTTTATTTTGGCCAGCCTAAGACACACCTGTGCAATAATCATGCTGTCTTATCAGCTTCTTCATATGCTACACCTGTGAGATGGATGGATTAGCTGAGCAAAGGAGAAGTGCTCACCAACACAGATTTAGACAGATTTGAACAATATTTGAGAGAAATAGGCCTTTTGTGTACACAGAAAAAGTTCAGCTCATGAAAAATGGGAGCAAAAACAAAAGTGTTGCGTTTATAATTTTGTTCAGTGTATTTAACATAAAATAAAATAAATATGCATATATTTTCTTACTGCCACTTTTGATCACTTGAATGAATCTTTGCTGATTTAGGGCCCTATTTTAACGATCTAAGCACAAAGTGTAAAGCGCAGGGCGCAGGTGAACTCAGGGCGTGTCCAAAGCCAAGTTTGCTATTATAAAGACGGAAAAACTATTTTTGTAATGGGTTGTCCCTATACTCTTAATAAGTAATGGGCGTAACGTTCACGAAACCAATCAGAGTGTCTAATTAATCATCTGAAATATGATCCAGACATGTTATTTATAAGACAGAGTGAAATCAGTTTGTGTTGCAAAACAATTGTTTCCTATTGTTTCACTACTCAAAACCAGGTTAAAAAATGTCAAAGACACCAGTGGAGAAATTAAATGCATGTGCTTTCTTCCAGAAACTTTTGCTGTTTTCTGAACTCCCTTACCTTGGCTGGAGCTTTTGGAGAGAAGCACTGGAATTGGGTCAAACTGGTTACTTGAGCTTTGGTCCCCAGTCTCAGAGGACTGGAAGCCTGAGAGAGCCTGGTGAACCGAATCAGAGGCTGCAGGAAGAGGTTAGTGCCACAGCAGACAGGCAGAGAGAAAACAAAAGACAAAGAGATTACGAAGAAAGTCTGAAAGAGGGGGAAAAGTAAGTGACGAATATAAATAAGCAAGAGCAGGTGGATAACTTAAGTAACGTCCTAAATGAGCGTCAAGACTTTCAGAAACATGGAGTGCGTCAAGACCTATTGTGAGAGCATAAACCATCAATTTGGCTCAGCATGTTGGCTAATTTCATTTATTTGCTCAAAATCTAAAACCTTTTCTTGAATAAAACTGGTTTCTATTTCACAGGCTGATTAAAACTGGTTTCCATTTCTGCTGCTGTGTTTTGAAACCCATTATGAAATCTCATTGGTTGAAATCACCCATGAGTTTTTAGCACCATGCTATAGCAGAGCTGGAGTAAATGCCTCAATGACACAAAGCACAATGCGTTTTGACGCAATGTGTAAAATAAACCTTGCATAGCTATTAATGTTATCTCCAGACGAGCGAATAAGCCAAATATACAAAAAGAAAACTCACTTAAATTATGACTTGTTACATAAACGACATGCAATGAGGTGAGTGTGCATATGTTTCTTACCCTGGTGGAACTGCCCAGTGCTCAAAGCAGTAATAGTAAACTGGTCCATAGATGGTGTAGAGAGAGATGAGGGGGATGAGGCCAGTATTAGATCCCCAGAAGAGGGGTGGGAGAGAAGCGGCCCGTCCAAAAGAGAATCCTGTCCAACCAAAGGTTCTGGAGGACACAGGGCGAGTGTGAAGAGCAGATAATAATGACAGAGAACAGAAAGATGAGTTACAAGAGAAATAAATTATTGAGAATAGAGAGAGTGCTGAACAAAAGTACATCCACAAAGTTCAGATGCGGCAGATAAAGACAGATAAAGGGCAATGCAAAGGGAATATGAAGAGAAAGGATGGGGAGAAAGTGACAGTGAGAACTTAGAGAGAAGCTCTGCAGAAGTGAAAAAAGCCCACAATACTCTCCGAAAGCGTGATTTTACATGAAGTTGTGTTCTGAATGTGCCAAATAGACAAAAATATTTGCTGTAGTCTTCATTTTTTGGTCAGCACTCTCTTTCAAGTCAGCTACTGTCATAGTGGAGCAACAGTTTAGTAAAAAGACACTGCACAAACTCATGAAATGTTAATGTGTTTAGAGCAATTCATTTGAAATCTGTTTTATTTTTTTTTCCCCAAATTGTTTTATTACCCCAAATTCTGCGTTAATAAATTTGAATAATCAAAAAGGGTTTTTAAATTGAATTCGCAAACTTTACCAATTCAATAATTTTAGTGCCCTATGATTTTATTTTTTTCTCTAGAAGTTATGTTATCTGTTGCATTTTTGTCTGGATTCAGTGTTTTATGATTGAACACTTTACATTTTTTACACAAAGTGTTGAAAAACAGAGGTTTACAGTTTACATTAAAACATTGACATAAAATTGTGTGATATTCCTTAAAAACAATGTTTTATTAACTGTATTATAAACTGTACTATAATTACATTTTAATATTTTTATATATTTATATATGCATATATAAAAGACCCTCGCTAAATAGTCATATGTGATGATAGTTTTAATCAAATGTTCTCATACAGTACTTGTGTGTATGTAGTAGACAAAACCATAACACTCACTCACTCTGACACACGCAGAACATGCAGACTTCATGTCTGAATAAATAGCAGTCATTGTGTGGTTTCATATTCACAGACACTAGTCCATATCACATGTGTACAGCCTTATTTATTCATCCATCTTTTATCAAATTCATTATTCAGTAAAAATAACTACTGTATATTCCAGCCAAAAATAATGGCTACTAAATAAATGCTACCAAGTTTCAAAATCATTTTTGGGGGCCACGATGATATCAGTGAAAATATCTATTTATGCATGCAAACGAAACAAATAACTACCAAGTAAAGCCAACTGGCCCACAATATATACACACTGGGATGTAGTTGGCTGTTTGGTCACCAGATGGCTCTACTGATAAAATAATCAGGCAAAATAACAGTCCAACTTGGAATGCATGCATCAATTTCAGGAAAGATGACTCAGCACTTTGTGGCTTTTAAAGAAATATTCTGTAGGTCATCACCCTAGTGTGAGCAATAATGTGCCATTGGTTCACTCTTTTTGCTGCCAACATAATCAAGTACTCATCATTTTACCAAACCCCTCCACATGTTCTCATCAACAAGCGATGACAAGTTATATCACTGCTAGGTAAGATCATGTGCTTATTGTGCAGAACCGATCAGCTTGTTTTCATCAGTGGACAGACTTTCTGCTCTTATTGATTCTCTTTTTTAAGAATACTATGGGGCATAAAGGACTTCCTGTATCCTTGCACTTAGAAAATGTAGTACATCTAATAACTGATAGCTGAAAGAGCAGGAAATAGGCCAAAGCAATCTCAATAAAATGATATGCCTTATTCAGTGATCACTAACCTGTGATCTACCAAGCACCATGCGACAACTCACTCTGCTTCAGTAGTGGTCTGCACTGAAGTGCAATAGTTAGAGTATAGAATTTGTTTAAAACCTTAACCATTTACAGGAAACTTGTTTCATTCTAACAGTTATGCCGTCTACTTATTTTACTACTATGGAGGTTCATAACTAGAAGCAATTATGTCATCCAGAACACCTTGCAGATTTTCCCAGCCTGATGTCAGCAGATTCAGTGCTTCAGCGAGCCGCTGTATGATAAAGAATAGAATCACATTTACAGAACTGCTGACCTAGTAGTGCAGCTGACCCAGGATCAGTCTGTAGTGGATCCAGACCAGGGATCAGAGAATCCATCTCAGCTGCAGAAATATAAAAAGACAATGGGCAAATATGATGCTTTGTGCAGCAAAGGTACAGGTGAGAGAGATGACCACTGTGACATCAATTCACACCCTGCATGAAGTAGCTCTCTCTAAACCAGATCTTTTATATATACAGATGAAGCCCGTTTACAACAACTCTACAGGTGGAGAGATGAGACCGCTGTGAGGTTGTAAGTACAGGACAGACAAGGAGGAGTAGGCATTAAAAGGGATGATTAGGGACGTCCAGGAGTTCCAGGTGTTACTCTGAGCTGAACTGAGAAAACAATCAACATTAAAAGACCAACGGAGACCAATGAAGGCCAATGACGCTATTTATCAGTTGGGGGGTCATAGCCAAAAATAAAAACAACAACAACACTAAAAAGACAAGCGGCTGGTTACCATGAATACAGTCTGCAGGGCTGAAGGGGTCATTCAAGGGAAGGTCAGGGAGAATCAGGGAGGAAGAGGGCTCTGGAGACTTCAAACCCTCAATCAACTTCTCTACTCCATGACAGAACAGGAGACAGTGAGAAGGAAAGAGAAGAGAGAGAATATACAGTGAGGAGGAAAGGAAAGAGCAAGGAAATTATAAGGCAGAGGAGAAAGTGAGGACAGGACAGAACACAGGGAGGAGAAGAGAACAGATGGTGAGGAGGGAACAGTGGGGAGAGGAGAAGAGAGGATAAGTAAAGAAACGTTAAAAAAGGAAAAGTTAAGGGAGATGAGATAGTGAGGAGAAGTAAACAGACAAAAACTATTCTTGTTTAGGTTATGTATTATATAATTTTTTATTTCTTATTCATGTAATGGACAATGCTTTTGAAATGCTGTGCAAGTCATGCCAGTAAAGCTCATATGAATTTGAAAACAGACAGTAAGGAAGAGAGGACAGGAGAGAAGAGGAGAGGAGACAGTAAAGAAAGGAGATGAGGAATGGCATATCACCATACTTCTTGCACTCTTCAGTATGCTTTATGTACTGTATATATTGCTAGTTTGATCATTTTGTATATCTGGAATAGCCAAATAACTTTCCACATTTGTAAGAGCATGCAGTAACAACAGAACACTTACACTTGAATTCTGAAGACCACACATGTAGCACACTGCAGTTTGAAACAAACCTATCATTTGTGTTAGCCAATCTTTATTTCACAGGTTCAGGGTTATAACTTGAGCTAGCAGACAGGCTATTAGTTAAACTGGCAAACAGTCCGAATGATGCAACTGGCACGGTTTCATTAAATCAGAAGCATGCGGATCAGTTTAGATTTGGACTTGTTACAGTGCTGGAGTATTACTCACAGTCTGTGATAGAAAAGAGGACTTTGGGATGAGGGTATGGGGAGAGGAGGGAGTACTCAGGTCACAGAACAGCAGAACACTCGCTTTCCCCCTTTCACTATAGGCAGAAAATGAACCATCAACCTTTAAAAATGAATGAAGTCAAGAAAGCTCTTCAAGTTTTAAAGTTCAACTGCTTCTGAATAAACAGATGCAACTAGAGTATTGTGAAAGGTTTCCAGGGCATAGCTACGCAGTTTCTCAGGTATCCTGAGTAGTTTTTACCGTATTATTATGCAGTTTCTAGGGTGTCCTGGATGGTTGCTAAAGTGTTACAAGATGATTGCTTACTGGTCTCAATTGGTCCCTAGATATGGCTACTAATGATGTCAGGAAAAGTGTGTGTCATAGATCACCATGGAGCTAGAGTACACATGCATCCCATGGTTCTCAAAAGGTTTACCTGTGCCTTAAATTTACCCAGCATGATCTGGTGTGTCATCAGATTCAGAAAGGATTACCTTACGCAAGACCTCCAAACGCTAATCCACTCTCTCGCTTTCGGTTGAGATTCACCATGCATGCATCTCTTTTATCTCGGGCATTCACAGTACAGTTTTTATTAAAAATTTGAGCGGAATTCTGCAATTCCTTTTTGAGTCAAAGTCTAAAGACTCAGCGTTTTTTACCTCAATGTGCCTGCGTGAAAACAAAAACAAAACCATGGTGACACATCCCACATATGGCCGTTTTACTGAAGGTATAATTATTATTTTTTTTTTTTTTTACATTTGTTTAAATAAATTTTGAGTGTAGGCACAAAAATCTCCCAGGTTTCATAAAAAAATACCTTCATTTGTGTTGTTAATTTTGACAGCAAATTTTGATTTGGTTAGGGTTAGTCTTTTGTATAAAATGCCATTTAGTTTTAATCATATTTTAGTCTTCTGATTTGTTTTTAGTTTTAGTCCAATTTTAATCAACTAAATCTACAGTAATTTTAGTTGGCTGAAATCTAATGGATTTAGTAACAGTAATACATTCATTAAACATTTCTCTAAAATTTCCAAAATCATAATATAGGTTAGATATTAAGGTTTTATCATGATAGACACCAATTTAACTGCAGTGACACGCGTCTTTGTGTTAAAATTAAATAAAACATTTAATTTGGATGTCCTGCCCGATGTACTGTAAGACTGGCTGTTACAACCTGTTAGTCACGGACTGCGTGACTTTGCCTGTTTATTTTGTTTGGCGGCTAATAAAATTTTGGTTGACCAATCTTCTTCTGGATAACTAATAATTAGTTGACTATTAGGGAGCAGCCCTAGTAAGAACAATGACAGAATTTATCTTTGGGTGAACTATCCCTGAGAGGTTGCTAGACAATTGCTTACTGACCCATGTCAAAAGAACCCAGCCCTAAATCTCTATGACAAAGGTGTCCAAATTTTGTTCCTTCAGGGCCACAATCCAGCAGAATTTAGCTCCAGCTTTAGGTAAAAACACTTCAACCAGCTCATCACGGTTTTCAGGACCACTAGAAAACTTCCAGACAGGTGTGTTGGAGCTAACTTCTGCAGAAAGGATGCTCTTCTCTACAAGTCATAACCTTTCATGTATCATTAATGTCAGTAGCATAACTGGCGCTAAAGGATGAGTTACTCACCAAAGCTTGTCTAAATCCCTAACCTTAGTTTTGAGCAATACATAAAAAGGTGCTTCATGATGCCATAGAAGAACCTTTTTGTCTAAATGGGTTCACAAAGAACCTTTAACATCTGAAGAACCTTTCAAGAGGTACGTTGTGGCGATATAATGTTCTTCAAATTATTAAAAGGTAAGAAAGAGAGGAACGGGTCTTTGTGGAACCAAAAATGGTTCTTCTATGGCATCGATTGAAGAACCTTTTGAATCAGCTTTATTTTTAAGAGTGTACTGAAAAAGCCTCATCGAGAGAAGAATTTACAAATTACTGTGAAGAGAAACTATAAAAGGTCTTAATCACCTAATAACAGTCTTGATCAATGTTTACCCTTTAACTGCATCTGATTACTGACACCAGTGTTTATGCACTATGTTTCCAAGAAACAGGTAGAGTACCCTATCTGACTTTATCTCTATAAAAAGGAAATGGAAAGGCTTATTGTAAGGCTGCCAGCAAGTGAGATGCACAAGTTACTTTATTTCTGGTAGGCTCGAGGAGGTCAAGTACATTAACTGCTTTTTAAAGTCACTGAAAAAGCCAGAGTGTTTCAAAGTCATGAATCAACATTCACAACCCATTTTACTTCTGGTATGTTTCTGGGTGAAACAGGATATTCAAGATAAAATACAGGGTGGGACGTGATCCATTGGGAATTATGTGGATTGTGGAAAAACTGGCCTTCCATTACAGAGTGTGCAGTAAAATGTGAAGGACTATCCCCCTCTCTGAAAATCCACCAGCACCCATTGGTTGAAACTGTTCCAGGTGCAGTACAAGTTTTCAACATTAAATTCAAACAATCAAATTTTGCATTGCGGTTGTGTCTTAAGCATTACCAGATTCCCAGCAAGCATTGGGAGAGACATAGAAAGAGACAGATAGAGAGATAAATAGACTGTACCTCTTCCCTGGAGAAAGCCTTTATTTGAAGACACAGACTGCAGCCCAGAAATCAGATTTTCAGGGCAGGATCTCTCGGCTGTCTTAACTGCAAAGGTACACACACACCCACAGTGTATCTGTAGTCTCGCTGTAGATGGTTGTTTGGGCAACTAAAAGAAATACTGTGCTAAAAATAACTTTGAAAACTTGATTTCATATAAAACGTTGGTTTTACCATCCAGTTTGGCGAAATCCTTGTTGAGCAACTCTTCCGCTGTGAGTTTAGAGAAATTGTCATCGCCGAAGGGGTTCCAGGATGCTGTGGCTCCAGCAGAGGGGCCAGAAGCCTCCCCTGACTGATAAACACTCTGCTGTGATGAACACGGAGAACCAGAAGGAGTGGTGCTAGCTGACCTACAGCAGAGAGAGGAAAATAGCAATGTTTCAAAAAGTTCCACCTCAGTGTTCTTGCATGACCTCAGTATGTTGCTTGCTAGTGGTGTTGAGTTATCATCTATGAAATATAAACTATTTGCATTTTCAATACGATTTTTGCATAAATCTCAGGCCATCGTTGAGTGTCTTTCAGATCCATTTTCCCAGTGTGAAAAGCCTCAATCTGAGGCTTTTTGGCCGATTGAGCATGCTGAATGGCCAAGCCTTTAACCTCTAGCAAACCAAAAATAATTAAGAAACTGCTGAAAGAATGAACAAACAAACAGCTTAAAGCAGCCTTAGGTGGTTTTCTAGTTTTAGTTGACCGCCAGCTTGGCATGTCTGAGAAGATGGCTGGTCTTAGAAGGGGTTTTGGACACTTTTCAGGAAAACTAGCTGAGTGCCAGGCTGGCATGCCACCTTAGACCTATTCAGAATATGAGATTCAGATGTTAAAAACAGTGGCTTGACTTACTTTGCATGATGTGACATTTAAATAGTCCTAATGTTGCCACTTTGCTACTCCGTTAGCTAGATGTAATACCAATCTTACCTCAATAGAATCTTTATTTTAATCTTTACTCAATGCTGGAGAATGGTTAAAACTAAACTATAAATGATTATGTATTTCTTTGATTTACTTGGACTTGTTGAGGCTGGCCTCTGCAGCAGCAGCTTGAAGCAGTTGAGTGGACTTGCTCACAGGAACTCCAAATATGGTGCTGTGTGTGACATCACTCAGGATTCGCCTGTGGCCTCCTTTTGGGGCGGTCTTGGGAGAAGAGGGTGGAGTCAAGGAGCCGACTTTATGCACCCCACGACTGCCGCCAACAGACTTTTACACACAGAAAGGTATAGAGACAACATTACACACTGTGAAAACTGAAGGATATTTCTTAGAGGATACCAAAAGAGACATTCTGTAGAAAAGAGGGTGGTCTTTGAAAGGTGAAGAAAGAGAGCTTCAGATGTACACAAAAGACAAATCTGATATCTAAATGACTTAAAAAGCGGATCTGTGAAATTAGAAAATATTGAAAGGTGAAATGTCTGTTGTCAGATGAATCAAGTCATTTCTACTCATTTTTATAGAAAAAATCTTATCCGTTAGAAACTTTAATTTATTCGCCCTCATGTCACTCCAAATCCATAAAATCTTCTTTTCACATATTTTCCTGGGTTCTTGTCTAATTACAAAGGAAGTGATTCTAGACCTCCTTGCTGAACAACATGAGGTTTTTAGAGATGTGTCATGACCAGTAGCAGTAGCAACTTTATAACTTTTTGACAGGAATGACAATGAGGAATGAATACTGTTATTAAACAACATGCGAATTGTTCAGATGACAAAACATCTTTCCAAAAAACTTTCAGTAATCAAAACCTCCATTAAAAAGTTTTCAAGCTGTGCATTTTGAACATTACTGGTCCTTCATGTCTATATATATCCACAGCCTCATTTTCATCCACGTGAAATTAAATATGGCTAATAGTTCGAACACCTCCACTTGTGTTGTACATGACACCTGTCTCTGCAGCTGCAGGCATAATATACAGTAACGGTCAACACCTACTGATTTCATAACAATGTAAATTCTTAGAAACAACTTGCAAAAACTGCACAAGTTGGGTAATCATCATTTACTTATTTAATTTAATTTGTGAGTAAACTATCCCATGCAAGACAAGCCACCAAGGGGAGGATCAAGGCTTAAGGAAGCAAGGAAAATCACTCTAACAGAGCAGCCACAGAGGTTGGGAGGGTTACCGTCTGCTCTGGGTCCACTTCAGAGTCAGCGGATGGTGCCGAGGTGGTTTTAGGTGGAGGAAGGGTGGAGGTGTGTGATATGGGGGGTGGAGGTGCCATAGCTTTGGTTTTAGGTTGTGCAGACACGGTCTCAGTGATATCACTATCTATACTATTACTATGTGAACACTCTGTAGTCGGGGCTGGGGCCGTCACGTTGGTTTTTGTCGGTGTGGTTTCTGACAATATTGTGAGGCGGTTGGTTTGAGGGTGGTGTATGGGTGGAGGGGGTGCCCTATTCTTAGGTTTAGACACAGGGGTGGAGGATGATGCAACCGTTTGTCCAGGTAAGACGGAGGTCTGCGTTGAGTGCTGCTGCTAAAATGGGAGTTAGGTGCAACAACTGACATCACAATAATGAAACCCATGCTGAAAAAATTTACTTGAAAAATAATTCACAAGCCATTTTATTTCCATAGTGTGACATATTCAACTAAAGTAGAGTATTTCTCTATCTGGATTTGATTGGATCATGAAAAGTGAGTGATCAGTGTAAGAATCAGACTTGAAATCTGAGTTTGCAGTGGATTAAGAGAACTACTGTATTAAGAAAGTAAATAAGGTCAAATCTTATTTCATGTTTACTCTAAATTATATTATTTATTTAAAGTATTTTAAAAGTATTTCCAGAATGGTTCATGTAGCAGTTACCTGGTGTTGAGCAGTAAAGAAGGCTGCGTTTTGCTGCTGCACAAAAAGTTGTGCATGTTGGGGTGTGGCCTGGGGTGGAGAGGGCGTGGCCTGCATTGGAGTGGGCGTGGCTTGTTGCTGTGCGACAGGAACCTGTGATTGGGAAACAGGCTGGGGAGCACTGTTAACACCTGTGAACCAATAGAAAAACTGAATAAAAACATGAAAAAGAAAGGCCACTAAAATCCCCACTCTCATACTTGCAAATCATGAGAAAAGGAAGAGTCGTGAAACTAGTCCAACGTCTACATAGCCACATGACATGGCCACAATTAAAAAAATAGTTTGCTTGAATTAAGGTAAATCATGGTCACGATTTCACTTTAATGAGGGGCATAATTAACTATATATGTCATATTCAGGGCTCCATGAATGATAAATACAGAGTCAAATTCAGAGAAAAATCTCAATATTGATAATGTCCCTTAATGTTTTGTTTTCCAGCTAAATCTTTTCAGTATATGTCAAACATCCCTGGTCCACAGCTATTAGAATATGCCTATATGCATAGCAAGTCAGCTTATTCTGTTATTTTCCTACTAGATATTATTCTGCATTTTCAGTAATTCTGCACAGTATTTAATCAATGAGTTCATATTTTGAATATACATTTTGGTTATGCATCAGAAATACAGCAAAAACTAAGACTGTGAAATATTATTAAAAAATGTTTATTTGAATACATTTTAAAATGTAATTTATTCATGTGATGGCAAATATTTTCTTCTAATTAAAAATGAACATTTATTATTATCAATGTTGAAAACTATTATTTTTTTGGAGCATTATAAATATATTTATTGTAATTTTTGGTCAAGTGAAATCCTTGATTTATAAAAGTATTAATTTCTTGAAAGAAATAAAAATGAAATTGTGGTTAGGGTTTACATGTTAACATTTAGAACCGTGCTAGAAAGCCACACCCACAAAAATCAAACCAGTCCAAAATCCAGCTTCGCATTGATATATAATAAAAAAGGTAACACTTTAGTATAGTATTTACATTTATAGTGGTAAATTACTAAACATTTTCATTTGGTAGATGCTTTTTTCCAAAGCCACTTACAAACTTGTCATCCTAAGTTAAGACAGTGTTATTATCCTGGCCCAGATAATCGGGTTCTAAAACATTACACGAGAATAACAATACACCGGGATATTCATTATCAATGATGTAGGGCTTTAATTAGCACTGACTTCAGCTTCGTGATAGGATTGAGTAGAGCTGTAGTCAAGTCCAGCTTTGTCGAGTCCAAGTCAAGTCCAAGTCCAGGACTAGTCGAGACCGAGTCAAGACCGAGTCCAAAGAGGTTCGAGTCCAAGTCAAGTCCAAGTCCAAAATTTTCGAGTCCAAGTCAAGACCGAGTCCAAATGAGAGAAAAAAGGGTCTTCTTCAAGACCACATAATTAACTTCTGATAATGTATGTGATGCGAGAGACAGCATATCTCTTATTCTAAGAAAATAATTTTACATTATTATTTGTAATGATCAAAAAGCATGTGCAAAGTAAAAACTCTGTATGACAGGGGTCTCCAAACTATATCCTGGATGGCTAATGTCCTGAAAAGTTTAGCTCCAACTGGCCTTAACACACCTGGAAGATTAGTGTGTCTAGTAAGAGCTTGATTAGCTGGTTCAAGTGTGTATAATTAGGGTTAAAGCTAACAGGGGCGTTACACAAGATCCCGGGCCCTATACATAGGCAGTCCTGATGGGCCCCCATGCCCCCCACGAAAATATCCAGGTAAAATAAAATAAATTTCAGATTCATACTTTTCAAGGGCCCTCTCTTCCTTTGGGGCCCTGGTAATGAACACTGGTTTTACCCCCAGTCCGACCCTGGGAGCTAAACTTTAAAGGACACTGGCCCTCTAGAACAGAGTTTGGAGCTGTAAGGTCAAATAATTTGTATGTACTTTATTTTCATTTTATTTACTTAATGCTGCTTTTGCTGACATTATGTCTGTGGTCAAAGATGTATATGACTGATGCCTTGGCACAGTGCACAGACACATGCAAAGCTCGGGATATGACAAATGTGCGCTGCAAAGCTAGGCGAGGCAAGGCGTTTGGCTCTACTGGGCATGCGCACATAAATTTGCTAGATAACAGGTGAGCCAGGGGATCAGCGCCAGAAGTGAATGAATGTAAACTTCATGAGTGGAAAGAGCGCAAA
This sequence comes from Carassius auratus, assembly GCF_003368295.1. Taxonomy (NCBI): domain Eukaryota; kingdom Metazoa; phylum Chordata; class Actinopteri; order Cypriniformes; family Cyprinidae; genus Carassius; species Carassius auratus. Next base: position 26,890,338 of record NC_039250.1, read on the forward strand.
TCAAACACGCTGTGGTCGCCTCTCTGTGCATCATTGTATATATTTAAAAGGCAATGATTTAAAGCTTAGGCTACGATGTGAAACGAATGAATAAGCACAGCGCGCTCACCAATCAAACAGCAGCGTTGCGCGTCTCAGTCTCTCAAAAACCATTCAGTTCAATAGTCGGCTAATAATCAGCTTAGATACTGATACATTGTCTACTTGTCCTACATGTTTGCATCTTTACCTTTTGCTGGTTTGCGCGGCACACACATCTGTTAAGTGAAGTTCATTAACATCAAGACTCGCTCAAGTGTTCTGTTCTGCGTAATGAAAATGTGCGCATTGAATGGATCCAGTCGTGTTCGAATGATCACTTAACGTTTGTCATGACATCTCTTTGCTTGCATGATAAATATTATTTTAAAAATTAATAATTATTTTAGTTTAACACGACATACTTGTTCAGTGATAACTACGAAAAAAAATATAGAAAGTAATAAGGGTCTTATCAAGTAACTGTATGATGTTGTATCCGAATGCAGATACGAAAAAAGTGTTGTGATTGTAACAGATACAAATACTGGCTGTTACATGACAATTAAATATGTAATGTCATAATTATAAAGTTTTTAAAATTTACATATGTAATTGTTGCATAAGGCTATACATGAATATGTGTTGATTGATAAAAAAATAACTATTTAATGTGTTTTCATTTACAATAGCATGAACCACGAGTAGTCCAGTAACTCTAGCATTTTTTTCTTTAAAAAATCTACTAGCAGAAATCAGTAGTCTTGCAACCCCTATACAGTACACAATAATTAGTATTTCATTATTGTAAAGGGGACGTTTGAGGCGATCTAGGTGTAGACGTAAATAAAACACAATCTAACAGGTAGAAATTAAATTAGAAACATCGAAACTTTTCAGGTCGCAGTAAGTACACCGCTGGTCATGCACATCCTTTCCCGGAACAGAACTGAAAGCTTGGTCAATATGGAGAAACAGATGATCATAGCTGTACAAGGATAGCCATTTTGTAAATGAATATATTAGCAGAGTTACTACAAGGGATGTTTAGTGCTGGAAATCCATTTATTCTTTGCTGAAACTTCTGCGTCATCATGAAGAGCGAGTCATGGTTGCCCAGCAACAGCAGACGCCACTGGAGCGCGAGCGTAGATTACAGAGTGCTTTGGAAATAAGGAGAGCGGCGCGCCTAGCGTTTCCCACACGTTTTCAGTCGCGAAATCATGCAAATGTGTTATTGTTTTGAAGGAGATTTTTTTTTTTTGCTGGACTCGGTCGAGACCAACTAGAAGATTGGCGAGTCCAATGGCCAAGTCCGAGACAAGTCCGAGTGCAAATGGAAAGAGTCCGAGACAAGTCCGAGACGACAGAAAAATGTCTCGAGTCCGGACTCGAGTCCAAGACCGGACTCGAGTACTACAGCCCTAGGATTGAGTGTGTCAGGGGCTCAATAGCTGAGGTTTTAAAAGCTCTCTGTAATGGCGCACTGATTGAACCAGTGGGAGTACTAGAGGTGTGTGTGTGTGTGTGTGTCAGCCGAAGACGTGTGAAGAGTCGTCAGTGACTCAAAAGAGAGTGAGCCTCAAAGACTGAAGCCACACATATGAGGACTGATTTTGGATGACGGTGAATGATGAACACTCACTGATTGGCTGGCCGGGTCCCACAGGTGCACTGGGTCTTTTACGAGGGGTGAGGGCTGGTTGGATGGGCAGGATGCCTGCGATTGGTTGAGCCTGGCCAGCCTTGGGACGCTGCCGTGGTGCTATGGAGGTCTCCGTCGCAGGGATTGGATCAGTGAGCCTGAATGACAACAAAAGTTCAAGTCGAATCAAAACTACCACTATATGAAACACGATATGCATCCTAAAACTGAAGCAAAAGTATATAATGAAACATAACGTGACTTCAATAGTCTCAAATGGTCTCACCTGGCTTTGTTTTGGCTCTTCTTGGCCACGGCTTCACTGGCTCTGATTGGATCTGGGAGTTTTGCTGGAATGGGTGAATTCTAATGGAATAAGTGGAATATTATTGCGGTTTATTGTTATACTTGTGTTGTGTTTTCATTGTGTTTGGGTTCGGTCTTCCTTGTCTTGCATCTTTTCATACTTTCTCTGCCTGTTTAATTAACTTGTTTGGCTCTCATTTAGTTCATTTGCATCAGTGTATTTAAGGCCTTCAGTTCCTTGTCCGGTATCGTTCGTGCTTTGCTCACTGTTTGCTTGTTATTTGGATTATTATCTTTTGTCGAATAAACCGTGTTTTATTTGAGTGAACTCTTTTCATCTGACTTGGACTTAATGTTACAATTAAATTATGACATTTAGTGTTGGGTAAGTTACTCTAAAAAATGAATTGATAGCTAGTTACTAATTACATCTTCAACAGTGTCATCAGATTACTTTACAAATTACTCTCTCCAAGAAGTATTTAATTACTTATTACTTTCTAAATCCTATATCAACATCGAAAAGTTAATGAATGATACAAGGATAGACATGAAATGGTTCTTTTAGTTCTTTTTTAAATAAATAATACATAACTACATAAGTTATTCTGTTAACACTTTAGATTAGGGTCCAATTCTCACTATGATCTAACTATACTTTTGCCTCAATACTCCCAATTACTGATTATTAATATTTAATAAAGTAGTTGCTGACAATTAAGATTTAAGAAATGGGTATCAGTAAGGATTTAGAATTCAGTCTTCAGAATAAGACATTAATATGTGCTTTTAAGTAATAAAAAAAAAAAAAATACATGTTGAATAATATTCATGTTGAAAACCAACTAGTTAATAGTGAGAACTAAACACTCTAGTTACTAATAATCTTATTAACTCAAAGTCTATAAAGTGATAAGTTTACATAAAAAGCATGCATTTTAAGGTTAGACTTTAAATATTTCATGTTAAATACACTGTATTATATTGTATATAAATGTTCTACAGTCTATACACAGTATTAAGTTCAATTACATAAGTGACTGAAAAAAAAAAAAAATAGTAATCGCTTATTGTACGTTTTACAGGAAACTATTTAAAATTACAGTAACCAATTACTTAGTAGTTACACCCAACACTGGTTACATTTTGTATTTGTTTGTCTTTAGTCAACATGAAACATCTGCAATTCATTCCAGTGAAACAAGAAATTCAACACACACACACACAAATAAATCGTTTAGCTAATTAAAATAAAGCTGGAATGCAATTAAATATAAACTTTAGAAAACTACTTGCACTTAAATTCATATAGAAAATTACAAATATCATGTAGGCAACTAGCTGAAATAAATGTTTGAAAATTACAGAAATAATTTTAGCTAATTGAAATTATGGTGAAATAAAAAAACTGTAAATAAATAAAATGAACTGAAAATAAAATGTTTAAAATTGCTAGAATTGCAAATAAAGTAAAAAGACTAATAAGCACATAACAACATTTAAACTAAAATGAAAACAAAAAATATAACAATGAAAGTGAATCAATAACAAATAATAAATACTGAAAAAAGTATATAAATACTACTAAAATAACACACACCAATTTACTGTGCATGTAGACCACTAACATGAAGAAAACATTTGTCATTTTCTATTTCAGGTGAAATTCAAAGTCTGTTTTTATTAAGTTTTTTAATTAATTTAATCTTATCATTATTTATTTTTTATGTAAAGTTGAGCATAGAGATGGTTCCATACCACATTTGTGCTAATGTCACATCCTATGAAATCATCATTCTTAAGCGCGTATTTTCATTTCCATGGATGTATAAAAATAACTGAAGATGACATCATCAACAACAAAAGATATGCATTTATCTGTGTAATGAAACATGTCATTAGCTATGATATTTATTTGTAGACGCAGTCTGAGCCAAACATCCCTACGTCAGGAGAATCAGTCAAAGAAACACTGAAAGTTTTTACAGAGGCCATTCCTGTATTGAACTCTAAAGGACATTAGCGGGTGTCATTGTTAATGTGTCTTTGATCATGACTCAATGCTTCCATTATGCTATCAATAATACTGCTCAGAGTGGGAGGGGCTACTGGATGTGTGCCAGCCTGCAGCCACCAGCCACAATCCACTTCCTGTGTGGTTACGTGCAAGCACTTACGATATCTACTGAAAGGAATAGACATGAATTAAACATAGATTAAGAAGTATGTGTTGGAATACGAACAAAAACCCTGTAGAGTGTGACAGGATAACAGGAGAGTAGATCAGGGCAAGTGCTCAAGGAAGCTTGTGTAGTTATAGCACAGGAAACAGAGAGAGAGATGTAGAGAGTATGAATGAGCAGGTCTTACGTGGATATTCTGTACTGGGCATTCTTTCCGTGCCAGTTTAAAGGCGAAATATGACACCTGGTAGATATCTGGCCTTATGTCAGGGTCTGGCTCCAGCATGTAACCTGAGACGGGAAAAATTAAACAAATCAAAACACAAGTGTGTACAGTGTTTTGCTAAATATTGAAAAAATAAATAATAATTCTTTTTTTGATTGTACCAGATAATGAATATATATATATATATATATATATATATATATATATATATATATATACATATACATATACACACATTCATACACGTACAAAACATGTATATTGATGGTAATCTAAACAAAGAGCGAAAACAAACTACTTTAATATTTATTGTGTGAAAAAAAATTATTTTTCAAAAATTGAATGACTGTCCTTAGTTGTTCCACCATCAGTTTTGTCCCTAATAATGCTTTCATTAAAACATAAATTTACACGTGAACAATATTTTTGGACACTATTTACAATCAAGCTTTATGTACCTTATTATGAAAACACTGTAACACTATTAACTGTAATTAACACTAACTATTATTATATCATTAGTGATTTATTATATTATTAACTATTAACTAGTTGCTTATTAGTATGCATATTACTAGCATTTTGGCTGTTTATTAGTACTTGTAAAGTACGTATGAAAGCCTTATTATTGTGCGTGACAAAAGCAGTCATCAGCTGCACTTACGGATGAGAGCGTGCATGTCGTGTGAGTAGCGAGAGTTGTCTGGGATGGTGAAGCTGCCGTCACAGATGGCCACCTGACTCTCTCCAAACGGCAACGTGAAATAACACAACTTATACAACAAGCAGCCCAAAGCCTGAGGACACAAATGAGCAGGAGTCATCAAACCTCCTTTGTGATGCTTAAAATGATATGCATGTTCACCAACAATCAACTACAGTGACAAAAGCTTTGGCTACTCCCGGAACACACTGTTATTGTCGCTAACTGAATTATTCTCCTCTTTGACTCACCCATATATCTGCTTTAGTAGTGATAACTTTGCCCCCATAGAGATTCACCATTTCTGGGGCCCGGTACGAAAGCGTAGTGTACCTTAACACACACACAGAGTATTAGATTCAATTAATATTGAAACGTAACCCTGTGGTGTATAACATAAAAAAGAAAACAATGCTCACTTCTTGATTTCTTCTTCTACGGCCGCCACACCTTCTGTTTGTGGATTCTGGGAGCGGTTAATGGCACTGCCAAAATCACACAACACATAATGTCCTCTGTCATGCAGCAAGATGTTCTCCACCTAAAAGAGACACAAAGAGAGGACACACATTTCTAAAACTGTATGCTGTGTCTGAGTTTTTGCAAAGCTGAACTGAAATAGTTATAATAGTACATCACAAATGAGCTCGAAGATGGGTAAAATTGAAAAAGGGTACAAACACAATAAACCAAAAGTCATTTATTAAAGGAATAGTCCACTCAATACATTTTTAAATAGTCATTTTGAAGCTTGACAGACACTGGCTTCTATGGAAGACCATCTCCGCTACTGAATAAAAAAAAAAAATATGTAAAAAGGTTATTTTTTATTGCAATTGCAAGTTTATTTCTCACAATTGTATTTCTCAGAACTGTGTGATATACAGTGTTTGGAATAACGGCGTTTAAAAGAATGGCGTTAGGTAACAACGTTATTTTTTTAGTAACGGGGTAATCTAACTAATTACTTTTCCCGTCATTATAACGCCGTTAACATTACTGGACGTTAAATGCGGTGCGTTACTATGCATTGATTTAATAAACTATGTAATCCAAAACGCACCCCTGGCTCACACAGCGAGTGAGGAGGTGGGTTAATAACGAGATTAGCGATTATGATTGGCTAAGGCAGAGTCATGTGTTTCATGGTAGCCAATCAGAGCCAGTGTTTTTACGCCAGTGGCACCAAACACACACCATTCACGAGCTTGCACGCACGCAATAGCTAAATAGATTCCCAGCAGCAGCAGAGATGGCGAGTCAGGAGCAATCCGATGAAAAGTTGGCATTTTCAAGGTGAAGATATAAGCACTACTCTAAATTCATTGTGGCCAAAGGCAAGAACGTGCATGTAATGTGTACATATAATGTGATACACACGCATCTACAAAGCTAGTGGCCAAAACCACTTTTCTTACAAAGATAATACATGAAGTGCAGGATAAAACTCTTGCTGTCTGTTGACGTGCAATAAATATCGAAAGTTATGTACTAACAACTGTCTGTTCTACTAATTTTAACTGACTTGTGAAAACTGCTAAAAAAAAAAACTTGACATATAGAAACTTTTATTTATATTTATATTTATATTTATATTTATATATATATATATATATATATATATACTCGCAACTCTGACTTTATAAATCGCAATTCTGACTTATTCGCACTTTATTTAATTTATATCTCCCAATTATGACTTCTTTTATCTCGGAATTGTGAGATAAGGTCCAATTCTGAAGAAAATACTATTTTCTTACAATTATGAGTTTATATCTCACGATTCTGACTTCAACAATTTGAAAAATGTCATTTTGTGTGTTTCAAAAATCAAGGTTATATAGGTTTGGAACAACCAACATGTGACTAAATGACTATGTAAGTAATAAAAAATAAAAAAAAACCTTTAGGGTTAACTAATTGTTAAAATAATAAGAGTCCATACTTTCAGGTCCCGGTGGATGATGGGAGTTTTGCACTGATGTAGTCGAGCGACAGCTTCACATGTGTCACAGAAGATCTGCAGCACCTCCGTCTCACTGAATCCAGTCTGCAAACGCTGGTTCATCAGGTTCACGACCTGCCCACCTGGATTATTACACAAACACCTCATACAAATACTGCACAGTAGGCCAAGACCACCAAAACCCGAGAGAGGAACACACACTGACCTCGACAGAAGTCCATCAATATGAGAACTTCCCAAACATCTCCTGAACCGACTGCTGTGATGCTGGAGTCCATGAAACCAACAATGTTTTTGTTCCCCACCAGGTCCCTCTGTTTAAGAAAACCAACACATTTAGATTGAACAATCTGTAAAAACGTCTAATATTTTGGAACCGCAAGGCACTCTGTGATGATGAAACAGTGCTGACATTTTCCTCTTGTCTATTTAGTAGGGCTCACAGCGAAGTAGACTGGATTTCCATTCTGAAATCAGTCCCAGAGGACACGAGTGACCTTTACCGGCACCGTACTGTATTTACAGCAACACATGAGGAACAGGAGACCTCAAATCCTTTCAAGACCGCATGGCTCAGTTTTTAAGGGTCTAATCCCAGTGCTATTACAGTGATGAGCTTAATCAAATAAAGGACAAATGATGATGGGGGGAAAAAAACACCTACGGAGAACAGCCATAACTGAAGCAATGAAATATCATTGTGTCAGCATCAGCAAATTTAATCATTATCATTTTGTATGGGATGATAATGTAAAGCCAGTTGGTTTCTAATCGAAAAAATAAACTCTAGTTTAACGATGTATTGGAGTCAACATGAATGAAGGACCAGCCCAAACAAGCATGAAACATGACCATAACCCAAAATCTTGGTCAAAAATATTGAAGAAGTATTTTGGCATTAATAATAAGTAACTGCTTGTTTGTTTGTTTTTTGTAATTGGAAAACAATGAAAAATGGTTTCCACCAGTAAAATATACTGGTATACTTATACCAGTAAAAAAAAATAGATAATAGAATAGAAATATAGAATATAGAAAAGATATTGTTTGTAACATACACAGTTAAATATTTTGGGTCAATGCATTTACCTATTTTATTTTATATTTTAAAGAAATTACTTTTATTAAACAAGGATATGTTAAATTGATTAAAAAAAAAAATTATATATATATATATATATATATATATATATATATATATATATATATATATATATATATATATATATTAAAAGACATGGTTACAAAAAATGTATTCTTTTAAAATTTTGTGTCATCAAAAAGTCTTGAAAAATATTAAGGACAACCTTTCCAATATTAATAATAAATCAGAATATTACAGATTTTTGAAGGATCACATGACACTGAAGACTGGACTAGTATTGATCACAGAAATAAACTACATTTTAAAGTATATGGAAATAGATAAACATTATTGTAAATTGTAATAATATTACTGTTTATTATCAAAAATGTGAACCGCAATACATTGTATATACATATATATATATATATATATATGTATGTATGTATCTTATATCTATAAATATTGCAAAAAATGTTCCACAGAAAAAGCTAATATACTTTTTGTTCATGGCCCATACTCGCTTGGTCTATATACATCCTGAACACAAAATCGTGCCTGCATGAAATTTGGTAGCTATCATTGTGAGGACGCTCTAATTTCTGTCAGAATCCCACCAATAGGCCGCAGTATAACTAAAATAACATTATATTAAAATTCACAGTTTTAGATGTCTATTCTCTGCCAGAGTTTGTGGTTGTTTTCTCCCCTTTTCTCATAGTGCTTGGGCCCAGATAACGGCTGCTTGTGGCGATATCTAATAATTAACTTTTATTCATTTGGCAGACATTATAAGCCAAAGCCACTTACAGTGTGCTCAGGGTTTATAGTATCAGCATGTGTATTCCCTGTCAAGTGTCATACTTTAACAGTTGACAAAAATAACTAACTAAATAAAGAACAGTGTATAAGGGAATGTCTCACCATAATCTGAATTTCCCTCTTGCATACTTGAAGGTCATGTTCATTGTTGACATACATTCTCTTAAGTGCACAGCGGACGCCCTGATGAGTCCTCACCAGAAAAACGATAGCAAAACCACCTGTGGACAGAAAACCAACAGCCTGAAAATCTTTAAACGCAGGACAGTCAAGCTACTGAGAGCTCACATGCAGAGAAAGGCAAATCGATCTCATTTGAGATTCAACTAATGTAACACAGTATCACAAGGAACACAGACAACCTTTGTCCAGGGAAATAAGGAGGTACTGGACACTGGTTTCATTGTGCTGTCAGACCAACTGTGACCAGTGGACACACAGTATATAATCATATTATTGATAGGTTAACCTCATTTTAATATGGTTATGTCTAACAGTAAGACTGAGCATTGACTGTGGAAATGCAACCCTCTGTCCAAATGAAAATTCATTGATGCATCACAATAACTAATGCTCATACTTGGGGTTAGTAGTTTAAACCAATCTCTTACTTTAAGTATTAAAGTTTGTGCTAGGACTGATACCTCAAATCGTGTGGCTCATATGGAGACTCTGGAGAAGTTTGATTGTTTCTCTTGCACACTTCACGTTGTCTGGTTGTTTCCACATATTTATGTCTACATGTTACATCATTAGTAATTTAACCATAAGAAATTACATGAATGCAATCCACACATAAATGAAAGGAAATACCGTTTTTTTTTTTTTTTTTTTTTTTTTTGGCGTACAGATACCAACACCGAACGTTTTCCCAAATACACTTTGCATGTATTTCCAGCTTTGCATGCATGGAGTCTTGCAGACACAAAATTTTAATATTATGAACATTTTGGAAACAATGACTGATTTTGTGAGGTTTCTCAAGAGCAAGAGTTTCACCTTCATGTTCATCATCATAAGAATGAATGGACTATCTGGCTTGTCTACTGTCTGTCTGCCCACAGGCTTATCAATCAAGTACAAGTAAACCTGGATGAGCAACAACAACACTTTAACACTTTTAAAATCTGACACCAAAGTTACAAACATTGTGGCAGCAAATCCAAGAATCTCACTCTCCAGACTGTCACAACGTAAAGTTACACTGAAACAGCGGATGTATGGTCATCGGATTACACAGCAGTTAGGATGGGACAAAATATTGTGAGGGGTGGAAAGTGTCACAACTCCGACATCAGGCCTTCAAACCCAACTGAGCAAAGGGACAACTTCACAGATTTTGGCCCGCTTTGGGAAATTTTCTAGAAGCCTAGAAACCTGAACCTGTCGAAGGCCCAGTGAGACTAACAATGAACTTTACTGTCTGAAAATAAATAGCTCGTTTTGGCAGAAACCACATAAGTGTCTCATGTATCCAGACTTTAGATTTTGGGCTGGTCTGATGGTCCATGAATAGTCAGTGTGGGCATACTGTGAATCCATTTCTATGAGTCTTTCATTATAGCCTTTCAGTAAATTTGTCTAAGAAAATCATTTAGCAAAAGCAAAGCCAAAACAAGACTGTTATCATCTTCAGTTCAGACCTATAATAACATGTAAAAATTTGTAAGTTAATAAATCATTTTTCTTTTAACTTTAAGAACAGAACCACATTGATTACAAGCACAATATTCAATTAGGCTTTCAATTAAAAAAAAAATAAAATAAATAAAATGTCTATTTACTATTATTTAAAGGTAAATGAGTGGTGACGGAGGGAGGGAAATCAAAATGCACAAGTAAACTTTTGATTCAAATGGATTCTTCATATCATTATATAGGCTCTGTATACCCCCCTCCCCCCGATAAAAACATTGTAAAAGTTCAGAAATTAAAAAAAAAAAAGTATATTTGTCAATATAATTTGACGAAAATGATAAAACCCATTACAAACAAGCCATTTGTTGCATCCAGTGGGGACATTATTACTGTTTATAATGACTTATACTGTGTTTTTACGCATTTCATCACGTCGCATAAACATAAAACCATGTCTGCATTTGTGATTGGAGAAACAACAAACAACAAGCTCTACTCTACACTACTCAAAATTAGCATTTGAATCATCAGTGGCAAATTCTTTACATATATAAACGTACTTACAGTCTGTGAGTCAGAACAGCCGGCATTATAGTCTTCTCTCACAGGATCAGGAAACAGTCCATAAAATGTGCTGCACACATCTGAATATTTGGGGTGAACTGTTCTGGAACAGTGTTGTAGATACAACTTTGATTTCTAGTCATGTCCTCTTTTTAAAAGGCCTAAAAATGTATTTTCGCTTTCACAATAAAACAGCGTTTCGACAACATATCGCTGGCCGCAACAGCGAGAATCAAAGGTTACACCTTCTTTCTTTGCATGAACATTTGGGTGGTGTTATGCAAATCTCCAACACAGTGATGTAAACATGTGGAGGTGTTTAAACTAGGCGTTTTAGGAGAGCGTAGACGAGTCTTAACTTTTAGAAAGAATATCTCTTTGGGTTTGAGACTTTAGTCTTTGGAACTTTAGGAATATTATCTATTCACAAACAGCTTGTAACACTCCAAAGAGAAAGAAAAACTTGAAATCGCTTGATTATGACCCCTTTAAGCAAACTACAGATTTAGTTTTTTAATGAAAATACATGATAGTCACGTCGCAGGATGTGCGATGTAGGCTGTCGTAGTCAATCCGTTATTCATTAACTGTATGGGGCCAGCTGCTCCCCGGCCCTTCACGAATGTGATTTGCGGATTAATTGCGAAGCTTAACCATCATAGAGTGGAAGTTTATAATTTGCATGTTTTTAAGTCCTGTCAGTTTAACAGGGCAGAGAGACAGCGAGAGAGAAAGAGAGAGAGAGAGCACTGTCTTCAAACAACACGAGCGCTGTCTTGCTCACTCTCCCTCGCGCATATTAATCAATTGACATGGTGTCGATGTTTAAATAATTTAAAATGAGAATGTAAGTGTGCTCACCCCATTTTTGTTTGTAAGAAAACATTTGATTAGATTTCATAATCACAATATATATCGCAGAAAAAAATAATATATCGCAATTTTTCCCAATATCGTGCAGCCCTTACCCTGACCATGAGTCAGATACAGACTGCGTTCAGATAAACACACATGCAAACACACGGAAAATGGCAATTACTTCAAAAACAACAAACCACGCCTGTGCCCTTGCAGCGTCTCTCTCTCACACACACACACACACATTGCCCTCGGATGAGGTGTGGTGTAGCTGTAAGTAAACGGAGAATGTGATTATGTAAGGGTCTATAAATATCACCCCACTTTCTTTTTTACAATGATGAATCTAGAAGTAACTACAGCATCTTAAAGGAAAACATCACATGTGGCATTAGATGGAAAATATCCAATCTTTCAACTTCTGCCATGCTGAGATAAATGTGGCATAACATTAACATAGCTTTTATACATTTTCATAAAGTCAGTTATTATTTTGCTCTTGTAAATATCTGTAAACACCTGAAATAGCTTATTCAGGACAATACTAAAGAAATATCAAGACAATTCAAGTAATTTTGCACATTCTGCAGGGGTGTGTAACCTTATCAGCAGAATGTATGTAATTAATACAAACAACTAAATAATTACAACAAATGAAAACTACTCTTTTCTCATAATTTATTTCTTTGTTACTTTAAGGACTACTTGGAAAAGCAATGTTTACTTAATTGAGAAACACTCAGACAACGTAATAGCCCATTGTTTCGATTGTTAACAGTTTTACAGATTTAAATAAAGGAGTGTAGTGTGTTTATATAAAGTTTTGCCAACATTGTATTATGCATTGTATGTATGCAATTCCTAAATACAATGACTTCCACAAACCCTATGATTGGCATGTTACAATTCTGGATTTAAAATCCATGCTGTACATTGATGCTTCTGTACCACCTCCATTGTGATGTGAACACTGTGTCCCAGCATGCACTACTCGGGTTTCTTCACTGAGTGTCTCACATGTCATTTCTCTATTGTACAGAGACGTTTTATTATCTCACTGTTAATTCTTTCACATCACATTTTTTTTAGGAGACATTGCCTCCCTTGCCGCATAAGAGAGAAAACACCCCGACTTAATTAATGGACGGAATCCAAAATGCAACAGAAGCAATACAAACAGACACACACACAAACATAAACACACACACAGACAGTGACTCAGGACTGTGCTAAATTTGAACTGCTTTGTTGGAGAGGAGGTATCATTTCCTTTCACCCTCCATCTCTCCTTTCCTGTCGCCTCTCTGGTGTGTTAGAAATCTCCTCGCAGGAGGTTGAAGCAGGCAGAACTAGCAGCATAGAACTATGACTCATCTATTCAGCATCGACTCACACACACCCCAAAGCACTGTATGTGAGGAATCAACCTGCCATTATAAAAACATTGAGATTTCATTTCCATTATAACCCACTAATATGCACTGCATCCTCAGGTTTCTACTAGGGGTGCTATTTTTGTCCTTATCATTAACGGTCTTCTATGGAGCTAGTAGAATTTATTTACAATCTAAACCGACTCGAATTGTCATATTTTTATAAATTAATATATATATATATATATATATATATATATAAATTTATAAAAATATGACAATTCGAGTCGGTTTAGATTGTAAATAAATCACAAAACAATTGGGGGAGAATGTATCTCCGAGGGGAACTGACTGGCTTTAGAAGAGTTTAGACATACATGCCAACCCTCCCGATTTTTCCGGGAGACTCCCGAATTTCAAAGCCCCTCCCGAAAATCTCCCGGGCCGACCTTTCTCCCGAATTTCTCCTGATTTCCACCCGGACAACAATATTGCTGCACCATCCGTACATGGGCGTCGTTTCAGAACGAACAGCCTCTGGTGGAACGGCAACGCCACTCTGGCGTTATATTGCGCATGCGCGAATTTAACTGCTACTTCGTGACGTTCTACTTTTAATGGTCTACTACGGGAGAACAGCTGATTTGCCGGAGTCGCTAAAACGTGAGAGATTAGGTAAATAAATGTTATGGCATATGACACTGTAATTTGCATCAGTTTATGATTGTTTGATCACAAACAATCTCATTGGGAATCCCGAGAACATCTATATAGGTAATAAAAAAATATTTTATTTTACAATGATAGGTAAAAAAAACAAAAAAAAAAACAATTTTATATATATAGAAGTAATATTTTTGACATGAAATTAATTTAAGCATTTGTCTTGGCAAGTATGGTTTAGATGGTATTTTCTTTTCATCTTGCATCTGTATAATGCATATTAAATGGTGTTTATAAGCACCTCTGTAACCAAGAAAATGTTGTATCGCTGCTGTTCCATAAGTGCCACCTGCTGACAGAGAGTGAATTTACATTCACATAAAGTTGGACTATTCTGTTTTCACTTAAAATTTCGAAATTATACAATCTAATTGTTCAAAACTGTTCATGCTGCATGTGTGAAGCATATTTGTTTTACAGTTTGTGTCACTGTATAAAGGTCTACTTTTATTTGTGGAGACTCAATGAAAAACATTGTGCTTTTGTAAAATAAAGAAAACAAACAGGATGTTGCTTACTGCCATTTGAGTTTCCTTTTGGTAAACAAATATGGGTGCCACAATTACTGAAACTCAACATACACTCACCTAAAGGATTATTAGGAAAAATTATTAGTTCAATTTCTTATTAAGGCAATTATCTAATCAACCAATCACATGGCAGTTGCTTCAATGCATTTAGGGGTGTGGTCCTGGTCAAGACAATCTCCTGAACTCCAAACTGAATGCCAGAATGGGAAAGAAAGGTGATTTAAGCAATTTTGAGCGTGGCATGGTTGTTGGTGCCAGACGGGCCGGTGTGAGTATTTCACAATCTGCTCAATTACTGGTATTTTCACGCACAACCATTTCTAGGGTTTACAAAGAATGGTATGAAAAGGGAAAAACATCCATAATAACCACTCGTTACAACCGAGGTATGCAGCAAAGCGTTTGTGAAGCCACAACACGCACAACCTTGAGACGGATGGGCTACAACAGCAGAAGACCCCACCGGGTACCACTCATCTCCACTACAAATAGGAAAAAGAGGCTACAATTTGCATGAGCTCACCAAAATTGGACAGTTGAAGACTGGAAAAATGTTGCCTGGTCTGATGAGTCTCGATTTTTGTTGCGACATTCAGATGGTAGAATCAGAATTTGGTGTAAACAGAATGAGAACATGGATCCATCATGCCTTGTTACCACTGTTCAGGCTGGTGCTGGTGGTGTAATGGTGTGGGGGATGTTTTCTTGGCACACTTTAGGCCCCTTAGTGCCAATTGGGCATTGTTTAAATGCCACGGCCTACCTGAGCATTGTTTCTGAAGATTGTCTATCCCTTTATGGCCACCATGTACCATCCTCTGATGGCTACTTCCAGCAGGATAATGCACCATGTCACAAAGCTCAAATCATTTCAAATTGGTTTCTTGAACATGACGATGAGTTCACTGTACTAAAATGGCCCCCACAGTCACAAGATCTCATCTTTGGGATGTGGTGGAACGGGAGCTTCGTGCCCTGGATGTGCATCCCACAAATCTCCATCAACTGCAAAATGCTATCCTGTCAATATGGACCAACATTTCTAAAGAATGCTTTCAGCACCTTGTTGAATCAATGCCACGTAGAATTAAGGCAGTTCTGTAGGTGAAAAAGGGGTCAAACACAGTGTTAGTATGGTGTTCCTAATAATCCTTTAGGTGAATGTATATAGGCGACGTTACATGTCATATCATATTGAACCGGGACCCCGAACCGAGGTAGGTACCGAATTGTGACATCTGTGTATCGTTACACCCCTAGACTTAAGGCTGATTTATACTTCTGCGTCGAAACTACGCCGTAGGTTGTGTCAAATCTATGCGGATTGCAACCGCTGTTATTGGTCTGCTAGTACCCATTCCTCCGTATGTATTTGAATTTTGTGTGTATTTTGCACTTTAATATATTTTAATGTTACACAATAAAATGAAGCAAAGAATAAGCGTCTTATCTATTATAAAAATGTAGCACTGCAGTACTTTGTTGTCTGCGACAAACCATTGTTCTGCCATGGTACAAGTCCTTGTAGAGATTGAAAGAATGCCATCTTCTGCCGTTCCGTTGTCATCTCTTTTTGTAGTTCTGTTCTTTGATATGTATTTCCTGCTGTCACGGCTGATGCTTCTTAGACAAGCTGCTTCTTCTTCAGCTTTTGCCGTGGTCTGCGGGTTGCATATCAACATGCCCGTGGACACTGCAGACTAGCGGTTTGCATATTGTACTGCACGCCGATGCGGACAATGACACAGAAGTATAAATGAAAACCAACACACAGCCTACGGCGTAGAGGCTATGGCGTATGTCCGACGCAGAAGTATAAATCAGCCTTAAACAAACTAAACTAAAGCCAACCGAACCCACTAATACAACACAGCACACACTGAGGATGACAGCTAAAGGCCGACAGATGGCGGCCACTAGAAACATTAATGAACAAATGAGTTGCTGACCATCTATTATTCACACACACACACAGTGCCATTTAACTTTCAGAATGAGGCAAAGATGCTCTCTTATCTCTTAGATCATTCTGATGACAAAAACATCAACGATCACCCCTGAACTTCAAGAAACTGAAAATACACACTTCTTGCTAAGGAAAGTTTCGGGACATTTGGTGCATTCAAGTCTCCCTGGGAAGTTTACATTTATGAGTTTCATTACATTTATGCAAATTGTAATAATGATATCATGAGCATTTAAATGACTTTGTTCAGAGCACAAACTGTACTTCTACAAAATCATGAATAGAAGTAATGTGCACCAAGATGGCGTTCAATTTTTGTTATGATTTTACTGAATATAATTTTTTTTTTTTAAAGAGCTGCTGTAAATTTTATTATATTCAATGATAACCGTGCAATACAATGGCATTTTTCCAGAATTTTAAGGTTTAAAGTGGGCGGGACCAAAAAAAAAAAGTTTGAAAACCACAGCACTTGTTAATTCTGAATGCTATATAGGAGAGATATTATTCAAATTTGGATGCAGCAAATTTAAACCGCTACAAACTCATGATGTTTAATTAAGCAGTGTCTAGTTAGTTTTAAAAATAAATGTATATTTGGCCTGTGTGTTATAATTTTATTTGTAATTTAACTTCTATTGTAATATAATGTAATAACTTGTGGCCGACTGATCAAATAATAAGAGGAAAACACATATGGACTTGTCCTTCTCAGTTGTCCATCCCAAATGGACGATCAGATGCAATGTGCAATGTTGTGTGATTATGAATCTTGGGCATAGTAAACATACTGAATGCTAAATTAGTAGGTTGTATACCAATGGGCTTTTTCCCTGCACATGTAAATGTCCTCTTTAGTGGTGTGGCATGCATGGATCAAATAACCTCTTTACATCTAGGCCATAAACATTCCACCACAAACAGCACAAAAATACAAATCCATCTAGCAACTGTCTCGGATCGACCCCAGAGGTTATGGGTGACACTCACAGCTGCTGACATTCAGTTGTCCTGTTTAAATTAAGATCTGCCTGCAGTAAAGATCATGTAACACATGAGGCATGCATTGGTGATAAGCAAAACCTCTCAGATTTACGTCATTAATTGAGCCAAGCCTACATTTCTGTCTTCAGTGTTAATCCAATTTACTTCAAACCGTTTGTATAGCTCATAGACACCTAACCGCTGAGCTTCCCATAATGAAGCTGCTGAAGTCCAGCATCATTGGAGAGTTTACTGTAGCTCTGTGAGTAATGAGCCTGAAATAAGCATACAGTCACATTTGTGGACTGCACAATTAACTCATAAATCATTATATTTAGATAATTTGCATTTTTAGTTTTTAGTTCATTCTCAGTAGTCAGTTCTGACAGTCCAGGATGGAAGTTTAATTTTTAGGGGGTCGACCATCTATTTAAGATGATAGCAAGTTTTGACAGTGCCACAGAGTCAATGTTTATACTTAACCTTATAACTGATTATTCAACATTAATAGTATGTATTAGGGCTGCACGATATTAGGAAAAAATGACATTGCGATTTTTTTTTTCTGCGATATATATTGCAATATGAAATATAATCTAATTTTTTCTTACAAACAAAAATGGGGTGAACACACTTACATTCTCATTTTAAATGATCTAAACATCGACACAATCTTTTCAACTGATTAATATGTGCGAGGGAGAGAAAGCAAGACAGCGCCTGTGTTGTTTGAAGACGGTGAACATGCGACCTCTCTCTCTCTTTCTCTCTCGCTGTCTCTCTGCCCTGTTAAACTGACAGGACTTAAAAACACATGCAAATGATAAACTTTCCCTCTATGATGGTTAAGCTGTGCAATTAATCCGTGGATCACATTCGTCAAGGGCCGGGGAGCAGCTGGCCCATACGGTTAATGAATAACAGATCAACTATAACAGCCTACATTGCACATCCTGCGATGTGACTATCGTGGATTCGTACATCGCGATATCGATGCTTAAATGACACCGTGCAGCCCTAGTATGTATATATCGTACATACTATGTAAATCATATGTTTTCATACGATCTGCTTAAGCACCACTGATTGTTAGATTTTTGTTGGACTTTCATGGGCGTTTAAGGGTGCACTTATGTATCGGCCAATAATCGGTATCAGTACCAATTACTATATCCAGTCAATAAAAAGACCAATTACTCTGAAATATGGAAAACATGTTGATTTTTTTTTTTTTTTTTAATTAATCATCTCAAATGAAAAATTTTGACCAAAATATTGGTATCTGTATCGACAAATGTCCCTCTAAATGACTGGATATCGGTATCGGCACCTAAATGCGTATCAGTGCATCCCTAGTAATGTTGTCAAAGATATCGATTTTTTTCAATACTGTAATATCAGAGAGTTGAAATACTTCTTCTGAAGTATTGGTATTCCGATATCAGTTGATCTTTTTTGCTCCCACTTCTTTTCGACAGTGGAATCGTGCCAAGAAATTGCCATATCTCCAAAATGTTTTTTCTCTAGTATTTTAACTTTAAAGTTGCTGTGTGTAAGTTTTTGACTCTACTAAAGCTTAAAAAAAAACATAATATGTTTTCAGATATTTAAGAAACATGCTAAGTTAACATACTTGTTTATCAGAAAAACAACACTACAGTCAGTCATTCTCCTTTGAAATGCTCATTCCGGGCCGAGAATGTCGGTCTTTGTTTTGATTTGTGAAATCCGCCCACTGCCAGTTTACCCAATGGTATCTCAAATCCCAGGTTGCCAATTGGCGGAAAAATAGTGAATTTCATTTCAGTCATGGTCAAGAGCACTCATTCCTGTTGATGTCATCAATCGTGAAACCTGCGTGTGCATCAAGTCTGAGGAGGAGGGGCTGGGTGAAAAAAAAAGCTCTCAAATATTTTGAATTTGGACTGTAATACCTAGTTCAACCACTCGGTGTCAGTCCTACATACAGCATCTTTAATGTAAAAAATATACCGTATTTTTCGGACTATAAGTCACATCTGAGAATAAGTCGTATTAGTCCAAATATACGTCATGATGAGGAAAAAAACATAAGTCGCACTGGACTATAAGTCGCATTTATTTAGAGCCAAGAACCAAGAGAAAACATTACCGTCTACAGCCGCGAGAGGGCGCTCTATGTCTTCAGTCTAGGCTACAGGAGCACCGAGCAGCATAGAGCGCCCTCTCGCGGCTGGAGACGGTAATGTTTTCTGTTAGTTAATTTCTCTCGGTTCATGTCAAATTAATTTAATTTTGATAAATAAGTCGCACCTGACTATAAGTGACAGGACCAGCCAAACTATGAAAAAAAATGTGAAAAATACGGTATGCCATTGTCATGTTCTAGCGTAGTTATATTTATCTTTCAATAAAAAACTGAAATGTTCTGCCTTTAATATTGTAGCAGTTTTTCCTCATGGTATCAAATGTTATCAAATATCACTAGTTTTCGAAGTCATGAATTCCAGTTTTGTGACAACTCCTATGTTTTTTTTTTTTTTTTTTTATCTTACGTATTCATACATACCACATAGTATGAATTCATATTAAAGTGTTCCTGTAGCGGTAGTGGTAGAGCATTTTTGTTAGCTTGAAGCATCTGCTAAATGCATAAATTTAATTTAATTTAAAGTGCCAACTCAAAAAAAAATTGTTTTCTTATCTAGAATACCTTGAAAATCTTGGAAGTTAACAGTTAGTTTGACTGTTGGCCTGTTCATAAAAAGAAGTTTGAGTTTGGCCAAACATCCGTGTCTACATTTGAATGAAGTCTACGGTGCGTGCGTGCATGCATGTGTGTGTGTGTGTGTGTGTGTGTTTGTCTGTTGAAACCTCAAACGTTTTCCTTTCAGTCTTTAAGCCAGTGAATGGTGACTGCCTGACAGAGTCAGTGATGTAATAGTTTAACAGCGTTAAGATAAAGCTTGAAGGCCTCATAAACTCATCTGAATGAATAGGCTGAAGTCAAACATCCAGTGAACTGTGCTTCTAGACCTTGACAAAATCTGTCTTAGACAACATAACCGGCCACTGTACTAAAGTACTGCCATGAGCACAGGTTTAGATGCTGTTCTTCAGAAGAGACAGCTGAAATCATTCACAGTTCAGCTGTTGTGTTAGTTTTCCTAAATTCCTCTGGAACAAATGTGAGGGACTGAAATAGTGTATTTTCTGCCTTCATCTGTTAAATGTTTTTTTTTTAGAAACTATATTTGTCCACATTTATTTTTTTTAAAGTTAAGTTCCAAGAGACATTCTTTTGTACTCACTTTGAAAAAAAATACTGAGATGAAGATCAAGTCAGCATGGTCATAAAGTATCTGAGGAAATCACAATGCATTGCTCTCCAAAATATAAAAATATCATGTCATACTTGCATATCAAATACAAAAATCACACTCGGTTGTATATTTTCCCTTAAAAAAATAGGGGGTGATGCTTCGGGTCTCCCGCGAGACACAGTGACTCCACAATGTCTTTGCATTGTGAGTCGTAACACTAAAAGATGTAGCTTAAAATTTCTCTCACGCCATAACCAGTTTTGAGTTCCCGAGACCCTGATTAAGACCCTATTAGGACTCCTCTGCGGACACCTCAGTGCATCAGCGGGGAATGACTCCAAACCTGACTTATAAAGCTGATGACTCATGGAATGCATCCTGTGAATAAATAACTTTCTTTGTTTAACGCCAGAACCACAATGAGTTACAGAACCTCTGGGAAACACGTTTTTAAAGGGATTACTGTTGTCATATGCCCACATTTAAGTCAATCTACCGGTATGACTTAATTTATTCTGTAGAATATGAAATTATGTATCATGTAGAATGTTTACAATGCTCTTTTTTCCATACTACACAAGCATAAAATTGATCTTAAATTTTAGAACAATAATAATAATAATAATAATAATAATAATAATAATAATAATAATGTGTTGTTAAAAGATTAATCACGATAAATCGCATTCAAAATTAAAGTTTTGGTTTACATAATGTGCGCGTGTATACTTGTGCATATTTATTATGTATATCAATACACACATACAGTATAGATGTGTAAAACATTTTTTATTTATGTTTATGTATATGTTTATTATGTTTATATTTATGTTTAATACGTTTATATTTATAGAACTTAAAATATTTAACAAAATAAAAAAGTAATTTTTCTTAAATATATACATGCATGCATATTTATATATACATAATAAATATACACAGTGCACATACACATATATTATAAGATCAATAAGTAATAATAATTGAAAAAGAAGTCTGGGCCTAATATTTTTTTTATTTCCTTGGTAGAAATTGGGTTTGGAACAAAAAGGGAGTAAATTATGAAAGTTCTTACTGAAGTTTTTATTTCACGATCTCTTCATTTAATAATCAAAAGAGATATCATAAAAATGGCTTATAAAACAAAATAATCAATACAGCTTGGCATTAAATCATGTCAAACCTGCTGTTGCTGTTGCATACAGGCTCAGGGCAAGATCTATAATGAATAATGATTTAAATGTTAAACTCTTCCTGACTAAAATTAACACATGAATTCAGATCATTTGTAAAACGGATTCACGAGTCATACTTTAATGTTACTTTGGCTGTGTTTGTCACTTTTGGAGCTTGACATCTCTAGTCTTTCACTATGTGGAAAAGAGCAGCTTTGACATTCTGCTAAACATCTCCTTTATACTTCCACAGAACAAACTAGGTCACACAAGTTTGCAGCACCACGAGGGTAGGTAAATGATCACCAAATTTAATTCTGGTGTTAAAAACTAAAGTAAAGCTCCTCTGCTGAGGCAGCACAACTCATTATTCAGATGACGCAAGGACTAGAGGAGTGACGTCAGAGGCATCATTACTTATTTATTGTCTTAGTCATAGACCATAAAAGCATCCCCAGCACAAACACTTCATCTGCTGTTTGAACGCATGAAGTCGCTTACCCTCCGCCACAGTCTCCTCCACGGTCACTTGATATCGTCCGACAGAGAAAACGCGTCCGATAAACGCGCCGGACCCCGCGCCGCCCCCCGCAGCGGCTACAGGCGCGGGTCCGGAGCTCACCATCTCCCGACGGGCATCGAAGAACTTCTTCATTGTCCAACCGGTAATACTTGAATCCTCATTAAAAAATGAAAAACCGCCAGGCTCTCGCGTGCGCGTCGCTCTCCAGCCGGTGGGATGCGCAAAATAGAGAAAAGCGCGACGATCTCTCAGTGTAACTCAGAGCTCAGCAGAGCGTCATCACACTATCATAGACCCAAAACAGCTCAGAGAGACAGGACACATGTCTCATACAGCTGCTCAGAAGAGATGATATGAGCGGCAGCAACGGGAATCCTCCTGCCACGCTGTCTTTAACCGTGCCCTGCGATTACCGGGAGCACAGCCTTTTGCTCATTCAGTATCACAGCTGATCCTCGGGAAAAGACGCTCGCTCGACACCCGGAAGTGCAAGGGATAGGAGGGAAGCAGCCGGTCCGACGGTGTTTTCCTGGAGAGAAAAGTGAGCGACGGCGTACGCTCATTGCCGGCTGACGGGGTTAAGTTACGAGAGCAGCCATACACCGGTTAAGAAGAGGAGTAACGTTGAAGCGCGCGGCAGCACGCACTCGGTCGTGTCGCTCCAGTAGTTGTAGTTCCACGGTACGCGGTGACGTCAGCGGTGACGTCTCCGATACGCCGCAACATTATTGTTATAACATTAAATCAAATTTGAACATTTGTGACCCTTGAGAACAAAACCTGTCACAAGTAACAAACGTATATTTGTAGCAATAGCCAACAATAAACTGCATGAGTCACAGTTATTGATGTTTCTTTTACGCCAAAAATCATTAGTAAAAATATTAAGTAAAAATAATGTTAAATGAAGATATTTTGTACATTTTCTAACTTAAATATATCAAAGCTTATTATTATTTTTAATTGGTAATATGCATTGTTAAAAACTTGATTTGGGCAACTTTAAAGGCGATTTTATTTATTTATTTTTGTTATTTTTCATTTATTTTTGCACCATCAGATTCCAGGTTTTCATATACCGGAATCTCAGCCAAATATTGTTCTATCAAACAAAATATCGATGTATAAAGCTTATTTATTCAGCTTTCAGATGCTGTATAAATTTTAATGTTAATGTTTTTATGGTCCAGGGACACATATATCGACTGTGAAATATAATTACATAATTGACGTTAAATTTATGTGAAACTCATATAATGAAAATAAATAAACAAACAAACAAATAAAGAGTATTATTAAGATGCATTTGGTCAGAATGACACGATGGCTGTGACACTGCTGCACCCTACAGGAAAATGTCTTTCTCCACAATACCACAAAACTAAGTCTGGAAGCACAAAAAAAATGGTGTTTCAAGAGTGTTCACTCAGAAATCGATAGTAAATTTCACAAACAATTACAAAGAAACAAGAATTTACTAAATGAATTAAACATGATATTTTGAAGTAGAAAAAAAAATCCACACATTTCTTGTAAAAACAAGTACAAGTGAGGACATTTTTTTACAGTTTGTCTGGTTGACTGTAACATCCACTTAGTTATTTCTATATTTTTCATATACTTCTTCAACTCATTTGCTGTCATACCAAACACATCCGACATTTGACACACAGAAGTTTTTAGTGTTAAAAATGTTTATCACTTGCCACTCAGTCAGCTGTGGACTCTTTCTTAAATGTGTCATTGCATGAAAACTACAGCTGAGACATCTTATCCCTCTCTCCCTTACTGTTCAGAATAGAGATAACACCAGTTCTGAGAAAAGCAAGCATCTTACGTCTGCAGATGACAGCTGCTTTGATGTTTTTCCTAATGCAATGACATTCTTGCATTTTTAAGTGGAAGTGTCTTTTTGGCGCTTCTGTGCTATATCTGCAAATGTAAAATGTTGTAAGATGGTGTTTATCTCAGCACCACAAAAACTTATAGTTCTTCTTTGTGCATTACAAATTCATATTTGTATGCACAATTACATTTGACCTTATCTTCATTTCTGATTAACCCAAACAAAATATTCTGGAGAGACATGATTTAATTTTATTTTTTGAAGATCTCCTTGTTACAGAATAATTATACAATTAATTCTGAGTAACATTATGTATTTATTATAGGGTTAGGGTTTGGTTTAGGGCTCTGTAATTATGCATTATTTACTGTTTAACAAAGACATTGTTTAAAATCATTATTGATACAACTCAATTCATTAATTAAATGTAGTTCAAATTAAACAATAAAAAGGTAATGAGCAGTGAAGGGACACAGCCTTTTAATAGCATGTCGAGTGAAAAATTTACACTTAGTTATTAAAATCATCTTGTTTTCTTTTAACCAGCAGCACAAGAAAACCTAAAACATGCAAAGTCTTCAACAAATCTATTATTTTGTTTTGATGAAGATTAATTTAATACAGTAAAAGTCATTGTCCAAAAAAACAAAACAAAAAAAAACATGCTAACCATTAAAAAATATATATACATTTGAATTAATATATATCTCCCCCTCCAAGAAAAAAAGCACTTTAATATGAAAATGCATCTCATCTCCAATGATTATTGAAGTTCTTTCCATTTGACTTAAAAAAAACAAAAAAAAAATCACTATACTAGTAGTTATGGCCCAGCACAAAAAAAAAAAAAAAAAAAGAAAAAAAATCCTTCAACCCTCTCCATCCATTTGTAATAGTTAAAGCACTCAACTTTATGTTTCCTCTGTAAAAGAAAGAAGAGAGAAAGTTTTTACTGGGAATGCTTAAATGATAAAAACATACAGCCAATATCTTTGAATCACACTATTTTAATGGAATGCACGCTTGTGTTAAAAACCTGATGTACAAGGTGAGGGGAGTTTAAACTACTGAAGAATAACTTACAAACAGCACGCATGGATGTGGTCAAGGTGTCAAATACAATGCTACAGCACATTAAGAGAATTACAAATGTTCATTAAAGGCAATTATTAACATGTGGCAAGTCCCTATGATCAGTGACATCTCTTCCCGCTACTTTATATTATATTTATATCCCATGTTCATAAATAATCATGTAGTAGTCCACTTCTCACCTCCATTTAATTCCAATAACATATTTCCACTAGTGAAACACAAAATGAGATTATATTGATGCTGCTATTTTCCAGAACGTTAAAGCTATGGAAAAGAGCAGCGCGTACATTCCGCTAAATATCACCCTCTTTCGTTTTCCACTGAAAAAAGCCATATTGATTGAAAATGACACAAAGGTGGGTAAATGATTGAAAAGTTAGCATGAACTAGCATTTTTTAAATCTATCCTGGAGAAGACGGTCTACCAAATCCTCTTGGTTTGAAGAAGAATGGGGACCACAGAGAAAATAAGGAGTCAAATCTCATACTTGGTTGTCCAAATATATTCAAATTTGCCCGTGTAAAAGCTCTCAACAGCATTTCTCATAGGCCCAAACCACAAACGCTTAAAGACAGCATTACAGTATCCATGTCGCTCAAAAGTTTCAACAGGCTTGGCTTCTCCTTACTCCGAAAAAGAAAGAAAGCAAAAGAAAAAAGAAAACCTCAACCCCCTTTACGCACCATTCTTCATCAATAACTTTGATTTCAGGAAGGGGAATTTTAACTAGCAAATGTTTTCGCTGTGTCTTCCTTGCCTCTGTAAGTCCTCTTCCCATGTGTGAAGGGCAGGTATCTATACTTGATCATGTGCTGCGGAAGAAAACACAAAAAGAGTCAAAGAACTTCAGTTTCGGTGCAAATCAATCTCTAGTTTTAGGTAACTCCGCTTTGTGAACTAAAATAGCTGGTAAAGGAAAGCTTCCACTTGCGAACCTTGATCTGCCGTTTCATGGTGATGCAGAACAGCATGATGAAATACATTACGAGGATGGGCCAGAACACTGGCACGTTGAAGGCTTCGAAGAACGTGCAAATCATAGCGACGATGATGCCTTTCGTCGCTGAATGCCTGAAACATCAACCAAAAACAACGCACACTGGTATCAATGCGCTCGGAGGGAATATACAACACATTTATGTAATGTGAACATCAAAGACACTGAGAAAATAACTACGGCTGTTGCCATTCATCGATTTTATTCGAACTTCATTTACATCGGACTTCAACCACGCCATTTCATTAGATTTGGAGGGTAGATTTTTTTTTAAATCCACGCAAACACAGGAGAAACCTCATTATCGCGCGGTTTCAAAATAAAAGCTCAAACCCTTACTCGGAGTTTACATGTTTAGAAAGAAATGGCCAAATATGAAAGATTAAGTGGACATTTGAATTAAATGGTGCTTGGTCAATATTAAACAAGTATTTTTTCTGCACTATCACCAGTAATCATCTCTGCAGGCCTTTGTTGTACTGCGTAAAGTACGTTAGCTCTATTGTTTATTATACATCATGTATTTTAATGGTTTTGTTCAATAAAACCATATGATTTCTTGATTTTATTACACTGTTTGAACTAATTATTACTGCTTGCTATTACATATGTATTTTAAGTAATTTTAAAGGCTATTGTTCACTTACGTCTATTTTTATTACCACAAAAAAGTATTAAAAAATAAGGGTCCTATGAAATCCATTTTATTTCCAAATTAATTTTTCTATACTCTGTTTTAATGGCTAAATTAAATTGTATTAATCAAACAGCCTGTCTAATTAATTGAGTTTTACAGTTTTATCTTTTACCAAATTCTGTTTTCCATTATTTTCTGGATTCCATTTTAATATTTCCATTAAATTTTAATAAATCAAAAGCATCTCCAATTCATTGACTTATGAAATATGGGTTTCTTTTGGTTTTAATAAATTTCAATTTATTTTATTGTTACATTGAAGAGTACATTCTTCTGTACAATAGTAATAGATTTCAGTCAGTTATTGTAAAACTGTGTCCCTCATTCGCACAAAGGCATCAGCCCTACTTTTCATATGTATTCATCCAAATTTTGCCAAACTCTGAAACAATCTGCATTGCACAGTAAATTCAATTTAACTGCAGCAGCAGAAAGAAACTAGCGATCAAATTCTGACAGATCTTTGCTTGGACTATTCATTAAAACTCCCGAAAGTGACAACTTACCAGAATTTGAATTCAGGCAACCTCCTGATGAACGGCCGGAACTCCTCGTTCTGTTTCGTGGGAAGTGCTGGACCCTCATCTGAAGAGGAGACACGGATTACGGGAAGAGAACAACAACACAAACATCAGTGAGGACAGTGAGATTGGTTTAAAACCCGGTCCTACCTGGATCATCAAGCAACGAGGGATCCACTTTTGGTGAGAGGAAAGCAATGAAGAGGTTTAGGTGGTAGATCCCAAGAGCATATGTGACTATATACCACCCCTAATAAAAGACAGAAGGGTTTCATTACATTTGATTCACATTTTGTAATAAAAAGTTACTTTCTAATGAGTTTACAGCAGCATGATAACTGTGTCCATAACATTAAAGCAGATGCATTCTGTGACTGTTCATAAACAGCATCACGGTGGTTTTACCTGTAGTATATATACTCTGATCATATATATGGCCGTTAGAAGAAGAGTGACCGCCCATCGGACTGCTGAGAACGGTGTTGACTTGTCCAACCATGACTGATAAATCTGCATTTCAAAGAGAAAGTGTAGCTGGGATTATCCAGAGCACTGACTTGCAATCTCAAAATCAGTCGAAAAGTCATTTCCAGGAGCCTGACCTGCCCGAGCCGTTTAAAGAAGTTTCCGATCGCTGATGGTTTCCCATGGATGGATTCACCGGCACTGTCTCCTTCTGACATTCTGTCTGTGAATTCAGAGGAACGGACCGAGTGTTCAGCGGAAATGGAAATATTTTTACAGTTTAAATCACAATGCAAAACAATGCTACCTTTCTACCCTGATATGACACAATATAAATCTGACCAGTGAGTACACAATCACATCCCGCTGTCGTCTCTGCTTAATATAACTGTTCTTATATCGTGTGATGCCGTTGAACAGCTACACCACACTCATTTACATTTCTAAAAGTGCTTTATGCTTCAACTGTGATGCTGTCCTTTCTACACTAAAGCAAAATTAGGTTGAGTCTCGACTTAAAAGAAATTAAAGCTAAAAGATGTGATGTGAAAACAAAGCTCTGATTTAATGTACATTATCTTTATTTCCTAAATGTTCCTAATAAGCAAGTGTAATTAAGGAATTGGTTTAAAGCAACCATTTCTCAAACAATGAAAATGTAAATCCTTTATTTATACAATTTCTATTTTTTTTAGATCATCTTATTTGCTCTGTACTGTCAATGAATGGCACTTTCCAGGCGGGGTTATGGGTGGTGTTAAATGACATTTTGGGTTTGAAATCCAAACATATTTGTTGACTAAACAATGCCCCTGTGACGTGCTGCACAAGTCCGTCAATGATAAAATAAGACTGACTTCGGAGTGCGTTAAAGATTGATTTCCTGGTGTTAGAAATCAAGGGGAAGCCTCCGTATGCTAAACTACAATCTGAGGAAAAGTCCAACACACAACCACGTCAATGAACAAGAGGTTGTTCGAGTATAAAAATCAGACTGAACTAAGATTATCTTTAAAAAACCGGCACATAAACTTAAAGTAGAGCCGGTTGGAGTCGGTGTAAAAGACTTGGAGCCCCAAAGCAGCTCATCAGACTAATTCCTCCATCTTTCAATTACTTCTACGTTATTTAACGCATCAATTTGGTGAATACCGACATATAATATTTATATGTCAACAAAAACTTGTTATTTTAGGGCAGAAGCTACGATTCCCGGTTCAGATCCGAGTCTATTTCCTGACATTTACATCGAACAGGACAGAACATGCAAATATACAGTAGCTTTAGTTCCGGTACAGAGATATTCTCAGTCTGTTCTCATAAGTCAACTGGCGAAACAGACACTAACCTCAACGTTTATTTCATTAAATCACTTATAACGTAACTAGAAGGATAATAGTCGGACCTCGTAAGCTAATTTGCTATTAGCTTAGCTCACTTTGCCGCAGCTGAGTGATTTCTTTAAGGCGCAAAGCATGCTGGTTACTGTAGTTTTTAAATCAGGTGTCCTCCGTTGATTTAATATGCGGACGCCTACGTGTAAACTACACTTCCCATCCTACGTCACAAAACAAGTCGCCTCAAGCGGAAACACACGGGTTGTAGTTTTCGTATGTGAATGTGTAATCGCAACTAAACGTGGGAGACATCGAGAAGAAACTACAAAGACCAGCAGACATGCGGAAAAGTGGACAACTCACTTCCGGGGAAATCCGAACGCAGGCGTTTGAGAGGCAAACTTTGCTAGCACTATCTCTTACGGCATCTTATACAAAATATAATTGTACAATCGTTATGCCACGTGAAGACGATACAATTAGACGGACAGTTAGCATACTCGAGGAGTAGTTGTGCCTGTGAGAGGTTCAGAATAGGAGTAAGATTAGAGGAATGGTGTTTCTCTTACCCGCTTGTGCCGCTGTGTCAGTCTCGCGCTGCTGCTGCTGTGAACACGTCAGCACGTCAGACCACAGCAGCCGCGCGCGGAGCACATCGCTCCCTGAGCTGGACCTCGGACCGACACACACTCACTTCTGTTCACACACATCCGCATGTGCTGGAAATCACACACAAGGTTTCGATTTTTTGGTTTCTTAATGGGAAAGGCGCATTATTGTTATTATCATCCCAAAGAGGCACAAAATCATTTTCACTGACTTTACATTAACTGTTGGAAAGCTCAGCCCGAGCACTCTCTATTCTATTTCTATTCTACCTACTTTCTTTTTATTTGTTGTTTAAAAAAAAACTTGACCTTTTAAAACTAGCATTTTGTATAATTGTGTGTATATGTAGCTCTATATATATATATATATATATATACACACACACACACACACTCGCAGGCCACTCTAGGTAAACCTGTATAATTACTTGGTAAAACAAACAGCTAATCAGCCAATCACGTGGCAGCAACTCAATGCATTTAGGCATCTGTGGTGAAGACGACTTGCTGAAGTTCAAACCAAGCATCAGAATGGGGAAGAGAGTGGATTTAAGTGACTTTGAACGTGGAATGGTTGTTGGTGCCAGATGGTTTGGTCTGAGTATTTCAAGCACAACCATCTCTAGGGTTTACAGAGAATGATCCGAAAATGAGAAAATATCCAGTGAGCCGGCAGTTGTGTGGATGTAAATGCCTTGTTGATGTCAGAGGTCAGAGGAGAAAGGGCAGACTGGCTAGAGATGATAGAAAGACAACCGTAGGTTAGGTTAGGTATACTTTATTGTCCCAATGGGAAATTTGTTTTGAGCTCACGAATACAACCACTGCATTGACAAAAAATATAAAACAAACACATAACATAATAATAGAGAAGAAAAATACACAATTATGAGAAAAAAAAACCCTTACACAAATACCAAACTTAGAATAATAATCTCTACTTGATATTATTTAATAACATAACAGCTGAAGGAATGAATGAGTTCTTGAAATGGTGTAGTCTACAGCTTGGCATTCATAATCTTCTCCCCAATGGCAACAATTCAAACTCAGAAAACAGGATGTGTTGTGTTATACATAATCTTGCCTCCCTCGGTATAGATTTTTCATATAGGGTCTGGAGATAAAAAGGTTCTGTTCTGCCCATGATCTTCATGACCGTTTTAATAAGAAGTCCAAGCCTAGATTTCCGATGTACTGATAAATTACTGTACCAAAGATGTGTTCCGTATCTGATCACATTCTCCAGTATAACCTGGTAAAACATCATCATAATCTTACTAATGACACCGTAAAGTCTGGTCCTTCTCAAAAAATATATTCTTTGTTGCAGCTGAGTGCACAAGGTATCTATATGAACCTGCCATGTTAGAGAAAAATCAATGTAAACACCAAGATATTTATATGAGGACACTTGTGTGACAGGAACATCATGAATATATATATAGGGCTATGGTTTCCGATTGACTTTGGATTAAATATCATCTCTTCAGTTTTCTTCACATTCACAATCAGGTGGTTGCCATCACACCACTCTATAAA
Source organism: Carassius auratus (assembly GCF_003368295.1). Lineage (NCBI taxonomy): Eukaryota > Metazoa > Chordata > Actinopteri > Cypriniformes > Cyprinidae > Carassius > Carassius auratus. Next base: position 26,922,036 of record NC_039250.1, read on the forward strand.
CTGATTAATCTCAGAGCAGTAAGACGAAATGTCTTGATCTTTATATAATAAGCTCAGAATCGCAGTATCATCTCTACATTTCACAATATAGCTGTTACTATTATTCCTCGCACAACTGTTTGTGTACAGTGTGAAGAGAACCGGGGAGCTGACACACCCTTGAGGGTCTCCTGTACTAATATCCTGAGGGTCGGAAATCTTCTTGTTAATCTTAACCTGTTGTGTTCTATTCTTTAGAAAAGAAAAATACCATTAAAAAATAAATGGATTTTACATCCATCTCTTTTAATTTCTCCAATAATAAATAAGGTTGCAAAGTATTAAAAGCTGAACTAAAATCAATAAAAAGTAGGCGTGCGTATGCCTTTGAGTGCTCCAGATGGTTAGATACTAGATGGGTGATACTTCTTACTGCATCATCCGTAGTCTTGCCCTGTCTGTATGCAAACTGCCACGGATCTAGTTTAGATATTAATTCACTTTCAATATGGACACAATGTACTTCTCAAAGCATTTCATTATTACTGATGTCAATGCTACAGGTCTAAAATCATTATTCTCGGACGGGTGTGGCTTTTTCAGAATAGGAATGAACACAGCTTTTTTCCAGAGTGCAGGAACTATATGTGAGTCCAATGAACGCTGAAAGAGTGTACACCACACTGGAGTAAGTTCTTCAGCACAGGTTTTCAAAAGCTGGGCGGGGATCCCATCAGCTCCCTTAGATTTCCTTGAGCATAGTTGATGAAATAGCAGCTGCACTTTCAAAACTGTCTAGCTGTAATCTGCTGCCCATAACATCCGTCAGAGAACCAATAACAGATCTGCATTTATCAGAAAAATCATGAGTTTGAAAGCGCAGGTAAAATCTATTCATTAGCTTTCTGTAAATCATCACTCGTATTAATAAATGGTCTATTTGATTCCATATTAGTAACAGCCTTCATTGTATTCCACTATTTTTTTTGAAGTGGAAAACTGACGCTCAATGAGGTCTTTTTGTCATCCCCTTGCTTCTTTTAACTGATGATTAAGCTTTTTGTATTATTTTCAACCCAGCAACTCTGATCTGTAGTTCTTATTTTCTATTGGATTTAAGTCAGGTGATCAGCTGACCATTCTAGAAGCTTTATTTTCTTTCTTTGAAACCAGTTGAGAGTTTCCTTCGCTGTGTGTTTGGGATCATTGTGTTGCTGAAATGTCCACCCTTGTTTCATCTTCATCGTCCTGGTAGATGGCAGCAGATATTTATCAAGAATGTCTACATTTTTCGATTCATCCCTCCTTCAATTATATGTATTTTGCCAGTGCCACACCATTATATTTTGGGGTTGATGTGCTGTGCCATTTGACCTCCAAACATGGTGTGTATTAAGGCATCCAAAGAGTTTAATTTTGGTCTCATCTGACCAGACTATATTATCACAGTATTTCACAAGCTCTAAATGTGGTACACAAAACTTTAAACAAGCTTCAATATGCTTTTTCTTCAGCAATAGAGCCTTGTGTGGTGAGCGGTGAGCGCCGATAACAATAGTGAACAGCTGAGAATATGAATAGGAGAGAGAGAATATGTTAAAGAGGAGAGAGACAGAGACAAGGAAGGATCAAACCTGGCACATGACACATTCCAGGTTCATTACATGTAATGTAAAACATAAAAAAAGTTTTCATTTTGATGATTACAGCTTAGGCCTACAGCTCATGACAGTCAGAAGTCCAGAATCTCAAAATGTTAGAATGTTTCCTTAGATAAAAAAAAAAAAAAAAAAAGGATTTGCAAAGAAAAGTTCAAGTTCTTTAAAGTATGTTTATTTTGGGACTCAATACTTGGTCAGGCCTCCTTAAGCACCAATTCGACGATCAGCCTGTGGCACTTCTGAGGGACGATTGAAGCGCAGGTTTCTTTAATAGCGGGCCTTCAGCTCATCTCATCATGGTTGGATCGACTGTTTCTCATCTTTCTCTTGAAAATGTCCCTCAGATGCCATATGTGGTTCAGGTCAGGCATGCTGGCTGGTCAATCTAACACAGTAATACATGGTCAGCAAACCTCTTGGAAGTGGTTTTGGCAATGTTAGAAGGTGCATCTCTATAAATCTTGTCAGCAGAAGGAAGCATAAAGTGCTCCAAAATCTCTTGGTAGACTTCTGCATTGACTTTGGACTTGATAAAACACAATGGACCAAAACCAGCAGATGTCACAGCTCTCCAAATCATCTCTGACTTCAGAAACTTCACACTGGACTTCAAGCAGCTTGGATTCTGTGCCTCTCCAGTCTTCCTCCAGACTCCAGACCTTGATTTTCAAAGGAAATGCTAAATTTACTTTTGTCTTGAAAGACAACTTTGGACCAATGAGCAACAGTCCAGATCTTTTTCTCCTTAGCCCAGGTAAGATGCTTCTGATGTGGTTTCTGTTTCAGAAATGGTTTGGCTTTTTCCTGAAGACGTCGGAGTGTGGTGACTCTTGATGCACTGACTTCAGCTTCAGTCCACTCCTTGTGAAGCTCTCCCAAGTGTTTGAATAGACTTTTCCTGACAATCTAAACAAAGCTGTGCTCATCCCTTTTGTTTGTGCACCTTTTGTCAACTTTGCATTTAATATGCTTTGATACAGCACTCTGTGAATAGCCACCCCTTTCAGTAATGACCTTCTGTGACTTACCCTCTTTGTGAAGGGGGTCAATGACTGTCTTCTGGACTATTGAAAAGTCAGCAGTCTTAACTATTATTGTGGTTTCAAAGAACAAGAGATACCATTAATTTATACTGTAGGGATGGTCATTTAATGTAAATGTAATGTAAATATTTGGATATTTTGAGATACTCTGTGTTCAGACTCTCGCACTGTTTAAATCCAGATTAAAGACACATCTCTTAACACCCTCATTTTGCACACTTCAGTATTTATTTGAAAAAGAAACCACTTAACAGCATTCAAACGTGGCAATATAAAAAAGAAACAGTGTTACAGCTTTTTAATGAAAACACAAGATAACTCTTAAAAACATTTCTAAAATCTGTAGTTGTCAAAATGACTCAGCATGACATAATACTGACTGATATTAACTGTGATTATAACATTGATTACAATATCCTAAAGCCATAAAGTGCTTTGATCTATATGATGGGATTTCACCATCCCGGCTGATTTAAATCAGCAGGTTTTCCTTGATTAACCTCCTGGGACTGAAATGTGCTGTTCTTATCACATGAACAACAAGGGGTTATATGGATAACACTAGTTATTAACAAAAACATCTGCTTGTTAAATAAAGGTAACAAATGTACCTCCAACTGCATACAATCCACCAAATCATTAATGTTCAAGGCGACCCTTAGTTCAGTTTCATACACAGATTTTATGAATGTAAGAAATATAAATACATTTCTTATAAAGAACAGTGTTCCTGGATGACGGCTCTGTCTGAAACTCTTTCCTGCTTTCCTTTACTATTTTTTCAGCTAAACAAGACTTGGAAAACAAGACGAAAATAATTGTACTGGGTCTGCTGAACAAAAGTACTTCAAACTTTGTCATCGTCTTAGTACTACCAATATTGAAAGTGATTTTAAAGTGGAGTTAGGTTTTTAAACAGTACATAGTTTTTGTTCCTTTATGTTGTAGAGGTGAAACTCACTAAATTATATCCAGGTATATCCTTTTTCAGCTCCAAAAAAAAAAAAAAAAAAGGTTTACAATTCAGCACATTTATTCCAAAATTCTTATTTTTTTGTGCTTTTTTGATCATAAAATCATAATGTGTGTGTGTGTGTGTGTATATATATGCAATCTGGGGATGAAATGCTACTTTAATACCTTGGCTGAGCCATAATTGTTCTATTACCAAAAAAAAGATATAAAAACCTTAATAAATTTAGAGACATTTACAGTGATTACATATGGTAAAGGAAAAATATACATTATATTAGTACAGCATGATAAATAAAACCTTGTCCTGCAAGGCTAATACCACAAAACTTTACAACTCTGACAACCCTTATGATGATCCAGTGTCTCCCTGTCAATAACATAATACTTAAAGGGATAGTTCACCCAAAAATTATGTAATTAATAACTCACCCTTCATGTCGTTCCAAACCCGTAAGACCTCTGTTTATCTTCGGAACACAGTTTAAGATATTTTAGATTTAGTCTGAAAGCTCTCAGTCCCTCCAATGAAGCTGTGTGTACGGTCTACTGTCCATGTCCAGAAAGGTAAGAAAAACATCATCAAAGTAGTCCATGTGACATTTAATGTCAGCCACATTAAAAAAGTTAACCGCTTAAATAATTGAGGATTAATGCATATTGGAGACTCGAACCGTTTCAAACGATTCAGTTCGATTTGGTGGACTGGTTCAAAAAGATCCGGTTACATCGAATGATTCGTTCGCGAACCGGATATCACAAACTGCTTTGTTTTGAACTCTCTCACAACAGACACGGAAGAGAAGATAATGATGAATAAAGTCGTAGTTTTTGTTATTTTTGGACCAAAATGTATTTTCGCTGCTTCAAAATATTCTAACTGACCCTCTGATGTCACATGGACTACTTTGATGATGTTTTTCTTACCTTTCTGGACATGGACAGTATACCTTACACACAGCTTCAATGGAGGGACTGAGAGCTCTCGGACTAAATCTAAAATATCTTAAACTGTGTTCAGAAGATGAGTGGAGGTCTTACGGGTTTGGAACGACTTTGGAACGAGTCATTAATAAAATAATTTTAATTTTTGGTTGAACTATCCCTTTAACATATAATTCATAAAATAAAATAAAAAAGTTGCAGTGTAAAAGCCACTTCAAAAAATGTGTCTTAGTATTAAAAAATGCTAATAATTAAAAAAATTTAATTCACTTTTATGGTGTTGTTTTCATCAGTGTTATTGTAAAACTTTGACGAAAAATTAACTAATTATAAGTGAAACTTATAATGCGAAAAATTATTCAAATACAGAATGCGTAGTTGTACACGTCTGGCTTTGATGAACCTGCGCTTTTCAAAATAAGTAAATATAAAGTATGATTTTTTATGGGTCAAGCATCCATTTGATCTACGGGCATCACTTCACACGTAATTCAATACATGATTGCACAATTATTATTTACACCAAGCCGAAATAAATAAGATAATGTTCAGAAATCATACACTGCTTTTAACTGTTCATAACTGCATCCTAATAATATCATTTGTTTTATCGACTGGATAATTTTTAGTGTGATGTGATTTAAGCATAACGCCACAAATGATAATCAAATAAAATTATCTATTTGAATCCTGGTCTTCATCAAAGCGAATCGTTTTTTTATTCCTCAAATCCCTTGTTGCCAAATATGGAAGTGCTACTATATGGAAATGCAAACTGTCCATCGCAGTAAAGAAAGCAGTACGGACGATGCATGGAAAGTGATGGGTCTTTCTCAGCGAGCGTCACTCTCTGCGAACTCCTCTTTAATGGAGTGCTTGTGTATCCTGCAGTCTGGCATGTCAAAGCCGAAGTCAGCCCACTCCTCCGCTCCCGCGGGAGCGCTGCGGTTGGGGATGGTGATGGTGTGCCGCACTCTGAAGTGCACAGCCTCCATGACGCGTTGCCGCTGCAGCTCTCCTCCGGCGCCGATGGCCATGCTGGCCATGTTACTGCTGGAGCGGATGAGCTGCTGGCCGTAATCGTGGCCCTGTCTCATGTCCTGCAGGCCCCTCCAGATCGCCATCCGGAACTGCTCAGGGATCTTCAATGCCCCAAGGTCCTGAGGAACACAAGAGTGTGTCTTACAATGAAGGCCACACTTCTACTTAATGAATAAATATAATAATAATAATCTGAAAAAGTTTTGTGTAAAGGGGTTGGGTTTAGGGTAAGGGGATAGAAAATACAGTTGGTACAGTAGAAAAACCATTACGACTATGGAATGAACCCTTAAAACATGGAAACTAAGGGCTTTCACGATTATGATAATTGTTGATTATTCCCTTGCAATTGTAATTGCGATTATTAATTGTGATTATTTAATATGTAATCATTAAATTGTTTATACCATAGTTTTATGCAACAGCATGCCATATTTATATATGAAAATAAACAAGCTGAAAACACTCAAACTGAGCTCCATGATTTCCAAATGTCGGCATCATTTATCAGCCACCGGCTCCCTGATTTTCAAATATCGGCATCATTTATCAGCCACCGGCTGCCCTGATTTTTAAATATTGCAATCATTTATCAGCCACCCTCTCCATGATTTCTAAATATCGGCATCATTTATCAGCCACCGTCTGCCCTGATTTTTAAATATTGCCATCATTTATCAGCCACCCTCTCCATGATTTCCAAATATCGGCATCATTTATCAGCCGGAGACTGCCCAGGTTTCTAAATATCTGCATCATTTATCAGCCGGAGACTGCCCAGGTTTCTAAATATCTGCATCATTTATCAGCCGGAGACTGCCCAGGTTTCTAAATATCTGCATCATTTATCAGCCGCCATCTGCCCTGATTTCTAAATATCGGCATCATTTATCAGCCGCCATCTGCCCTGATTTCTAAATATCGGCATCATTTATCAGCCACCGTCTGCCCCGATTTCTAAATATCGGCTAGTGAAAAACCCATATCAGTCAACTTCTAGTAAAAAATTAATGTTATTATAATGTTATACTAAAACTTATATTAAAATAATGGGGAAAATCCTTAAGATAACAAGTAGAAAGAAAGAAAAATGCATCTTAAGCATGCAGAATAACATAAGTGGACTGAACGGTTAATTACTGCTTTGAACGATTATGTTATTCTGGCATCCATAATTGTAATCACGATTAGAAATTCTATTTATTGTGCAGGCTTATTGTGCAGGCTTATTTGTATTAGCCCTGTCAAAAGATTAATCATGATTAATTGCATCCAAAATAAAAGTCTTTGTATACAGAATATATGTGTGTGTACTGTGTATATGTATTACGTGTACACACACACACACACACACACACGTATATATTTAATAAACATTTTTTAAAATATTAAATATATTTATATATAATATAAATTATATGAATATAAATATATACATGTAAATCCATACAAATATAAAAAAAATATATACACGTGTGTATGTGTGGGTAAATTTATATATATATTTATTTATTTTTGTATTATTCATTTACATAATACATAGTATACACACACATATTGTGTAAGAAAAAAACGTTAAACGATTAATCGTTTCACAGCACTAATTTGTATGTATACATTTGTGTGTGTGTGTGTTTTGCAATAAATTTAAAATATGCTGTTTCTATAGATATAATTGGCTAGTTTAAATTAGTATTTTAACTTTTTACCATATATTTTTTATTTATTTAGTTATGTTGTATGCAGTGCTTCATGGGATTCCATTTCCTTCACTAATACCATTAAGTCTTGTATATTTGTATATTTTTAGTTCAAATTAGTTTTTTTGTTGGGTAGATTACTTACAAAAATAATCTGAATCACACATATTAGTTAAAGTGGACTTTTTTTCTATTACTTTTCGATTACTTTTGACCTAATTTGTTTATTACAGACTTGAATGGGATTATTATTGATAAAAAAATGATTTGAAATGATTTGATCACGAAATGCAGTAAACATTACATTACAGCAAGTTTTACCAAAATGTATAAAAGTGTAAGTTAATTTACAAGGGAAAATTAAAAAGAATGAAAAAAGAATTAAGGAGAATCAATACGTTTTGAATAATTTACCGGCATTATGTGAATAATATGTAATCAAGTTATCCATTAAACAGTAACTGTAATCTGATTATTAGCATTTTGAAATGTAATATAATTGTTACAAGTACTTAATTTTTTATGAATCCAGATTTCATGAAATCAGTTACTACCCAGCTCTGCTCATAGTTTTTTAACTTTTGGTGACTTTTTAAAATCCCTACGGGAAACAAAATGAATGGAGAACAGGATAAAACATGAATGACCCAATAATGAAAGAGTGTATTGACTGAACTGTTGGTTTACCTCCATGGAAAGAGTCTGGAGGTGGTAGACACTCTGGAGTCCCTGTGATGTGAAGTAGTCGATGCAGTTTTGGCAGCCCAGGCTGGTTAAGAAACTGTTCGGAGAGAAAAGGAATCCCACTAAGACCAAGCGGCTGCGTCCTGTGAATTACATATTCACCCATGGAGAACATAACAAGCCAAGCACCACGGCATTTGCATCTGCACAGGGATTATTATCAAGAACTGATGGAATGATAATGAAAGTGTATTCAGGCAACAGAAGACTTGATTAAAATAAAGCATCTGTATTGTAATCAATATACACTACCATTCAGAAATTTGGTGATTTTTTTTCCCCTCACATTCTCATTAATACTACATTTATTTGATAAAAAAATCAATTTATATATATTTTTAATAGATACATATAATTTAAAATGTAATTAGTTGTACTGTTTTATTATTAAAATATTTTTGTGTAAACCATGAATCCCTTTTAAAGGGATCTTTGCTGGTTAATATCTTTTTTTTGACAATATAATATATATATATATTTTTTTTTCATGATTTTTATCATGACTACATATTTGCTGAATATAAAAAAAAGCTTTACTGACCCCAAACTTTTGAACAGTAGTGTAGTTGAATGAAATGCTGCATGCAAATGTTTGTGAATTAACATTTCAAAATGTGCATATGGTTTCATTTTACAAATAAAAATGCAATCACAACATGCAATTACATGAATGATGCATAACAAGTTTTTCATTGCATTGATCTTTTTATTATAAATATTTCACCAATAAAAAAATGAATTGCTTGATACAATCAAAACAGGAAATGTAAATATGAAGGTGACAAGAGTTATTTTAAAGGTAGAGCAACTGAGACAAACAGAACCACAAGTATGCAGAGGAAGATGTGCATGTCATTTTAAACAAAACATGGATTCAGAAACATTGGTTGCTTTGGCATAATTCTAGACGCCGACTTTTAATTTCACCCTGATACATTAAGTATTAAATGTAGAGGGAACACTGATATTAATAAGCACATTTGTGACAATGGAGTCTGGAAAATGACACATCTAGTTTAAAAATAAATATCACTCTAAGTGCCAATATATAAGACTTATGACTGACAAAGTAGCACAGATGACAATGCCATGTAAATAACGTGAACAGTTAACTGGGTGAAGGTAAATCAAAAAAAAAAAACATGTCCAACAGTGTAATATTTCAGTCCAAAAAAGAATGTATTAGCACCATTAAGATTTTGTTGACGACATTATTATATTACAAATTTTATATTAAAATGTTTAAATATTATACCAATTTACATATTTGTAATAAAAATTAAAGGAGATAAATTATTTAAATTGTTAACAAGTATTTGTTGTGCTGTCTTAAATGAATGTTTCTTTAATAAAAAACTTCTGAAAAACAACTACTGTAGCTAAAAATTCATAATTACTATTTTTTATTTAATAAAAAAGTAATATTTATAATACTATTTAAAAAATGTATATTGTAACAATTTAATATTAGAAAAATAAAATAGTATTAATAAAAAGTAATACAATTACCTAATATTATTAATAAAAAATAGAATTACATAAAAATATTAAATAAATCTATGACAGTAATGTGTATCTATGGGGGAAATTAGTTTGTCATGAAAATAATGTTACAGTGCAAAAAACAACAACAAATAAAAAATCTTAAAAGGTGCTTAAATCCAATCAAGCAAAATATAATATTTTTGATTTTGGGGAGTGCCAGACATGTTTTTTTTTTTTTTTTTTTTTGAGTTTCACCCAAATGATGAAAGAGCACAGGCCATTAATCAGAAAGGCACCTCGCCACCCCCTGTCCAGCCCCATGTGATAAATCAGTCATGAGTATAATTAAATTGATATGTTAACACAAAAAGTGGCATCTGAATATGTATAGTAAATGAAAAAGGTTACATGTTTTGCACACTAAAGTGTGATTTGAAAATGTTTCTCTGACCAGCAGAGGAATAGTAAGAAAAATCTTACTCGTATGTACAAATAATTACTACATCTGAAAAAGAAACCAAAAGCCTCTTTAAAAGCAAAGGTTTCATTATAAACAAAATCCTCTTTTGTGTATTAGCACAGAAGAAATAACATCAATATACTGTAATTACATGATTAACCATGTAAAGACAAATGTGACCCTGGAGCACAAAATCAGTCTGAAGTCGCTGAGGTATATTTATAATAGCCAAAAGTACATTGTAAGGGTCAAAATGATTGATTTTTCTTTTAGGCCAAAAATCATTAGGATATTAAGTAAAGATCATGTTCCATGAAGATATTTAGTAGATTTCCTACTGTAAATACATCAAAACTTCAGATTTGATTAGTAATATGCATTGCTAGGAACTTCATGTGGACCACTTTAAAGATGATTTTCTCAGTATTTAAATTTTTCAGATTCCAGATTTTCAAATAGTTGCATCTCGGCCAAATATAGCCTGATCCTAACAAACCACACATCAATGGAAAGCTTGTTTATTCAACTTCCAGATGATGTATACATCTCAAATTAAAATAAAATAAAATTGACCCTTATGACTGGTTTTGTGATTCCAGGGTCACAAATGATGAAGATAAGGAGAAACAAAATGATTTAAGGTTTATCTCTGTAAAATTAGATACGTCAGGCTGATTTCAGTCACACTGTTGTAAAAATAAATTGCTATTAAAATGATAAGAAGCATGTGTAGCTCGTGTGTGTGTGTGTGTGTGTGTGTGTGTGTGTGTCAGGTTGTGCTACTGCAGGGTGTAGTACCTGACGAGGCTGGGGTCGGGGTTGTAAGGAGGGGGAGGGGTACAGTGAGAGGTGGACACTATAGACTGAGACGCATGAGCTCCGTTCACATCGCCGTTCGACTGCATGTGGTGTCCACCCAGCATGTTCGTCCCTGCAGCCACAAACATACCAGAACCAGTCAACACACAAACCAGCAGATGACAGTCACAAGGGATTTAGCCAGTAAATGTGGGCCACTGTTAGTGTCTCGCTGTTTATTCAGTGAAAGCCAAGCAAATCAAACACAAGTGCATTTGCAGTGTACTTCAGATTTTAACAGTTCACTTTTAAAAAGGTGTACTTGTGTAGTGAAATAAAAGGACACTTAAGCATACTTAAAGAGAGGCACTTTCATGTTTCTAAGCACACTTAAGTGCACTCTGTCAATTTAGAGGTTTTACTTTAAAGCATTTTTTTAATAATTTTTTTTTTGTCATGCTTTAAAGAAGTACACTTACATGTACACGTGAAAAGAACCATGTGTGTGTTTGATATTGAAAGTTTTAATAAAAATATTCTCCATTCATGTTTTCCTGTAGGGATTTTAGGAAAGTCACTGAAAGCTATGAACATGTAGTCTGGATTACATAATCATATTCCCAAAATTATGTACTAAAATGCTAATAATCAGATTACAGTTACTTTTTAATGGATAACATGATTACATTTTAGATCCCTTAATCCTACCACTTTTACCTTACTATTAATAACCAGTAATTAGGAGTTAATCGGGCCAAAAATCATGGCTACTAGTTAGTGAATTGTGAAAATTGGACCTTAATATTAAGTGTGACCATTGAAACTATAATACATTTTCACCTCATTGCAATTAAAAGCATTTAAGTGTTGTGTGTGAGAGAGAGATGTGAAATAATGCAGACTTAAATTTCATGACCAATAAATTAAACTGGAAAAAAATGCTAATGTACAATCCACTGCAACAAGGTAATTGTATGAAATGTAGGGTTTATATGAAGGCACTTGTAGGCTCTCACCCATGTGTGTCATGGACGCAGAGGGTCCTGCGCTCTGCTGGGTCTGCTGTGTCACCAGCTGATTCACTGAGGGGAGCTTGCTGATGGGCCCCTGGATCTTATTCATGTTATTGAGAGTGCCATATGAACACGGAGAGGCAACGTGACTCCTGTCAATCACATGAGAGTAAGACACTTAATATACAGCACTCAATGGGGAACACTGAAGACTGGACGCTTAAGGAAGAGGTCATCATGAAACAATTCTGATATGACAGAACTGATATGAGTTCTGACAGTTCTGATAATTTGTTGTAAATTTAAAAGTAATGCGGTTACCGTATTTTCCGGACTATAAGTCGCACTTTTTTTCATAGTTTGACTGGTCCTGCGACTTATAGTCAGGTGCGACTTATTTATCAAAATTAATTTGACATGAACCGAGAGAAATTAACCAAGATAAAACAATACCGTCTCCAGCCGCGAGAGGGCGCTCTATGCTGCTCATTGCTCCTGTAGTCTACACTGAAAACATAGAGCGCCCTCTCGCGGCTGGAGATGGTAATGTTTTCTCTTGGTTCTAAATGAATGCGACTTATAGTCCTGTGCTACTTATATCTGTTTTTTTCCTCATCATGACGTATTTTTGGACTGATGCAACTTATACTCAGGTGCGACTTATAGTCCGAAAAATACGGTACTTTACTAGTTACTTGAAAAAGTAATCCGATTACTTTACTCCAGTCTTCAGTGTCACACGATACTTCAGAAATCATTCTAATATACTCATTTGTTGCTCAAGAAACACTTGTGATGTTGAAAACAGTTGTGTTACTTCATCTGAAACCATTCTTTGATTAATAAAACGTTTAAAAGAACATCATTTATTTGAAACATAAATCTTTTGTAACATTATAAATACTTTTGATAAATTTAATGCATCCTTTCTGAATAAAAGTGTAAATTTCTTTAGAAAACCAGACTCTGAATTTTTTACGGCAGTGTGTGATGTCTGTATAAGGACTCACTGTCTCTGTAGGAGCTGTTGTTGTTGTTGTCTGTATGAATCCACTAACTGTTGTGGTACAAACTCCACAAGCTCCAGACTGTCCTTTATCTTCATCAGGATGTCAAAGTTTTCCCGGCCTCGCACCTTCAAACCAATCCAAAAACATTAGAATGAACTACTAGAAGTATTAGAAAATCAAGCTGCATGCTTCCACACTCACTGGAATATAATACATCTCCTCTTCTCCATGCCGCCTCTTCTTGATGTTGACGGAAGGGCCTGCAATGTTGGCCGGAGTCTGTTTGAAATCTGTGAGGTCAGAAACAGAAGCTCCAGATTGGAAACTTGTATTGGAAATGATCTGATGAATGAAGTGCTGGTGGAAATCCATTGATGGCTCACTTCGTTTATTGGCATTTCCATTTTTGGCCACGCTCTCATTTAGAGCCTGTTGCTCCCTGAAATGATCCTCGTCTGCTTTGCGGTCTCGACCGGGACAGGCACAAATCCGGCCCTCAAACGAACGCCTGCCGAGAACCTGTCCGCTGCGGAAAACACGGTAGAGTTCAGCATAACCAAACCATGCAGCCTACGTCATGTGAATAGGTTGCATGTTGTTGTTGCATGCAGTTCACAATTAAAAGAATACATTTCAATGCTCAATTCGAAGTACGTTTTTGTTTACTTTTGTTGTTCTGAAGCAAATCCACTTAAAGGGAAAGTTTACCCAAAATGAGAATTCTGTCATCAATGTTTGCGAACTGATTTGAGTTTCTTTCTTCTGTTTCTGGTACCCTTTGACTTGCATAGTATTTAAAAAAATAAATAATTTAATCTATTGAAGTTAGTTATTTTGTGTTCTGCAGAAGAAACAGGTCTGAAACAACTTCAGGGTGAGTAAATCATGACAGAACTTTGGCTGATCTGTCCCTTTAAGAACCACTCTTTTGGAAGCAGAGAAAGATTTCAGTGTAAACGTGAGAAAGTGTCTGAGGTAAAGGTGTTCACTCACTCTCGTGTCTCCAGCGTGATGATGATGAGGATGGGCCTGCGGTTCATTCCCCCGACACAACTGCTGTTGCACATGAAATTATACAGAATGGTTGTGAACTCAGTCCCCACCTTGACAAATAGATAACAAAAGAGACAGATAATCAGTCCCAGAAGCATTGCATTATATTGTAAACAGAGGACATAGTGCGCTGTTCAGAGAAAAATATTTGCAATGAGAAGTTAAATTCACTTTAATAAATTAGTTTAGATTTATTCAAAAACACTGGATCCTGAGGGACGTTAACAATACGTAACAACTAGAAATAATTTATGTTAGTGTTACATTATGTAACTGTATTAGTTAGCAAACTAAAAAAGAAAATAAATTCTAAAGCCTGTATTAATTTACATTAATTCTGAATGTAGGTAATGTTAAATTCAATATTTAATTATACAATTACAAATATTTAGGCCTAAATGTTGTATCAGTTAATATTATTTAACGTATCTGAGTTGACATGAACTAACCATTGTATTGTTATTAACTAACGTTAATGAATATCATCAAATATCGCAACAAATAAATTGTTCATTGTTTACTTATGATGTAACTAATTAAACGTTAATAAAAAGTTGACTAATGAGACCTTTTTGTATAGTCACCAGTCAAACGTTTATCAATACAGTTTTAGTTCAAAACTGCTGATTATCAATACATTTCTTTGAATAAATTATTTAAAAGAAAACGCAATGTATTTCGTGATTGAACACCAGCACTTACAGTATGCAAGAAATATGCACCTCTAGGTGGCGCCAACCATTCGATATTCAACACAAAACAAAGCAACAGTGTAAAAAGAGGAATAACTGCAGGTATTATAACTGAGAATAATCTCTGGGCTATTTATAGCCAGTCAGAACGCGTTTAGCGTCCTGAACTGAATGATCACTGCATGCTTTGACTCGTCATTTTACCATCAATCAATACCTATATACTTGCGCACTTATGAATATGCATCTGCAAGAAATTCATGTTCGTTAGCTGTCGTGCCACAACAGGTACAAATATACAAAGTGTACATGATCTAAAACAGCACTAGAATGTTATATGAAGCATGAGGAACAAAAAATAAATATTAACATTTAATACATTAAATATTTTATTCATATTACAAACCTACTGACACTAAAATAAGTCTGGGACTTACATGCAATGACTGAACTGACCTGTGGAGCCTCATACGGGACGAGAGCACTCTGTCGGCCCGTCGCAGGATCATCCACATACTGACACAGATTATTGCCCTCCACCCGAATCAAGTGACTGGCAGGAGCTGTCTGACCTGGACAGAGGCAGCCGGACAAGAACGATTAGGAGTTAGAAGTGGAAGGACAACAGCAATATTTCCTTTTGTGGCATATGAAAGTGTGAATGTACGAGTTAGCTTTATTTTCAGTTCAAAACCTCACCGCACAATTTAGTTATACACTCATTGATGTTTTGGAAACAAGACCAGACAATCTGCATTTACATTTTTACTTTTTATACTTGAAAGTTATTTAATAAATTAAATATGACAGAACAAGCTGAAGACAAATGACTTAATAATTTGACCACAGAGTCTAAGGTTTTTAGGCTGACCGATAACTCGAGATTTACCGATATAAAAATTATAATGAACCTTTTTTTGGTGTAGTATTTGTGCACATGCACATTTATTAAGCCTAAAATATGTTTTAATGTTACTGTTTATGAGGATTGCATGATCTCCGAATAATATCGGTCTTTAAATATCGGTCTGCACTTTAGCACAATCTAATATACTTTGATATATCTTCAGTTGAACTTCAGCACTACTTCTGCGCAATTATAGTGCATTAAGTACAAAACTACTTGTTCCAATTTAGCAGAGTTTAAGTAAACCAGTTTAGTATACTAAAAGTGCAATTTATTAAGTACATAAATATGGAAATGTATTCGTAGTACACTTAGCATGAAATAAATGTATTTCTAAGCATATGTATTTTTCACTAAGGTAGTCTGATTTTAGTGGGCGGTTGTTTTTAGTCAAATGATGGATAGCTGGATGATGTTCACATTCATATCTTATCTTATAACAGACAGATCCTAGAACAGACAGCTGTATTTGTATCTGTAAGTTATACAATTTCAACGTTCATCTGAATTTGTTTGATTTCTTTTTTATCGGAAAATGACTTTTGTGCATGTAACCTCATGTTATCAGGTTAGTATAATAATATTAATTTGATTGTTTTGAGAACAAGAAAAACAGTTAAATAAAATGTCACTATCACATTTTATTTTTGTTAGGTTATTGGTGTGTGTTTCAATAATGAGTTTAATTAATAAATGCTTTTAAATCTGCTGCTGTATAAATGTCCTATTTTAGTTATAAATGCTTCCACACGTCAGATCAGTAAATGTAATGTAAACACAAGCAGTCAAATAACAGAACAAGTTATTGCATTTATGAATAAAGACTGAATTTTGTCATACTTTCATTGAAGTCCCGTCCGAGTTCATGGTTGGGACAGCGTTTGACCACCTCTGTGACGTGTTCGGCTTTCTTGTAGATGGGCATGGCTCGTATCACGCTGCCGTTTGGGGGCGAGGAAGCCAGCTTGATCTGAATCGGACAGGTCTTGGCGATCTGACAGTACAGCTTCTTGAGCAACGGAGAGTACTGCACAAATATATATATGCAGAGATATATATAAAAATACAGAAATAAACATTTGAAACACTGCTTGGTGAAACCAAGATTTGAAAAAGGCATACTTTTTCTAAAATACACTTCAGTCCTGGGTCTGTCATGGAAATATGATTGTCTTTATGACGCTAGATGGCCACGCATGTTTAAAATATAATCCTTTATAGATGAAGACAAGGCATCTGATTATAAACGAAGAAGACGTCATCTGATGAGGTCTTTCTTTCACACACTCACACACACACACAGACACACACACAAGCATGTCAGATCCTGTCTAAAACTATAAAGACATTCCAAATATTCCCTCAAAAACCAAATGTACAAGCCTGCTTTGTGCAGACTTGTATTAATGTGATTCAGATTTTATGAAAGGGAGATTGTATGCCAGGTGCTGCAACAGAATAAATATCATGAACACTGCCACCGATGTTGCAACCGCACTTCATACAATCGTAAGTGTTTCCCATAAAGCTACATTATATAGTAGTCTGACTTAAATAGTACAAGTGACATCTGATCTGTCTTAAATCCTATTAGAATCAAATTCTCTGTCAAAATTAAACAAACCAAAATAGCTGACTTGAATCTAAGGCTGATGATACATGATATAACTTTTTCAGAACTCAATTATATTTCTAATAAGATGCTAAAGAAACATGAAGTTCGTATCATTATATTTAAGATATAGTACTGTCTTCAAAGTCCAGTTTGCAATTTCACATGGTGGATGATAAATGTATATTATTTGACGGATGTGAGTCATATTTAGAGCATGAATATCACAGAGACTATGACTCAATGACCACCCAGAACAAACGAGCAAACCCAGCAACACTATGATAAACTAACCGTTTGTGTCGAGTTGTTACAAATGTTTCATCATTCATCTGTATCTTTGTTTACAATCTCCAGAAAAATCTACAAAAACTCCTTTAAAGTGATTTCCCAGCTAATCTCTTAAATCTACAGTAAAAGTAGTGAGACCGTATTTTTACAGTAGTGTTTAGCTGTAGTTGTTTTACTAATGTAAGAACATCAGCACAACTTCCTCTCACACTTTCACTGAGAGATTATTCAAATGAGTAACAAACACCCATAAACACTCAGAGAGGAGAGAGAGAGATGGGAGCAGATGTCTCGATTATACACTCTACTCCTGGAATACCTTGCAGCTGAAATTCTCAATCCATTGAAAGAATTGAAATTATTTCAAAAATGGCTTGAAAGATAAGGACAACAATGTGTTGTGACCACACAGGAACATAACGAGCTCCATTAGCAGTGTTGGGGAAAGTTACTGTAATGCATTACAATATTGCGTTAATCCCTTAAAAAAGTAACTAATTACATTACTTAGTTACTTTTAATGGAAAGTAATGTGTTACGCTACTTTTATGAGCAGGGCTTGATTGTAAAAATAAAAGCCCTTTCACACCAAAAAGTAGAATGAATAAACCTCAGGTTGAAGGGAAAGTAAATTTTGTAGAGTAGAACACAGGAGAAGACGGTTCAACACTCTTCAGCAATAAAAACAAACAAAGAAAGAAGCACAATTGTTAGTTTATCTAAAGTCGTTTTGCTTATTAGTATGGTTGAACTAAAATCATTAAAGGTCAGCAGCAAAGACATTAGTTAATAAAATGAAATCAGATACATTTGTGTTATTTAACAGTTAATTATTACAGGTTTGTGTCATATTCTGAGTTGGCATTCCACTGTTTTAATTCATTTTTATGATTACTAAATCTGTTTTTATGTGAGTGGGATGAATTAATGCACATTCACATTTAGTCTAGAACTACATCATGTTCACACAGAGCACACAATGCCTCTGTACTTCTGATTTCTCCCAATATGGGGACAGGAGACATTTCAGTCAATAAATGGGAAAACAGAATAACTGAGATATTTCCTTGTAAATTAAAAAAAAATGCTTTACTTTACTAGTTACTTGAAAAGAGTAATCTGATTAACGTAACTCGAGTTACTTGTAATGCATTACCTCCAACACTGTCCATTAGTGATGGTCCTACACTCATAAAAAACCGAAAGGTTCCAAACAACGATGCCACAGACAAAGTCATTTAAGCTCTCCAAAGAACCTTTTAGTGACAAACCATTTTTTTATATATAAATATATATTTAGAACCCTTTTTTGCTATGGAATGGTTCCTAGGATTCTAAAGGTTCTTCATGGAACCTTAAATGCCATAAAGAACTTTTTATTTTATTATATATATATATATATATAAAGATTGTTCAATAGATTCTTACGTCTTATCACATCTTCGGTATAATAAAGAACAAAGACTGTTATCAAGAACCATTTTTGCTGCATAGGGTTTGAGTGGCTAATCGCTGTTGAAGTTATATTACATAAAGGTTTAAATAACTTAACTGGAGAATAAATAGTTATTAGCTCAAAAGTTTATTGTACACTAAAATAAAGGTTCCAAATAGGTGTTTTTTTATAGCGATGCAAGAACAATTCTGGGTTCCCAAAATAACCATTCAGTGATCAGTCCTTAAAAGAACCATTGTTTCTTTTGCAAAGAACATTTTTATAGTCAGAATTTATATTTTTCTTTTTGTCCAGTGGAAAGATTCCATGGATGTTAAAGTTTCTTCATGAAGCCACAAATACAACAAAGAACCATTTTTAAGTCTGGCATCAGATGGTCAGAACCAACCCTTTCTGTTTTTAATCAGAGCCTTAATTTTTACGTCTTTAACCTTAAACGCGGAAGTGACGAGGAAATCTTGAGGGCTCAAATCAAGCGAAAGCCCAGTAAACTGGACTATCAAAAGCTGAACCTACATGTGTGACATTCTCTGAAATAATATAACATTTAATATAATCATTTAATATTTTTTTCTAGATTGCAAGCACACAAAACAAAGCAGGAAACATGCATGTGGTTTTGTAGACATCTTGCTTGATTACACTGGCAGCTGCGTGGCTCGCCTGCAGTGGAGACCCAGTGTAAGTGTTGTAAGGTGGAATAAGATGATGGGCTGGAGGAAGGTGAGCATTGGAAAGGCGCAGGTTCAGGCAGGCTCGGCGGCCTAAGTGATAATGACGAGTCTGACAGGCTGATGGGCAAGTTTCAGCATGCCACCCGCAAATTCAGCCAACTCCCCGTCTCCATCAATAAATTCACAAATGTGCTGCCTATGCTAACGCCTGTGAAACTGCAGCCAGCATCACATACGCTACAGCTCCGTCGTGCCTCCCAAGACGCGCTGCACACTACAAACAAAGAAAAAAATGAAGTTTCTTAAAAATTAAGACTTAATCGTTTTAATACTTAAAGTAAATGATGATGAAAAACATATTGCAGTCATTTAAAACATATTACAATAATAGAATAGTTAGAATAAACAAAGATAGTTCAAATGTTTTTTATTTTTTATTTCTTCAGAGGATGTTCTTTTAGGAGCCACAATGTTGTTGTTGTTTTTTTCTCTCCAAAAATAAAAATTCTGCCATCATTTTTTTCACTGTCATGCCATTCCTGTAAGAATTTTTTTTTTGTGGAAAACTAAAGAAGATATTTTGAAAAATGTCCAATGCCCACACTGTTGTTTTGGACCGCACTTACTTTCACTGTACAGATAAAAACTGTTTTGTTATTTAGTTTTTCTCCACATCATATCAAAACAAATATTTGTTATTTTTACACACATTGATGACATTTATTCTCAAGTTTTTCGGATTCACTTGAAGTCTGTTTGAGCCTCGTCTGAGCTCAGAGTACATTACTGATTTCCATATTTTTGGAGCATCATATTTTGGAGTTGGCTGCTGTTTCCTGACATGCTGAAACAAGTATTCTTTACAAGGAGGGGCAGAACTTTTTTTTTTTTCTTCAAAACAATTAAAATATTCAACCCCCCAAAATAAAAACACATTTCTTTCCGAACTGTAATTTCAAGGGAAAACCATTTGGCATGTTTCAGTTTCATTTCAGATCTCTGAATTCAGAAAGAGAAGACATTTTTGAGCAACATTTGAGGCTAAAACTAAATTAAAAGTTTTGGCTAAAATTGCATAAGGAACAGTTCGCATAAAAAAAATATATATATTATGGGTGATGCGACTGATCAATTAAGCAGAATGTCCAAGATGCTCTTTTCCACACAATGAAGGTGAACAGCTGTCCCTATAATCCACTTTCACTGTATGGGTGGACAAAAAAAGTTTTGACAATCTGCTAATTTTGTATATATTTGGTCTATGCAAGTAAGATGACTTTGCATGATTTTTCATTTTTTGGTGAACTATCACTTTAAGTTCACAGCAAACAAGTCATACCCAAACCAGAAAAAATTATGAAGGAACCAATCGATTTTATATTTAAAAATTAATAAATATATTGCCGTTTGTGTGCCTGCACATTTGTATGAAATCATTTTGAGAGGAAGGATGCGCTGGCTGTGTTCGGGCTGTGTTTAGACCCGCTGGCTCACTATGAGGGTAAAAGCTAGGAAGATCAGCCTCAAATACTCCAGAAGCAAAGACGTGCTCAGACTTGCCCTACTTATACGCCAACAATGAAAAAAAGTGTTAGGGTCTTTATTGGAAACGCTGAGGTGTCAGAACTCATTTTCATCCCTTATGACTGCCCCTGCTTTAAGCCTATAAGCTTTTAAACAGTTATCCCTAACACACGGTTTGTTTTTATGATTCACTCGGTGATATCATACCATAATTTGAGCCTAAAAAGACAGAGGCAAAGGCCCAGGCAAAAACAGACATGATTCAGGAAGATAGCAGAAAATGACCTTAAAACCTTTTCAGCGATGAAAAAGCTCCACCTTTAGGAGCTCACACAAGGTCACCTGATAAACACAGCTGAATGAACGGAGGGACTTCAGAACCAAGGACAGAGACCTGGACTCTGAAATACTGCTCGATTTTGAGCATTACTGCCTACAAACGTATTTATTATTACTAAATAAAAGCAGAGAATGATAAGAAGGAAAGTGTTTGAATGAAAAAAAATAAAAGCAAAAAAAAAAAAAAATCTGTAATTTTTGTAAATGTAATCTGTTACAATTATTCACCCTCAAACTGTTCCAATCCTCCTGTATAAATATCTTTATAACACTCAACAAAAAATAAGTTATTTTGTAGAATGTTTTGCCTGCCTCCGGAAAATTACATGTGGTTTAATAAAACAATGAAAGGTACAATTTGTAAGATATTTTCAGTAAAATATACAAAAACCACTAGGCTAGTTTTATATATTTTGTCCAGCTGACTACTAACAATATCTCTAATGCTTTCAACTACTTGTAAATCATGAGAACATTCCCATTCTAAACAGTGACACGGGGCAGTGCAGTCATTGGCGTTAGTTTCCCTTTGTTACCGCCTTTACTGACGTAGAAACCACATGACAACAGTGTCGAGGACAAATGCGGAAGCAGTGTATAGCGTCCAGCAAACCACTAGCTTGCTTCAAGCACTTCCTTATTTACTTCTTCTTGCACGTTTCATGGTGGATTGTGTTACTTATTTATAGAACATAATTACCGTTTACCGTCTGCCACTGGTTCTGTCGACAAGGACAGCTCCCGTAAACGTAAGCGTACGGCCAACCAAACAACCCAAGAAGAGTTTGGGACAAGAGGAGAGAAAGAGCGAGGATCAATATCGCTGTTGCATTTTCTAGATGGAGAGAGCTTCGCGACAAACTTCAACTAGACAGAGATGCCGATCTCACTTGTGTTTTACTCGACAGGTGAGTTGTTTTGATTCATATCTTTACAGAAAACGTATTCTATTATAATGATCAACAAGATTAGTATTATTGAGCATACAGGCCAAACGCGGGGCATCGCATCTCTAGACCCGCGTGAGGACGCGTCTTTTCCATCGTCTGATTTGCATTTTGCGTATTTGCATTGACTTTGTATGTAATCTACTCGTGCTATGTATGCCCAATTATTGTGTTTGAATATACATGAGTGTATATATTTGTTGAACAAGTGGTAATCGTTTTCATATCGGCTGATTGATGGCCGTCAGCGGTTGGGTAAAAGACAACAAATCCCATCATTCCACGCTCTTTCTTAGCGTCATCAAACCACGCGATTGTTATTGTTTTGGTAGTGCGCCCTCTAGTGGCAGGTCCTACAACCTGTACCTTTAATACAAGCATAATTATTGGCAAACATCAAAGCCAGAAGGATTTATACGAGTGAGGAAGCATTACCACAACTATTCTACCACAGTTGATTGTGAAACGCAGAATTAACGAATGGTTCGTCCATGAGGCTGGCTAAGAGGAATGTTGCTTCAGGTAGCAGTGAGAAGCCCACTGCGGATCAAATAGATTACAGTCAAAATGCCCCCATGCCTCTCCCAAAGCATCCCGAGGCTACACAAACCAAAGAGCATCATGCTTTAACCCCTCAGTTCGCCACACAATGACTCATTTACCACTTACACATTAATCCTCAGCCTGCAAGCCTTTGTATTACACCTGGAAATTCCCTGAGTTTGAGCTCACACTGGCATACCACTTAACTTAACAATAATCCTGAGCCATTTCTCCCTTTCTCCAATTCTTTTGGAGGATAAAGTAAACAACTGCATGGTCTTTTAAAGTGGGTGGCCGAGTGAAAACGAAAGCTGTCACAAATAAATAAATAAAAATAAAATACAATTCTTCTTGTCAGCCTATGATGGGCATTTGCATCTAGTAGATGTTCTGAAGTTACAAAAAAAGCGTGGAATCTATGATATTCTTTAAATGAATCTATGTACAGTACATTTAAGAACAGATGTGGCTTTTTTTTTTCTCTTTTTTAAAGATCCGATTCCAGGAAAACATCTAAAATATAGATCATACAGTCATCTTGGCTTTTTTTTTTCTCTTTTTTAAAGATCCGATTCCAGGAAAACATCTAAAATATAGATCATACAGTCATCTTACATTTACAATCGTAAAGATATTTCTGTCCAATCAAATGCAAGATAATCTTCGTCCCGTAATGCCACCTTTGGAAATGTTACTTTACGTAGAAGAACCAATACTAATTTCGGAATCTACTTTGAAATCTGTCTTCAGTTTGTATATGAGGTGAAGACACCAAGGACCAGTTTTACTAAACAGAGCAAATTAGCGCAAGAGCAAAATTCCAAAACAGCAGCGATGGGTGCGTAAATGTCTGTGGGTGATTTACTAACAATTAAAGAATACACGCGCAACACCATATTTACATATCGACCAGCGCTATATACCAAGCGCAGTGCAAACTGAATGCAGAGGTCATGCCCATCAGTTGCGGGTGATCGCAAAATAGTTTAAGAAAAGCTTTTTTTTGGGGGGGGGGGCATTAAATGCCAGTAATATGACAAGCGCAATTCTCTCCTCCCATAAATTTTGTGTCTGAAAAGGAAAACTCATGCATATTCAAAAAATAAGTGTCCACGCCTTTTAAGTGCTAATTCTTCACTACGTGCCTTCAGTAAATCCTGAAAGGACTATTTTAATGCTGTTAGTAAATCTATCCCCAACACTCTTAACAATAACATTTCTTTATTAGTATTGATGTTTCCATGAAGAACCTTTAACATCCATGGAACATTTCCATTGCACTAAAGGTTCTTTACAGTAAAACAGTTCTTTAGATTGCTAAAATGTTCTCTAAAGAAAAAGTGGTTCTTTTAGGAACAGTTTTTGAAAGGTTCTTTGGGGAACCAAGAATAAATAAATAAATGGTTCACCTATGGCACAAATACAAAACCCTTTAATTTTAAGAGTGAATGGCAACAAGATGTAAACTTCATTAAACTATAAATAACAAATTTAAAATTACTAATTGAAACCTACTAATAAGCTTTGACAAAATAAAAAATACTACAACTAAAAAAAGCTCAGTATAACTGAGTTATATACAGTTTTTAACATGCATTTAAAGCTGCGGTAGGGAACTTTTGACGCTCTAGCGGTTAATAAACAGAACTGCTTGCGTCTTGCGGAAGAACATCGTAGCCGGAACTACTTCTCTCTGTTTATGTCTATGAAGAATCACAAAGGCACTGGGTTACTCCGCCACGGTACCCCCGAAGCAATCTAAAATAGTCTGAATATAAACACTTATTATAGGTGCACCCTAGTGATTCAGGACTAGCTAAAAACATGGTTTGGAAAATGGATTCATGGTGTACTCACTTATTATATAAATTTTTCTACATTTTGAACACAAACAAAGTTACGGACCGCAGCTCTGATTGGTTGTTTCTTACCGGGAGCGGATGACTTTCTGCAAATGGCAATAGGACACTGGGAGGAGCCAGAGGAGCTTGATTTTTTTCACAGATTATCTGTCTCATATTCTACTGTCAGGACATAATGACAGGTTTAATAAATATGTAAAAAATATTTTTTTTTTTTTACAAAAGTTCCCTACTGCACCTTTAATAATGCATCATGCTGCTGTCACATGATCAGCTGAATAGTACTTTCTTAATTATTAATAACCCTACTGTTATTGACTTCTTGGGGTTCTGGAATGAATGAATAATTAGTCAATGAGATATTTCCACAATGGCATACTGGTAGCCTACTTTGTTTGCTGCATCAGCAGAAGTAATGTCACTACTAAACTATCAGCCACTGCAAAATAAACAAAAATATGTGCCCTTTAAGGGTGCACTTAATACATGTATGTATTTAATACATGTAATGTATTTTTATTGTTTATGTTGCACTACAGCAACAATCTTGGACTCACTGACAACTAGTGGCATGGAGCATCACTTGCATGCAGGATCATGCAAAAGTCTTCAGAGATAGATGTCATTGCAGAAGTGATATTTTGACATTTTTTCACGTGCAAATTTTCAAAATTCTTCAAACTGAGCGCATACTTCACCCAAAAAGGATTTACTCACTCTCATGCTGCTTTCAAACCTGCATTTCTTTCTTTTTTCTGCAGAACCCAATAGATTTAAAAAAAAAATAGAACAAAATTAAACAGAAATAAAAACATTTTATGTACAACAGAAGAAGGAAAGTTAAACAGGTCTAGAAAGTGTTAGGGTTAAGCAAATGATGTGCTTTCTAACATTATTTCTACTCTTCACTGACTGAAATAATGTCATCGGTAAACAAATATAACACAGTAAGGATCAGAAATGCTGACATTAATATTTTGATTCATTTCATGCACACTTTGAGTCGAAAGCTCAAAATCCTGAAAACTCATGATGGTTAATTAAATCTAAACCAATCTAAAACTCTGATCCACTATGCAAGGAATATTCCACGTGCGTGAAGAAGAAAACGAGATAGTATGTAACAGTATCATTATATCTATGGCGCTACACTGTAAAAAATTTCTGTAAATTTACAGCATATTAACAGCGTAAATATACAGTACTGAACTGTTTTCTAAAATTACGGTGTCTTACCGTAAATGCACACGTGATCGGTGGGAGAGGGGGAACCAAAGGCTAGCCGACACATGGAGGAGCATGGTTTCAGTCAAAGTTTTATGGATTTCATCTCAAGTTGAGGCTCATTTACAGGTAAGCAGATCAAAGTCTGAATACATTTTTATCTTAAACTGCAGCGTTTTTTTAATGTGGGAACAATATTTTAATTTACCTTTGACAAATCTTGCCAAGACGGTGAACTAGCATGTATGCAATTTTTACAAATTTCTCCTGAAAGTTAAGTGTGTATGAGTGTGTTTGTGAAGGATTTGCATCGTTTTTTTTTCTTTCCTGGTGTAAAATCCTGTAAATGTTAAACTTGTAAATAGTTAAATATAAAATACTTGCGTTCGCTGATTATTTAATTGGATATGAATTGAACATATTTGGCAACTTTAGAAGATGAGCACGTGATCGGTGGGGGAGGGGAGCAACGGTTAGCGTCTGATACCAGAGAAAAGCATCATCAGTCTCTGTGAATAAAACGGATATTATCTCAAATATAATCTCGATTACAGATTGCAGATAACGAGGATATGAAGTAAGTGTGTTTTCCTGATTTTCTGAAACACTTATTTGCACAATTATATTTACATTTTGCAATGGCGCCAACCCAGTGTAGTTTAAAATGGAGGATTTGTTTTATTTGCATTAATGTTGCTAAGTTAGGTGCGTATAAAGTTGGTAACTTATATATTATCCTTATATGTTGGGAAATCGAAAATAGGCCTGTAAACTTAATTTTACTTAGGAAGCATAAACTCATCGCCTTTTGCATGAGCACTTGATTGGATAGATGGAAAGAGTAGCGTTAACGTTATGGTGAGAAACGTTTGTTTTTTTCGGAGTGACACATTAGTCTTTCAATATAAGTCGTATTTAAAACTAGTTAGAGTGTAATCTAAATAACTTATTGTTAATAAAGTGGGCTTTGTATGTGAGGACATTTTAATTTTAATTTTGCACTGGATTTATTGGCACAAATCTCTATATCACAGAGGAAACGTTACTTCATTCACTTACATTCTAACTTGTTCCTCAGCCTCAAATACAGCTTTGTGTGTGTGTGAGAGAGAGAGAGCGAGAGTGTGTGTGTGTGTGTGTGTGTGTGTGAGAGAGAGAGAGAGCGAGAGTGTGTGTGTGTGTGTGTGAGAGAGAGAGAGAGAGAGAGAGAGAGAGAGAGTGTGTGTGTGTGTGTGTGAGAGAGAGAGAGAGAGTTAGAGAGAGAGGAAGAGGAGAGAGCAGTAGACAGAATATTTTTAAGTGTTTTTAATGAAGAGTTGGAGGATGTCCCTGGATGAGAACAAAGATATGGTACACCTGCTTGTCAAGATTCTAACGTTAATGTCCCACTTCCAGGAACACGAAGATGGACTGGATTCGCATGCAGATGTAAGTATTTTATTTTCTTCTTTCCACTTCACCACATTATATTATGTAATATTATTATTTGTGTATTGTGTGTTCTCTACAGGTTGCAGCATCTGCATCTGATGTTGAGAAGACACTCAATCTACCTGCCAATCCTCATCTGATTTTGCTGGGTTAGTGTGTCATTGCACATTAGGGGTGCGCCAAAATATCGATATGGCAATATATCGCGATATTTCCTCCCGCGATCGATTCTCGATGCGCTCTTGCCAAGTATCGATCTTAAAAAGCCGTTATAAAACGCTCTATTAGTATTCATTATGCCTTGACCCTTCTCCAGAAGTAGATAGGGGGCGCGCGATGCGAGTTTGGCTGTTGTGTTGTGAGCGTAAAAGAAGACGTACACACACTTGAAATGGCGGAGTCAAGCGACAAAAGTAGAAGTGAGAGCAAGAAGTTAAAGGACGCTCCAGCAACATTTAAATCCAAAGTGTGGGCTTACTTTGGATTTTATAACAGTGCTGACGGGGCAAAGCTAGAAAAGGACTACACAATATGCAAGAACTGCTTTGCAAAAGTCCGCTACACGGGAAACACGACCAACATGCACAGCCACCTCTCGCGGCATCACCCGGAGCTCTGTGAGAAAGCCGTGGTTGGTGCTGGCTCAAAGCCGACACACCCCGGCGTAAACACCCTTTTCCAGGCAAAGCTACCACCTTGTTCTGCTAGGGCAAAGTCAATCACAAATGGGATCGCTGTTTACATGTGTAAAGGGCTCCGTCCGTACAGCGAGGTGGAGAACGAAGGGTTCTGCTTTTTAATGAATATCTTAGAGCCACGCTTTGATATTCCCTCTCGGAAATATTTTGCTGAAAAAATGATTCCGGCACTTTATGACCAGACCAGGGCTAAAGTTGGGTCGGCACTCGAGTCGGCAGAAAGAGTAGGGCTCACGTGTGACGGATGGACATCGAGAGCCACAGAGTCCTACATAACGGTCACTGTACATTTTATAAACGAAGACTGGGAAATTAAGTCATATGTCCTGCAAACCCGAGCAATGCACGAAACGCACACTGGGACACACATTGCCGATATACTGAAAGCCGCAGTGGGGGAGTGGAATCTTGACGCTAAGAAGCCAGTGGTTGTCACCGACAACGCATCAAACATGCGTGTAGCAATATCCTTAACAGGATACCAACATGTTAGATGTTTTGCTCATGTTTTAAATCTTGCATCCCAACGTGCGCTGAAAATAGCTGCTGTTACCAAGGTACTTGTCAAAGTTAGGAGGATCTCAACATTCTTTCATCGAAGCACAACTGGAGCAGAAGCACTGAAAAGAAACCAGGAACTCCTTGGCCTCCCCCTTCACAAGCTCAGGTTTCTTGATCAACAGCCAGCTGTCTGTGCTGCCCTCTTATCACCAGAGGTAAGAAACGTTTGCAATGTAGAAGTTGTAATCTATATGTGTAATAAATGTGAATAATTTATCGTGTACAATTAATAAGTTTGTAAATAAATACTAATTCATATGATATAAACTTGCTTGATACAATGAATAAACAATGAATAAATACTTTATACCTATTAAATAGGTATATACTGTATATATAAACTCCAAATAAAAACATTAGATTACATCATACAGTTCATGCTTTATTTGCTTTAAAATAAAGAACACTAATTATATACATTTTATTAATAAATTGTATTTTTCTTTTTTTTTTCTTAAGGTGAGAAAGAATGTGACTGACTGTGCTCTGACAGAGAATGACATCTCAAGTGCTGAAGAGATGGTGGAAGCATTTAGACCAATGCTTGTGGCAACAAATATCATGTGTGAGGAAAAGAATCCCACCATTTCAGTGGTTGCTCCTCTTCATGCCCAACTGCTGCGAGACACAACCAGCACTGAAGAAGATTCCCCTCTGGTTCGAGAGATTAAGGGAGCCATCAATCAAGACCTTTCAAAGAGATATCAGTCAGAGGTGGAAAAAGATCTCCTACGCATGTCCTCAGCCCTGGACCCTAGATTCAAATCCCTTTTATTTCTGTCACCTGAAGAAGTGCAAGACACTTATGCAAAACTACAGTCAAAAGCTGCAGTTTTAAAAGAGGATGATCCAGTGCCTTGTGGTGATGTTCAGGGGGATTTAGAGGAAGAGGAGACCTGCACAGCAAAAAAAAGAAAGTCTGCACTTGTTGATCTTCTTGGTCAGACCTTCAAGAAGACCTCTTATGTCTCTACATCAGCAACCTCAATTGCAGAGAAGGAGATAAAACAATATCAAGATGCTCCTTCTCTGCCTCTCACTGAAGATCCACTGTTGTGGTGGAAATCTCAGCAACATGTGTTCCCTCTCCTTTCCAAGCTGGCCCATATGCATTTGTGTATTCCTGGGACCAGTGTAGCAGCTGAGAGGGTCTTTTCAACTGCAGGAGATATTATCAGTGCCCAAAGAAGTTCACTCACTCCTGAACATGCTGACCAACTCCTCTTTCTCAAGAAAAATATGAACATATAAAACGCATCACATGAAGCTGTTTTCTATTTTGTTCTGAAAAATGTTTATTTTTGAATGCACTTTAAGTTAGGTACATTTTAGATGTACTTTATCCCTGATATATTTTATTTTTTATTTGAAAGCAGTAGCCCAAAGATTTATGTTTCTTGCACTTAATAGTGTCACTGTTCATGTTTATGAAGGACAATCATATAGTATTGTTTACACTGAATCTGTCCTCAGCCTTACAGCTGTTTTGCACCCAAATGGTGTCACCGTTTGTCGAAGACATAGTATTACTACTGATTGCAGCAATGTTACACTAAAATAGTGTCTGTGACTGTTTTGTTGCAACTAAGTCACAACTTGTTTTTGTTTCATCCAAAAATAAATAAATGGAGACTCATTTTACTAATTAAAAAAAAAACTTCTTATTTCTTAAAACATGATATATTGTGAGTTATTACTGATAATATATTGATTATCGTCATATCGTGATATTATCATATCGTGAGCAATGTGTCGCGTATCGTATCGTATCGTGAAGTACCCAGTGATTCCCAGCCCTATTGCACATGATGAAGAAGAAACATTTACTGATGGCTGAGATATAAAATTGTTAACATTGCTGTTGTGCACAATTGTTAAAATTGCTTCTTCTTTTTTTCTTTTTTTTTGTGAGTGTCCAGTCAACATTTTTGACTGCAGTTGCAACAGTGTTTGCTGTGTACTACATCTTCAACCTGCAGTATCAAGAGGAGGCTTGTTGCACGTTAGAGTTTTTTCAAAGGTAAGTGTTTTCCTTTTTGCGTATGTTTTAATCACTCTCTTAGAATCTGTGGTAACACTTTATAATAAGTATACAGTAGTAAAGTAATAAATTATTTGCAAACTAGTTACCTCAACCTTTCTCCTGTGTTCTACTTGTGTTCTTCCATTTCAGTTTTTTCAGTTCATCATCTGAAACACTGTCAAATGTGGTTTTATTCGCATGCCAGACACAGAGAAGATAGGAGAAAGGCATGTAGATCCACATTAAATCGAAACGAGTCAGAATATATATATAGATCGTTTGCAAATGATTTATAAGTGCTTTATTACTTTATACTTATTATAAAGTTTTACAAAATTAATCTAAATTCTAAACCAAATTAATTAATCAGAATTTTGAAAAATGGTTATTATACACTTCGGTAATGTGTAATGCAACTTTCCTTAGATGGTTCTATGGAATAAACCCAGAAAGAGGCTCAAAGACCTGCCGAGGCAAGGTAGTCTCCAGGAAGACGGGGAAGGTGGTGAATAAGAAGTCCACTACAGTCAATCCAAAGGTTGCCACTCTACAAAAAAATCGAATGGACTTCAAATGGGACTTCATCTAGGCAAGTGAAGTTACACATACATTTTCATTAAATACAGTTCTTAATACAACTTATTTCACAGTTTACACACAGAATATTTCTCACATTTAAACTTGTTTAACAAAAAAAAAAATCAACATTTAAAAGTAGTCAGTTGAAAAAGACTGGTGTGACTCATTTTGGCTACTATCCCTGTAGTTTGCATTACATAAAATAAAATAATTTACAGCAAAGAAACGGTTTTATAAATAAAATCCACAAACCTATATTTGACCCAAAAAAAAGTTGTCAGTGGCACTGAGAACTACCCTGAAGAGGATACAGTCCGCACTCATTACAAACCCTATGTTGTTGCGACTGTTCAGTCCCAGGTTACACAAAAACTATCCAAACACACAAAAAAATTTCGAGGTTGAAATAATATAATGATTTTATTAAAACCATGATTTTTTTTTTTTTTTTTTTTTTTTGAGTACATGCACACTATTAATCAGTTTAGTTGGTCCACTAATGTTGCTCAAATGCACCGTTACCTCTCCGTCCTCTAACCGGTCACCCCACTTTATTCCGGGACCTAGCAATTTACAAATTAAGTACTGGTCATACTAATAGTGTGGAAACAATGAGAAAAAAAAGAGAAAAGAAGCATTTCCAATTTCTATGAATTATAAAAAATTGTATGCAAGCGCTCAACTTTGAAAAAAATTAAATAAGATTTACTTTGCGAAAAGTATATTATAAGTAAATTTGACTGTTCTAATATAAAGTGCAACTCACCTGTCATTCTCAGGTAAAATCTGCTTAATATTTAACTTAACACTCATGAAGAAATTAAGTAAATATGTTTTATAATTTTTTTTTGTTTTGTTTTAACTTTTTCAAATGACATCTTAATGGTTAAAATACATTTTAGAAATATGTTTTATTCTCAAATTCCATTTTTATTCCTGTTACAATTAAAACATGGAATAACAATTGTGTAATTATTCCTTAAACATCATTTTTAATGATTATTATTATTTTTATTACTATAATTCTTATTTGTATTATTATATTACTTTGAAAATGACATATTCTACTGTACAAAAGTGATATATTTCCGTCACAATCACATCACATTAGACCGAACCTTTATTTTGAAGGATTGATGTGAAGACGCTTGATTTTTTTTTTTTGTGTATGTGGGATAGAGCTGCAACTATTGATTATCTTTTCTGTAAACTAATGTGACGTGTGGGCGGAGCTAAAGAATTACGAGCGCCAGTAGGCTTTTGCATCGAGAGCGTTTTGAAGTTGTGACATTAGCATGAGGAAAAAAAACCATCATCCAAAACAAACCATGGTTAACAGTCAGATTCAGCCGTTTATTTATGATCCAGAATCAGATCCTGAGGCTGAAACTGAACGAAAGCAGCAGCAGCAGCAACGACTCGCTCCGAGCGGGGCTCGAACCCGGGTCTCCGATGGGAGGCGGACACACTAACAAGGAGGCAGAGATATTTGAAGCAGTTTTACTCACCGCCTGCGGTTCCAACACACGATTGTGACCCTTTTTCGTTTGGATTGCATCATCCTTAAGAAATAAACGATACGCAAATCCGTCGTCAAACGGGGCCTTGTTTGTAAAACAAGCATCTTCGAAATGCAGGGAACAAACACAAACACTTGCACAACTCCGTTGATGCTCTGTAAAAATAAACTCCATCCACTGGTCCCTTAATGCTGTTTCTCTTTTGGTAATCTGTGCAGCGTTGTCTTGCCCTGGCAACCAAAAACACACTTCTTTTGTGACATTTGGCGACGCTCTCGCTCTGATCAGTGAAGTCTGTTGTGCTCTCAGTGCTCTGCTATACGGGAGCGCGCTATTCCGGCAGAAGTGCCTCAGGACCCATATAAGGAAATTCTGCTCCATCTAACGTCACACAGAGCCATACTCGAAAAAAACTTTCCCAAACTTGTGACAAACCGGAAGGAGTATTTTTGGAACTTTGTCCATGTTTAGCATGGGAATCCAACTCTTTAACAGTGTAAAAAACTCAGTATGCATGAAATAGCATTTCACCCCCCCCCCCCCCCTTTAATCTAGTGTTCCTTTTTTTGATTAACTAATTAATCCTTTGGATAACTTTACAAAAATAAGTACAACTTCTAACATAATATTGCAACTTTTATTAATTAATACACTAATCCACATCGCGATTTCAGTTAGTGTACAACAATATTTTATTGTATTCATCACAAATGTGACAAATTCTGTGACAATCCACATTATTTGCCTAATTCAGTTTTCATGATTTGATTCTGTGATTGCCTCCATGTTTTTCACATCGTGGAAATCGTAGGGTCCTAAGTTTCTGAAATGTTTTATATTATTATACAGTATACATGTTTTTTGTTACGTTCTATTAAAATTCTGCTGATGTTATTTTAACTTAAAAAGGATTTTTCTCAATGTTTATGTTTCAGACTACACCCCTCCCTGGCTACACTTGCATCAGAGTTGGTGACAGTTTTATGCTTCTGAAACGTTCTTGGACTGTTCTACAAATCCTTGCCAGGTTTTGACTTATTACACCAAAATAAGAATTCTTGTTCAGAAGTTGTTTGCAATTTCTTAAAGGCTGTTTTTAGGGGAACGTACACTCCAAGCCCATGCCCATGCATTGTCATACTCATAGCACAAAGCTAGACCTAAAACGGCTGCTTGTTTTGTGTTTTATATGGTCAACTTAAATTAGTTTAAATATGTCCACAGACTTCTGCAGGGTTCATTTTGCACATTGTCTGTTTTGTAAATTGGTTAATTTTCTTCTCTCTTCATCTCATCTTTCTCTAACACATACAAAGACTGATTCTTCCATTTTGATTGCTTATTTATTTTTTTTTTTTTGAGAAAGCATTTGAATTATTGGTTGGGCACTTAAATAAATAGTGTTCTATAAGAAATACCCCCTTGGTCTTCTCTTTTCTGTCTATTTGCTGCCACTTTTTAGTATAAATGAAATGCCAGTTTGTGAATTTGTTAAAATACAGGTATTTTTAATAAAGTTAATGGTTGGCAAAATTGCCAGTTCTACGGTTTAGAAAAAAAAAAAAAAAACTAGAATACAGTAATGATCCTGAAAAATTACGGTACACCGCTGGAAACCCTGCTGCCAGTATATTACTGTTAATTTACAAAAAAAGCTGTAATTCAGAAAACTGTAAAATAACGGTACACAGCTGGAAACCCTGCTGCCAGTATATTACTGTTAATTTACAGAAAAGCTGTAATTCTGGAAACTGTAAAATAACGGTACACAGCTGGAAACCCTGCTGCCAGTATATTACCGTTAATTTACAAAAAAGCCGTAATTCAGAAAACGGTAATAAAACTGTAAAATTACGGTACACTGCTGGAAACCCTGCTGCCAGTATACTACCGTTAATTTACAGGACAATTTTTTACAGTGTAGCTAAAGTGCCAAACACAGTCAAATGCAGGGCCTGCATCTCTTATCCTAAAGCGTAAACAGCAATCTGTGCTGCAGACTTCACTCATGCCCATTTTAAAAGCTTATCCTGCTCTTATTGTTGCTCACAGGGGCCTGGTCTTTGAGAACGGAGCGGAACGAGGTGACAGTCTTCACTGAGTGATGGCCACGGCACTCACCTTCCTGGGACTGCTATCACTTTACACGTCCACAGAAAGTCAGAGACCAAGCCTCACGCTTGACTTCATCCTACAAACAACTGACCCAGGAAAGAGCCCCATCTCCTGTTTCAGAGGGTCATCTTCATGACAGACTGATGTAGCACCTTTCCTCATGGTGACACTGGACTTTGGGGAAAACAAGGACTGCTCTGGTTTCAAGCTCCTTCTGCTTGACATTACTGTGATTCTTTTCCTGTGCGCTTTGTTTAAGAAAAACCTTATGAGTACTATCTCTCGTATACAGATCTGAACTGACCCATAACTTAAGCTTAAGAACTCTGTAAGCAACCACTCAGAAGAAATTCGCCTTCCAAGTTTCATTAGTTACCTTAAAATTCTAAACGCAAGAGTTTGAGAGTAATTTGCTTTGAGCTCCAACAAATTCTAAAATCCAAAGCAAACATGTAAACAACTGAACATTAGATGCACTGAAGAATTAAAACTTGTTGGTTCTGTCATTGTAAGGGTTTTCTAAGGAATGTCCAACTTCATAGCGTTTTTGACAAGACAAACTTAACTGACTGTTAATATAAAGGTTTTATTATTGTAGCTCAAAGACAGCGCTGAGAACAGTCTGTAGCAGTTTGCTTTCAAAAACTACAATCATAAAAGTGCATGCAATTAGACTGAAGAATAATAATGAATAAACAACATACCTTATTCTTTTAACATCAAGTTTTAAGTTATCTGAATGCTGAAGAGAAGAAATATATTTCAGATGCTGTTAATTGTCATAATTTTAGTCAAATTTTTTACAACTAACGATAGTTTATTTTGAAAACTCGTAAGTCCATGAAATAAGTCATAAAACTACTAATATAAGAAATATATTCTAAGGTATACAATAACGGTTCAAAGGTTTGGTGTCTGTAGGATTTTTCTTAAGAAATTAATACTTTTATTCAGCAAGGATGCTTTAACTATCAAAAGTGACAGTGAAGACTTTTCCATTCTTTATTTTGAATATATATATATATATATATATATATATATATATATATATATATATATATATATATATATATATATATATATAAAATTAAATATATTGTTTCATCAAAGAATCTTAAGAGAAAATAAAAATCGCAGTTTTCATAAAATATTAGGATGATTTCTGAAGGATCATGTGACACTGGAGACTGGAAAAATGGCTGTTAAAAATTCAGTTTTACCATCAAATCTCTAGTTTAATATATTTCAAAAATGTAAATAGTTATTTTAAATTGTAATAATATTTCACAATATTACTGTATTTTTACTCATAGAAATGCAGCCTTCGAGCGCGAACGTAAGAATTTTCTTTCAAAAGCATTTATAAATCGTACAGACTCCAAACTTTTTAACAGCAGGGTATGTTATATGGAGAACAACAGCATGTCGCACCACACGACTCTGCTAGAAGTTTCATTTCAACTACGATTGAAAAAGAGGAACAAAGCTGGGACGCCGCCAAAATAAGAGTTTAGAAAATGAGGCGGTGAAGAAAGTGCAAACAAGCAACTGAAGTAGAGCAAAACTTATGCCTGCACACTGCGAGGAAAATGGTCAGTGAGTGTGGGGAAAGAAGTGTGTGTGTGTGTGTGTGTGTGTGTGTGCACGGGTCCACGAGGAGCTCACGTGACACAGTTGCACCACAGCCGAGGCGCCGTACTCACCGTCCAGGTGGCTGACTTGGCCGTGCTCGACTGCTGGAAGGTGACCTCGAAGTTGTGCGGCCCGGGGTAGTCAGTGTTGGAGGGGATGGCCGGCGCTGGAGACATAGCCTCGAAGGTCGAGTTCGGCTGGGAGTAGGGTGACGGCGTTGGCACGTTGGAGGCGGTCTCTGAGCTGTAGGGACTGCTAGACGCTGCTCTGTTCCCCAAACCTTGTTCCATACTGCTGCTCAGTAGGCTGTACTGAGACTGAGAGGAGAGGCAGAAAGAGAAGGAGGGTGAGACAGGTGAAGGAGTGGGAGGGAGGGAGGGAGAAAGTTGACTTTGAGGGGAAGAGGGAGGAGATAAGACTCCTTCCACTCCACTTCTCGAGCTCCAGGTACACCGCGATGGGACGTACGAGAGGGAGACAACCCAAATCTGTCCAATGTCTAATTGCCTGCCATTCTCTTCTCTAACTTACAAACACAAAACTCACAGATCATGCCCACCACAAGTTGGACAGATGTGTTCAAAGCACAGCTCATAATGGCATCATAACATTAGCTAATCTGGTAACAAAACATGAATTTTCATGCTTTTGATGAGCTCAGATTTTCTTTGTTGTGTTTTATTTGTTTCCATGCTTTCTGAATAACTCTTTAAAAAAAAAAAACGGTGCTTCAAAAGGTTCTTTACAGCGATGTCACATTTGCAGATGATTTTTTTTCCCAATCAAAACTTTTTAGAAGGAGTTTATTCAAGTTGTTGCTTCTTTTAGGAGTTTTACTCATTTTAATAACCGTTTAGCTTGTTTGCAGTTTTGCACATATAAAGAATATTAATTAAACACATAGACTTTAGATGTTAAAGGTTCTTTATGAAATTTAGACAAAAAGGTTTCTCTATGGATCTGTATGTCATTTTGAAATGTCAGCATTACTATCATTCATACTTTGTTTTTTTATCATCCCATATCATTTGTATGGAAGCCCGTTTCCGCCACTGAAGAACTTTTTATTGACTTTTTATCTCACAATCCTGACTTTTTTTCTTTTTAAATTGCTTGTTTATAAAGTCAGAATGACAAGATATAAACTCACAACTCTGAGGAAAAAGTCAGAATTGCAAGTGCATATCATTGTGCTTTATAGATACAGTATATCTAGTTTATACTTATATTCACAATTATGACTTTTTCAATTAGGAAAATTGCCAATTTTATCTCACAAAAGTATGCAATACTGCAAGTTTATATCACACAATTCTGAGTTCTGACTTTATAACTTGCAATTTAATGTATGTATCTCACAATTCTGACTTTTTTCTCTGAATTATGTGATAAAAAGTGATGATTAACTTTTTAATTTTTTTATTCAGTGGCAAAAATGGGCTTCTGTACATTTGCGTGGACATAAATGAATTACGCAGTTTGTTGAAGAGAGGTTGCTTATTACTTTTTTCAGGCTTACAATTTTTAACTACAAAAAAATGTGGAAATAAAAAAACTCAGACGTGGAAGCCAGAGACATATCTAAAAACCACAGTATCAGAGAGACTTTGGCTGGGATCTTTCGTCTTGGGCTGGTAAGAAACCACAGCTTAGCTTTTACAGAAATCAAATGTGATCTACTTTACACTGGTATTAAATAAATATGACATAAAATGATCACCAAAACCTCAATAAATAAAAACTAATAAATCAGAAATACTAACATTATCACTTGATTCGTGCAGACATGTGTGGATATAATAACTCAAAGTTCAGGGAAAAAGCATGATGGGTAATGATTCCCACAGAACGTGTGGACCAATCAGATCCCTGTGAAATGAGACAGCCAAACTGCAACACAAGTCAAGCGAAGAGAAAAGTCTTTACCTTCTTTTTCACACAGTACATCGTCCAAACTGACAGAATCACATGTCCTCGGCTGTCAAACGACACACTGATGAACCCACAGAAACACTCATCTCCCAAAGTCTGCTCCACCTGAGACACGGGGAACCAGAGCGGGTGGAGTCCAGAGGGACGGAGGTCAGAAACCACACACACTGTCCTAATTACGGCATATCGGCAGTCAGACAACACCTGCACAAGTATATACTTGCCGGGAGACACTTTCTCAAGTCCCTGCCTGCATTAATCACACCATTCAAGCAAGCACCGCAGAAAAGAGAACAAGAGATGAAGCAAAGTGTTTAAAGATACACAGATGAGTTTTTCTAAAATCAGTTTTTGCAAATCTGCCCACTACAAGCCACATCTCTCCTCGGCAGCCTGCTTGATGTGAAGAATCATTCAGTGACACTTGCATTGTATCAGTGTAATCTTTATCCCCAGAAGAGATTTCTAATAGATTTCTGAACTTAGTTTTTGCCTCACAGGGGTGCTTTCCATAAATGATCTTAAGATGAACAATACAATGTGAGAAACGCTTTCAGAGACTACCACACACACACATACTCACACACACACACACACACACAGGTGTGCCTCATCAGTAAGTCTAAATATGCTCTGCGACAAGTTGAAACACAACAGAAGCATTGCTGTGTGTGTGTGTGTGTTTGTGTGCACATGTATCGGTTTGATTAAATGATTCAACATTACATTTTTGCACATACATGCTCTCTATCTCTCTCTCTATCTCTCTCTCTCTCTCTCTCAGTCTATCTGTATATTATATATAATTAATTCGCCCATCTATATCATGAAGAAAGGTCAATATGCTTTCACTATAACTGACAGCCACACTGACATTCATTCAAACCATAATCAAGGATTGTGGGTCATGTTGTCACATGCATTTTAAAAAGTTATAAATGCATACATTATACAATAAATGTTTTTGCTTGTACATTTTTTATTTACTAGTTTTTGTTTTGTTTTGTTTGTGTGTGTGATTTATGAATATGTTTTACTGTAAAGCCTGTAATAAGGTGTTTAATGGCAGGTTTATTGTGACAGTTTACCCCATATACTGTTCAATGAACTACTGTATGCGACCACAAGTCTTTAAACTGTATATTATATCTAATATATTTCAAAGTATATCTGACAGATTTTGCCAGGGCATAGTGAACAGTATGCAGATGTGTCAGTGAGCTGCAGAAATGTTTCCTGTACTAACATGACAAAACAGCCCCCTCTGCTGCAAACTGGAAGGACTGACATTATCACATCCATTTAAAACTGCTCTGTTGAATCTTAATGAACTTAAGTAGACTTTGTTTACAGGTGTGAGATGACTAAACTAAACTGCAAAATATCAAAATGTTGCATGTTGCAGTATTTCTCCCATCCCTCAAAATGAAGCAAAGCAAAACCCAAGCTGTGCACAGAAAGACACATCAACAGGTGTCTGTTTAAAGATACACTGCAGCTATAGCATTAAAACAGCTAAAGGTTTCCTATCGAGCAGCATCACATGTTTCATCTCACATTAATAACACAAGATGTTTAAAGGATTTTTTTTTTCAAATGTTCATATAAAAGCCATTTTCGAGGATCATTCAAAATTAAGGTTTTTAAGCATTTACAAGCATTTGCAGCTGTGCAATTTATAATAGTAGCTACTATAAGCAGTATATTATAATCAGTTATCAGTTAACAAAAACAGACTTGTATTTTAACAGATGTGTCATAGAAGATCCATTTAGAAATGTAATTTAATATAATGATTAACAATAAAATAAAATAAAATAAAATAAAATAAAATAAAATAAAATAAAATAAAATTAAGTTTTAAGCCAGGCACAATGAATCTGAAGAATGAGTGGAATGGTTGAGAAGCCGCTCACCTACCGTGCTGTAGTAAAGAGGCAGGTCTCGGACACACAGCATTGTAGTGATCCCGCTGGGCAGGAAACAGACAGGGGAGATGCTCCCACTGCTCTGGTCATGTGACCTCACCCTAAACACAGGTGAGCTCTGCACTTCTCACTTCTTCACGTCTCACGTCTTCACTTTAGATGCTCCCAGAGAAACTAACTTGACACAACAACTCCAGGAAAGGTAACGCACTCTGAGTCGCTTTTTCTGATTTTCCGCCAGTTCTCCTTGCCCTGTCAGCTTCTAGATGCAGCCAACAACAAATCTCTGGCCCTCCCACTTTTTGGCCTCATGACTATTCATTAAGTAAAAAA
Source organism: Carassius auratus (assembly GCF_003368295.1). Classification (NCBI taxonomy): domain Eukaryota; kingdom Metazoa; phylum Chordata; class Actinopteri; order Cypriniformes; family Cyprinidae; genus Carassius; species Carassius auratus. Next base: position 26,962,763 of record NC_039250.1, read on the forward strand.
GCAGGCCTGGACTTGCCCACTTGTCTTTTGGACTATACCACTTTTTTTTTCCAAGGAGGTAAGATTAAATTAATATTTTTTTTATATATATTTATTATTTTAGAAATTACCTACACTGTTCACTGCTAGAAAAACAAAGAATTGATAACATACTGGTTGGAGCAATTTCCCATAAGAGCCAATTGAAAAACAAACATCTGAAAATCAATTCATTCTTGAAAATGCTTGTCAAAGCCTAAAGTGAACGACCAAAACATCTCAATAAGGAGAAAAGAAAATCCATACAACCTAGAACAGATCATTTACAGAATTCTGGAACTATTGATGCAGAAAGTTACAAATATAGACACTGCAAAACAGCGTACATATTAAAACACATCAAACTCATTTGACAAAAAGATGTTTAGATCATAAAAATTATACTAATAATAATTCAAATATATTAGCACAGGCTATATTATATTATATTATATTATATGTTATTTTAGGAAAATTATGCTTTTTTGTTTGTTTGTTTTGCTTCTGTTTGTTTTGCACATCTACACAATGATCATTAAATTAAAATTTTTATGCATTAAAAATGCAAAATGCAGCAAAATCATTATTGTATATCATCATTATATTATCAATTGTGTTATACAGGCCAATATAATTAAATTGATAATATAATAATGATATACAATAATGATTTTGTTTTGATTTTGCACTTTGCATTTGTAATGCAATTTTTAATTGAATGCACACACAGCATTTCTTTTTTTTTTTTTTTTTTTTTACACAACAACAACAACTATATCAGTAATAATAATCAAATGTGAAACACAATTTAAAATAATCGAAATAACAAAAAAAGGGATAATGTTCAGATGAATTATGATAATGAGAATGGGGGAAATGCGCTAAAACGGCTGCCTTTTTCATGCTAAATTTTATTTTTTATATGGAAATAATAATAATATATTACATTAATATATAATATAATATAAATATTATAATATATATAATATTATATATAAATATTTATATATAATATAAATATAAATATTTCTTTCTATTTTGGGGTTAGATGGGTCTTTGTGTGTCCCTGTCTCCTGCTCTGTTGGGAGGCAGGAGCAGCTGTCATGCTCCAGGCTCGGCTTTTCTCTCTAATTAATCACGACCTCCTCTCAAACACCGGCCTGCTGCAGAACCCGAAGGAGGGAAAAGACAGCGCAGGAGAGGGAAACTAGGGACTGAGGAGGGAATCCTGATGGATACGGAGGGAAAACCAACACACGGTTGGCATGAAGTTGCAATGAAATTAAAGGGAAAGGTCTTCCAAAAATTAACATTCTGTCACCATTTCCTCATCTTGTTCCAAACCTGTATGAATTTCTTTATTCTGTATTTTGAAGAATTTTGGTAGTATTTATTAATGCGTTTGTTTTGGGAGGGGGCCATCAACTGTTCCGCTACCCACATTTTTCATGCCTTTAATTAATATCCATTATAAGTGCAGAACTGCAAACAAGCTAAAAGGTTATTAAAATGAGTAAAACTCCTAAAAGAAGCAGCAACAAAGTTTTGATCGGAAAAAAATGTCTACTAGTAACAGCAAAATACAACAGACAAATATAAATCAACCACATAAACTCTTAAAAATAAAGGTGCTTCACGATGCCATAGAGGATTATTTTTTTTTTTTTGTCTAAATGGTTTCATAAAGAACTTTTAACATCTGATGATCCTTTCTGTTTCACAAAAGGTTCTTTGTGGTGAAAGAAGGTTCTTCAGATTATAAAGAGGTGAGAAGGAGACGGTTCTTTAAAGAAGCTTTGACTGAATTAATTCTTTGTGGAACCAGAAATGGTTCTTCCATGGCATCGAGCTTATAATGTGACCGTCATTTTCCGCCAGGATATTATCCAGTAATTTCACAGACAATGCAAAACAATTCAGAATACAAGTAAAACACCTTTAGAGACTCAAGTACAGTGTGCAGTGTGCCCTATTTTTACTGATTTGTTTGTTCTGCACACAGTGAATTCTCCACTGGCTTCTTACCATGACATTGTCGTTCATGTCTCTCATGTCTCTCATGTGGTAGAGGTCCATGCAGACTTCAGCGCGGTTGCTGCTGGAGGCCACCCTGTCCCCTGAGTGTCCCGCCTGAGGAAGCTCAAAATATGTGCTGTCTGGCTCGCTGTAAAAACACAGAGAGCAGCGACGTGAATCACAAACCGATATAAGCACGCCAAAGGTCCTTTAAAAGCATTCCCATACTGTACTGTAATTCACAAAAACAAACAGCAGTTCATCCTGTAATTGTGCTAATATGTGTTATGCAAATGAACTCACAGGGTACTCCACAAGTGTTCAAAGGTCGTCCCCTCATCAGCGGTGGACGACTGGGACATCCTGGATGTTGGACGATCCAGCGCAGGGCAGATCACACTGAAAATCATACCGGAGGTACATGCATAAAGCAAAAGCAACCTTTGAAACAGTAAAATGACAAAAAAACGTTTATGTCAAATAGATATTTTTGCCTGATTTATCCAGAATAAAGTAGTTTTGGACGTATAAATTAATGTATTTAGGTTGATTCAGCTGTTATACATTATATTTTTGACTGGAATAAATCACCATTTTAAGGGTTACCCTTTACACCTTTTTTTTCAAGCTTTACATCTTGTGTGTGTGTCTATACAGTTTTATAGTAAAAATAAATAATTAAACAAAAACCATGAAGGAGAAATTAAGGGTGATTTATTCCTTTAAAAAAAATATTTTTTTTTTTTATCAAACTGAGCTGAATACTCTAAAAAGAGATTCATGAAAATTACATTTGAAATTAATTAATTAGTATTTATTAAATTAAAAAAAAATTAAGAAACTAATCCTCCAAATGACATATAATACCAACATAATGACTCTGAATTTTAATCATAGTCGTCATTCATTAATGGATCCAGCAGTTTTATAACAGACACTGATTCTGAAGAAGATGTACACTAGATTTCTCTGTAGAATAACTCTTTGTGAACTGCACCGCTGTTTAAAGACTGAACACAGAGGGTGCGATCTGAAAGTCATTTCCACCCTGCTGCCCAACGCATCTCCTGAAGTCTGAATCCCAGCTGATTCTGAGGCTGGATGCACAGATTCAGAATAAAGATGCCAGGCTCGACGTGTCCGAACCTGCCTGCACTGCTCCACTGTAGCACACACTTCCTCCATCACATTACTCACAGGAAACGAGGCTATAAACCACTGTCCTAACCACACAAGAACAAGTCACAGAGAGTGAGTCTGCAACCCAACTGTAACATACTTTAAAACACCTGAGAAGAAATAATTATACAACTATCATAGAGCTCAGTTCAGACGTGAGAGCAGGTTATGTCATTTATTAACACTGGTCAAGATTTTCAACTCAAATGATTTTATGCATTTTGAATATTGAATTCAAAATGAATTTTTGAATGTTGAATTTTTAAGAAAAAGCAAGATAAATAGGAGACACATATCTTAATATATTGTTACTGAATAGAAAAAAAACATCAATAAATCATACTGTGAATGATATTTAAGACACCAAGCTGGTTTTATTTTACTCATACTTGTGCAATGGGATAAATTTGAAGAAAATAATAACCACAGTACTATTTTTCTTTTTTTTCCACACAGTCTGACAAATATATCATATAAGATATCCTATAAAAATGTAATTACACATGAATGTAAATTAATTAGGCTATATCTTAAATAATGCACTCACCTTATAAAAAAGAAAAAAAAAAGAAAAAGAAATCCTATGATAATAATATGTTGTTAATATTTCTACCCCTGTGATGTTTTTATTTTATTTTTTATTCAATTCAAATTCAATATGGGCTTGATTAAAAAATTCCCTGAACATCCACAACGTCTTTGTCCAGGAAATATATATATTGTAAAGAAAGTAAGCTTAGTTCATTAAACACATTTTGATATTAATCATGTCACCAACAAAAAATGAACTTGGCATAAATGCAACTTTACGAACATGTAAATTGTGAAGCAGCAAAAATTTAAAAGAGAACTTAATCAGTTGTGTGTGTGTGTGTGTGTATATATATATATATATATATATATTAAAAATAGTCTATTCTTTTCTTGAGAAAACTGTTTCGGTTAAAGGCTGCTATCTCGGAATAGCGGTTTTATCTTCACTTGTTTACAAAAAGATTTTCTAACTGTAATTTGGATAAAATAATTAACGATTTTAGAAACGTTTAATATTAACATTCTGCAAGTAAATGCGCACAATTATTTTACTTAAAACAGATGTTAAGAATAATTCCTTCGCCGTGACAACTATAGCCCGGTCTCCCCTTAATTCTAAATTATATAGGTCTAAATTCGCTCGTTTAAAATGAAAACATTTAAAATGTAAAAGAAAACGTTTTCTCCTGTAAGTGCCTTCAGGCAGAACCCAGATTCGCTGTTGCGCAGCGCGCGTCACATCGCGTCGCGTCGCGTCTGTTCCCTCGGTAACACTGCGCGCACAACACCTTCCTCTGAAAGAGGCAGAAGATCAATTATTATAGGCAAACAAAACTGACTGAACATCCATCATCACATTTTTAACACACCTCACAAAATCATATATAATTTGGCTCCAAAATGCTTCTTCGTCTTATTATAACCTATTCTAAAAATATATATCCACTTCCCGGCTTGTTAGATGAAGGCCTAACATTAGAGCAATCAACAAATGACAGTTCTCATAAATTAAAAAAATAAATAAAAATAAATTAAAACTGATCAGAAAGAAAGAAAGAAAAGAAATAAAGAAAAGAAAGAAAGACAGAAAGAAAGAAAGAAAGAAAGAAAGAAAAGAAAGAAAGAAAGAAAGAAAGAAAGAAAGAAAGAAAGAAAGAAAGAAAGAAAGAAAGAAAGAAAGAAAGAAAGAAAGAAAGAAAGAAAGAAAGAAAGAAAGAAAGAGTGGCATAATAAATCGTGTAACCCTGTGAACAGCTAGAGAAGCTGAATGAACTGAATCAGGGTTAGGTTTCTCTTCAGTGTTTTACCGCCGAGGCTCGTCGTGTTTACTCGTCCTGACCTGTATTCCCGTGACAGCTGCCACCTCGAGAGGAGTCACAGCTCTGGCAGCAATTATACACACACGACAGGGATTCAAGCGAACAATTGAATTATCTTTTGACAAAGGCATTGCATGTACACCTAATGAAGCTGTATCCGATCTTACCGACGCTCACGGCGAACAGACACACGACTGACCGGCGGTGAACGCGTCATCGACCGAAAGCGCTCTGATATTCCTCGGACACGCGCAACTTTCGATAATAGCCTATGTTAAAATAGAGGAGCCCCCAAAAGATTGGGAAATTAAAAAAATAAAAATAATTAGTAGCCTATTCACAGACTACAAACTGTTTCGGGTGATTATAATAAGTGCATTCAGTGCTGAACTAAAACAGCAGCCTTGACAACCATCACACAAACACTGCTGCGATGAAAACATATTACACCGATCCAAACACTCATTAACTATAGCCTATAATATCATTTATGATATATGAATGTTTCGTTTTAATTTAGTTTATATTTTCTTTGCTAATAAGCTATTATTAGGACATAATAGCTATTTAATAGGATAATTATGTAAGCTAACAGTAATATAACAATATATAATTTAATAGTCTATAACATCATCTTATAAAATATAATATAGTCTAATACATTACACAAGTGGATAAAGAAATAGAAAACAGATATCAAGTAACGTTAGGCTGGAGCTTAATGAATAGGCTACTTGTGAAAAATAAATAAATTAAAAAAAAACAAGGAAAAGGAAAAAATCGCCCTCTTCAGAAGTTCATCTTTCTTATCAAGCATAGGTTTAGTCTACTGTACATGTTGACAGAAAATTATCATAGTGAACTCTGACCACTGCATCACATCTTGGGGACACGGATCGATGTTCCTGCTGATAGACAAACGAAAACTAATTAAATCGCTATGGTACACTTTAGATGCTTAGTTAAAAATAACTAAATTACGATTAACTTCGATCATTATGGTGATATATATATATATATATGCTCTTTTATCATCATTAACGAATTTCAATACAACTAATCTCCATAACTAACACAAATAATATAGTAAGCGATTATAATAATATCTATAATAATAAGCGATTGTAGTGAATGATTGAAGCATGAAGAGATCTCGCTGAGTTTCACTCAAAGTGGGTGGGTTTAATGCTTACCTTCAGCAATGTGACCACTAGATATTATTCCCAGAAACTCTACCTTTTTTTTATTTATTGTATTTTTTTTTTTACCGTGACAGAAACTAGCTACATGTAGTAAAGAGTTCAAACAAACCATAAGCACTATATGTGCATTACATTTACTTACCAAACAAGTTATATTCCTGGCTTGTAACAACCTGGCGATGTTCTCTGGATCCCCAAATCAGTTTCCTTGACCTGCAGCTGACCCTACAGCTTTGTCATGAAGCAGATGAGCTGCGAACTAAGTCATTGAACAACAAAACGACCTTGAATCTCTCCTTAAAGTTACCAGCGGGACTCGAGCGAGGCAGATGAGGCTGATTATGCAGGTGTAGGGTAATGTGCTGCTGGAGTGTGAGTGCCGTGGCTGTGGAGGGTTGGGCTGGGACTGATGGGGACCGATGGGGGACGGAGGAGGAGGCGTTAGCCGCCGTTTGGGCGCACACGAGCGGGAAACACTAATCCCAGCTCGATACATGTGCTTAAAGCTTGACGTTTACATTCTCACTTTATTTTTATATGCGTGAGGTGTGACAGTCTAATTCGATTGTAGAACTGTCCCTAACAAAACCGTAGACATCAATTTAATTCACCAGTCTCTACTGACAGCATAAACACGTGTTTGCATTTGCTTTGAAATCCATACGCGGGAATAATAAAGTCATACAGTTAAAAAAAAATCATAAAAGTACTCGGCCTGAGAGTAGTTAATATATTTATTGTAAAAACATATCTCCGTCTTAGAAAATATACGATGAAACAACATTTCCCACAATTCCATTGTGACGCCGACAATAACGCGCGGCGCTGATTGGCCGTCAGCATGACACAAATGACGTTTTTCGTAAACGTCACTTCCGAAACAGTAAGCGATTCGGATTAGAGACCGTTTGATTGTAACAAGTGTCTTTTTGTTTTGTCCTCCAAATGTCTTAATAATTGATCAAAAAAGTCTTCGGATCAGAGCGTACGATACGCAAAAAGGTAACTTGTTATCACGCATACAACTAGTGTTCGGTTAAAGCAGATATTTCGACGTGTAACCGGTTTTGTAACTTTAGTAACGTTAAGCGCCCTGATACGGAGCCGTTAACGTCTCTTTCAGCCTGACGATAGACCATTTATGAATTATTTTGGTCGTTTCTAAAAGCGCATCATTTAAAAAAATAGTCGAATTATTCGTTATGGTAGTAAATTCTAGTTTTGACATACTCGAAAAGTGCTTTAAAGAATAGATTTAACACCATTTATCTACCAGCTTGCCTAAGGTTACCTGAGTGAATCTCACCTGTAAACGTTAACGTCATAGGCCAAAAAACTAGAAACAAGAAACGTATTTTGCTTGGAACATTACTTACTATGAGCATTATTTAAGTAACGTTATTCCTGCGAAGTGGTAAAAGTTGTAATATATTTAATGCTGATTTATAGCCTTTATTCTGGTTTATTGAGATTTAAACCGTTCAGAATGGTCTACAGTAGTGTGAATCTAATGAGAATCACAAATGCAAATAAACTTTAAAAATGTCAAATGTCTTAAAATCTTAATGTACTTTAAATGGGCTTATTAAACAAAACTATTTATTTTATTTTCTGAAAAAAATATATCTTTTGATTTTGAGGTGAAGTATTCTTTGAATAGATTTCGACCGTCAACCTCTTTATTTAGCATTTCACTGTCAAAGAATGCATCAACACAGTAACTCTAAAAAAATGAATATTTTAAGATTTACTCTTGTTTCCAGTGACATGAATTTCTCAGAGGTCTTCAAGCAGTCCAATCAATTGTGCAAAGTTTCTCCAGATGGGAAATATTTGGTAAGATGCTTTTCTTACAGCTATCAACATTTTTATGACAAATCAAATGATGGCTAGAATTGCATACTTCCAAGCTGATTTAAATCTTTAATTTGGGCTTGTAGGCCACCTGTGTTCAGTACCGCCTGGTGGTCCGTGATTTCAGCAGCCTTCAGATCGTGCACCTGTACACATGTCTGGACCAGGTGATGCACATGGAGTGGTCCTCCGACTCCCTCTTCATCCTCTGTGCCATGTACAAAAGAGGACTAGTGCAGGTATGACAACCCATTGCATTTATTAATACACTTTTACCTAATTTCATGGCTGTTTTTAGCCTTCACCTAGAAGGTCTTGGAAAAAAAGCTATAAAAGTACATCCATATGTTTCCTCAACAAGATGCATGATCTGAGGTGTCACTTTTTCTGCAGTTGCATAAAATCTCCTGTCTATTTAAATCGGCTTACCTCTGTGAGGGAAGAAAGCGCCAGTCCTTCATGTTGAGCCATTCGACAGGGCGACAGGATTCAGATGTGTTTGTTACTGAAGTGACTTGGCGTGTCTGTGTTTTGGCTCTCTCAGGTGTGGTCTCTAGAGCAGCCGGATTGGCACTGTAAGATAGACGAGGGTTCGATTGGACTAGTCTCATCACGCTGGAGTCCTGACGGGCGACACATACTCAACACCACTGAGTTCAGTGTAAGTATGGTGGTAGGAGGAGTCAGTTTTGCACCGTGTCAACTGTTGCTGCCCATAAATAACTTACAGTCCATGCACAGGACTGATTCGTTCAATGGGGTCACAATCAGAAAAGAGAGTTTAAAGCTGCAGTAGGTAACTTTTGTAAATATATATTTTTTACATATTTATTAAACCTGTCATTATGTCCTGACAGTAGAATATGAGACCGATAATCTGTGAAAAAATCAAGCTCCTCTGGCTCCTCCCAGTGGTCCTATTGCCATTTGCAGAAATACATCGCTCCCGGTAAGAAACAACCAATCAGAGCTGCGGTCCGTAACTTTGTTTGTGTTCAAAATGTAGAAAAATCTATATAATAAGCGAGTACACCATGAATCCATTTTCCAAACCGTGTTTTTAGCTTGTCCTGAATCACTAGGGTGCACCTATAATAAGTGTTTATATTCAGACTATTTTAGATTGCTTCGGGGTACCGCGGCCGAGTAACACAGTACCTTTGTGATTCTTCATAGACATAAACAGAGAGAAGTAGTTCCGGCTACGATGTTGTTCCGCAAGACGCAAGCAGTTCTGTTTATTAACTGTTAGAGCGTCAAAAGTTACCTACCGCAGCTTTAAACACTACTTCTTATGATCATGTTAATACACAAAACATGAGACAAAGTATAAAAATGAGAACAAAAAAAATAGTGTCGTGTCCCCGGCTCGAGCAGATAAACGGTCTGCGCAGATTCGTTCCGCTTTGGGTTTGTTTATCCAATGTAGCTGTTGTAAATCGGTCCTGATGAGAACGCAAGGCCTTTCTTTGACTGAATGCACATTGCGATGACATCACGGGATGCTTCTAAACCTAAATTATGCAGAAAATTTTTGAGTTTGCAAAGGGTACTCGAAATATTAAAAGCCAAATAAAATAATAAAAACAAAGACATTATAGAACAGTAGATGAATAAATAAAGGAAAATGTTACTTATTGTGAAATATTGTTTCAGTGAACCCTTGTGCAACCTTTTGGACATGATGTTATCTGTCTGTCTGGATTACACTTGGGCCGAGTGCCACTGTAGTCTGTCGCCTGAACTTCTTGATTCCAAGAATTACTGACAGGTGTTGAGATGCTGGACAGCTGTGTGTGTGTGTGTGTGTGTGTGTGCGCACTTGGAGTTAAGTGTCCGTCTGTCTGGATTCCTGCTCTTTGTCTCGTGTGTCGGAGGCTGAATGACGGACGGCTGGACATTTGTCTGTTGTCTTCCATCTGACGTCTCAGTTACAGGCCATAAATGAACAGTACACTATCTGTTTTAATAATAACACTTCCACTATTACAAATGGTCCTTTATAAAGCCTCTTATGGTACATAGTGAAAATTAGACAAAGTCGGCTTGCTCCTCAAGGGTGCCACCTAGAGGATAGCATCTGAGGTGGCAGGCGCATATTAGACATCTAATACTGTATATGTTAGCATCAGCAAACTTTATGAGCTGTGTTGTTCATCATGGCAGGCCAGTTTATTGAATACTGAGTAGGTGTCAACATGAGAAGCACAATGACGTATGATTGGTATATTCACTTGAGTTTGCAGAAATGATAAGTGGTCTATTCAACTGCATTGTGTCATTATAAGAACACAGTGCTCTTGGCTGAAGGAAAGCAGCTTAATTTAGTATTTTACAGTCCATTGATGCCTGGACGAAACAGATTAGGACAGCAGATGTCCATAAACAACTGTTTAAACCTTTTACTTAATACTGCTCATGTACTTGATGTCGGGCATATTCTCACTAGTTTTTTTTTTTAGCTCACAAAATTTTTATTTTTTTTAATACTAGTTATATTAATATGTCCCCACACTGCATTTGATTTCACATTTTATTTCATATGTGATGGACGAACCAGAAGTAAGATCAGATACGATTTTTATCGTGTTTTCTTCTACTCATTATAACTAACTTATTTAATAACTTAAGCAGTTTAACATAAGGCTGCAACATAACAAAACGTGAAATAAATGTATGAATACTTTCGCAAGGCACTATATATATATATACAAAAAAATTTGTGTGTGTGTGACCCTTGAGCACAAAACCAGTCACACAGTAAATTTTTGCATCCTCAGATTACAGATTTAATAGTTGTATCTCGGCAAAATATTGTCCTATTATCCATATATCTGTGTGTGTGTGTGTGTGTATATATGTATGTATGTATGTATGTGTTTTCTCTTAATTTACCTTTGCCTTTGAATTCATCCAAATAGAATTTGTTTGCTTTTTTTTTACTATTTGACATTGACTTGAATGTCCTTTTTTTTTGTTGCCCAGTCAGCTTTGTCCGGTATAGTGTGTATTTTCTAGCACTTGTAAACCACAGACCTGTGTTTCACTGCTGACCACCTGAAGGTGCAGATTTAATTTAAATAAAAGATATTTCCATTAAAAAATGTTTCTTTTTCCTCACAGTTGAGAGTCACTGTCTGGTCCCTGTGCACAAAAGCTGTTTCCTACATCAAGTATCCTAAAGCCTGCCAGAAAGGTGAGTGAATGCGAGTCAGATGTAGAACTAGTTGTATAAATGTTTGTGAGAGAGGAGATGTGAGGACACGGTCACAGAAACATGAATCATGTGGGTATTTACCTGTAATATAAGTCTTATCCCTGGATGTCTAGCCAGCGTGAGCTCTCACAGACAGCTGGTAAACTATGTGCAGTCCTCATAACCCCCTGTCAGCATGAAGACCACTCACACTCCAGAAGACAATAAGTTCAGATCATGCATGACTGCTATAGATTCACATTTTCTGGCCAGCACCGTATCTGTCTCCACTGTCGCCCGGAGATTGAGCTGTAACCTTCAGATCAGCTGATGGAAAACTCCTGTTGAAAGGTGCATCGTGTTCTCCGTCTAACAGAGTGAATTATGAACATTTTAGTCATTTCTTTTTTGCAGCCATTGGATAAAGTTATGGAGGACAATTCCATTCATAACATAATTGACATTTGTCCAGTGTTGGGGAGGATGCTTTTATACTGTAGCTCATAATTTAAAGAAGTTCAACAATAGTCAAGCTACTTTTTGAAAAAGAAGAAGAAAAAAAAAACTGATTATAATGTCATAAATGTCATTTTTGATCATTTCATCCTTGTTAAATAAAAGTATTAATTTCTGTATAAATAAAAACATCTTACCGAACCAAACGTTTTGAATCAGCTGTCAAATGAGATGATTGTTTGCAGTACAGGTAACTGGAAATATGCTTCAGTGAGATGCTCCATCCACGTCACTAGATGTCAGTGTGAATCCGAGGTGACCGCTATATTGGGCAGCATGTTTAGATTAATACAGTGCCCAGATTACTGTAGCGCAGTTGCATCAAAAAAACTAAAATGCTTTGAATATACAAATGTGTTTCAGGAGTGGACTTCAGTGCGGACGGTCGTTATATGGCTCTGGCCGAGAGACGGGAGTGTAAAGACTACATCAGTGTGTTTGTGTGTGATGACTGGCATCTTCTCAGAGTGAGTGCAGATATCAAAGATAGTATCCAGTTGTGTCTCTTCCACCATTCTCTCCCCCAAAGAAAAAACTGGCAAAATCATTGAATACCTTCAGATGAAGATGCATGACTTGATTCTCAAATACTTGTATTAAACATTTGGTAGCTACATTAGTAGCATTACATTAGTGAACTGACAATTAACTTTATTTTTTACAGCATTTATTAATCTTAGATAATGTTATTAGAGATTAAAAATTGCACCCGTTAACAATAGTTGAATAAAGAATAAATGTAAGTTTTTCATTGTTAGTTATTGCATAAAAGTTAACAAATTAGATTTTATTGTAAAGTGTTACCAAACATTTTTGTAATTTTTTAAAAGAACAACTCTTTGTTTGGTGTACAAATAATAATAAAAAATATACTTTTATTATTATTGTTGTTATTTAATCACCTTTTTTTGTAAATAAGCTTTTTAGTAGTAATGAAAGCATGTAAATATTAAATAACAGTATGTACTTATTTTTAATGGTAATAGTGATATTTAAATATATATAAAACCAACCATAAGGGATGTACAACAAATATTACTAAAATGTTACAGATTTACATTATTATTATTATTATTATTATCAGAATGTGAAATAAGAGTAAATGTAAAAACCAAATAAAATCTCAAATCTTTGGAATTTGGGTTGCATGTTTTTGAGAGTGATAGTGGTAAAAGGTATTACATTTTTGATGCAAGAGATGTTGACTGGCATTTGTAAGGTGTTTTTTTTTTTTGTGTGTTTTTTTTTTTTTTTTGTCTGTAGCATTTTGAGAGCGAGACTCAGGATCTGTCGGGGCTGGAGTGGTCTCCTAACGGCTGTGTGCTTGCGGTGTGGGACAGCTGTCTCGAGGTAGTGTGTCTTAACATTCAAGAAAATCACTGCTTATGGTCACAAAAGACTTCTTTCCCAAACAGTTTTAGGTTATTGATCAAAGATCAAATTGTTATGCTATCAAATGGTTCATTCTCAGGCTACATTTATGTGACAACGATGTAGTCAAATACGGAAAAGTTTTTCCATTGCATTCTCAAAAAGTTTCACGTATACACGACAACATTTTCAAAATGATCCGGGTTTACACATATCTGCAAAAAAAGCCAAAAACGCTGTATTTGATGCCAGGTCAGTAGTTGGCATTTTCAGTCCTCTAGACGCCTTTGTCGTGTTTCCCATTTTTGTCTGAAAACATTGTCGTGTAATTGACCCCTCAGTCTGTCTGATGCAGCAACAGGGTGCTAATCAACAGAATTCGATTTTTGTCATGGAAGCAATTTTAGTTTAATGATTTTATGAATTAACTATTCAGATTAACTCTCTCCTCAGTATAAAATTCTATTATATTCGCTGGACGGTCGCCTGTTGTCCTCCTACAGTGCGTATGAGTGGTCTCTTGGCATAAAGTCTGTCGCCTGGAGCCCCAGCAGTCAGTTCCTGGCCGTTGGCAGCTACGATGAGAAGGTAGGCAATCTCTTCAAGAAACACGTGGGAAATATCAGCTTTATATAACATAATCTGTCTAAAAGAGAGTTTTTGATGGGCTTTCCATCAGGTTCGGATCCTGAATCATATCACCTGGAAGAAGATCACAGAATTTGAGCATCCAGCCACCATCATGAACACCAAAGCTGTACGTGTCTGGAGATACAAACTCTCTCAACTTTACTTTAATCAGCACTGTTGTAACAAAATCTTTGTGTGAGGTGAAAATGAATTATACAAGGCTGACTATTTTAGATAACCCACAAAATAAATAAAGGGCTCATTGGAAAAAATTGCCTATGCAAAAAGACTAAAACATTTTTTTCACAATTGACTGCAGTTTCCAGTTGAAATGAACAACAACCATTTTTATTTCTTTGCACAGAAATTATGATTACAGGTACAGATTAGCCATTAATAGAGACTTTTAACCTCAACACTTTTACCATTGTGCATGATTTATAAACTAATTAGTTTTGTAGTTTGCATGACATAACCAGCTCCTTTTCTTATGCAGTAAACTTGCTTGTTAGCGCACCTGATACAGCGGTAGTCTGAATTGTACTTGCAATGAAGAGTGTTTAGGTACAAGTATTGGAAAAAAAAAAAGTGCTTAGTTCTAGTAACATCAGAAATTTTTACTATAACTCAAAGGGCATTTCATCTCCAAACTGCCCAATAAACACGTTTTCCTAATAAGCCTGGGTTTATCCCTCTCAGGCTCAAATTCAGTTTTAGTAAAAAGTTTTTAGTACTCCAGATACATCAAATATGTATCTGGAGTAATAAGGTAGTTAGTTTTTAACTGTTGCAAATCAGCAATGCCTGCCTTGAGAGGGTTATTTTACATGTTTATAAATGAAAAAAATATATATTTCTGGTTGAATACTCTAACAAAGTGTGTGTCTGTGTCTGTGTCTGTCTGTGTGTGTGTGTGTGTGTGTGTGTGTGTGTGTGTGTGTGTTTTCTAGGTGGTATTTAAGGAAGTGGAGAAAAGACCTGTTGTGGGCAGTGAGGATCTTTCTATTCATCAGCTTACTGTGGATAATTCACTGTTTAGCACACAGAGCAAGTGTAAGTGTCATTAATCTTGGTAGGACTCATTTCCTGATGGGTAAACTAAGTTTATAATGTGAGAAGGCTGTCTTATGTGCCCTGGCACTAATATTACCTGCTATGCGGACAGCACTGTTTCAGTGGAGTCCGTAGATTTAACATAGTGGCTGGTCATTAAAAATTATGAGTAAATGTTTCTATTACTGGACTGTTGATAGCAGTCCGTAGATGCGCGTCCACTTGCTTGTGGGGTGCCACAGGGCTCAATTCTTGCCCCAATTTTATTTTCTATATTTATGCTACTGATGGGTGCTATCTTTGAGAAATATGGAGTGTCCTTCCATGTGTACATGGATGATACCCAGCTTTGTGTGAAAGTGCTTTATAAATAAATAAATAAATAAATAAGCTTAAGTCCAGAATTATGTGGTGAAATGCATTTAAATTGTGAAAACTGTGCTTAACATTTTGATCAGCTAGACTTGCCTTGTTTCAGATGAGATCACACAACTGCCAGCCCAGGTGCCAGTAATCAAGCCCGATCCAGAACGAGCCAACCCAAAAATCGGCATCTCCGCTCTGGCTTTCAGTGCTGATAATCGCTTCCTTGCTACAAAGAATGGTGAGGCGATCATGAACCCGGAAACTTACATTAAAGATTTCATAGATCACATATCAAGAGCAATTTCTAGTAAGTGAAAATTTTATAGATGAGAACTAATATTTATATTCAGTTAATACTAGTTACTGCAGGTGAATATTTATACATCCATTACATGTTAAGATTTTATTATATTTCATGACTTTTCTAGCCCCAGAAATAACAATGTTAAACTGTACTGTGGGAACAGCTCCATCTAGCTGTGTAGTTCATCTCGCTCTTTATGCCTTTTGTTCATTGCTCAGCATTACATTCAACTAATGCCAGCCTGTATCAGCTTTTCAGAGCCATTTGGTGCCCTAGGAAAGTCCCTTGCATTGAACAGACTTTATTCTGCCTATTCAGACGTCCTGACAACTGTGGCTCATAGACTCGTGTTTATTGGTTTCCACTAACACTGCTTGTAACGTCCGTCAGATAACATGCCTCAGAGCCTGTGGGTGTGGGACATGCAGAGACTCAGTCTGCTGGCCGTCCTGGAGCAGACGGCCCCTGTGCGCTGCTTTGTCTGGGACCCACGCCGACCCCGTCTGGCTCTCTGCACCGGAAACACCAAAGTTTATCTGTGGTCACCAGCTGGCTGCGTGTCTGTGAATGTACCAGTT
The DNA here is from genome assembly GCF_003368295.1 of Carassius auratus. Taxonomy (NCBI): domain Eukaryota; kingdom Metazoa; phylum Chordata; class Actinopteri; order Cypriniformes; family Cyprinidae; genus Carassius; species Carassius auratus. The sequence goes on from NC_039250.1 coordinate 26,978,899, forward strand.
GAAGGTATGGATCCAGTTTTACCACAGTGCATGCCTCGCTAGTCTCACTGTAAGCTAATTACTGTTATCAAGAAAGACAATGACCCCCCCACTCCAGAAAAAAATAGTTCTTTAAAGGAAAATATTTTTGCATTACTATACAACTTAACTGATGTGCAGTCACAGGTTTGATTGTATCAGCCTTTTTTAAGATAACAAATTTACCCTTAACAATAAAAGGAGTTGCTTGCAAATAAGGAAGTTGTTTGGAAACATCTAACTTCTTTTTCTGTTTCCTCGCAGGCAGTTTTCAGGTGCAGTCTCTGTTCTGGCACTGCAGTGGCAGCTCGCTCGTCCTGCTCTCAAAAGAGCACATCTGCCTGTGTTACGTGGAAGCAGAGGAGGAGAAATAAACCAAAGCTCGTCACATCGCACTCCTCAGAGTCTGTTTCTGCAGTCCTACAGAATAAAAACTGCTGCCGCATGAGCGTAAGAAACCTGCTCTCCAACTCGAGACAAACACTGTGGCATCAGCACTTTAGAACTTTTTCATCTTGACACAAAATTATGATTTTCAATAGAGCACGTGCTATAATGAGTAAAATAGTCTTTGAGGGAATAAAATGTGGCTTGTGTTCTTAAGTAGAGCACTAGATATTTAGCAAACACAGCCTAGTGCAAATGAGCCGATGCTTTGATCTGCTGCTTTATGGCCTTACACAAGCGAAATATCTGTTTTGGAGGACCAAATATATCATACAAACACATCACATTTATGTCACTTCAGATTTGCTGTTTTTGTAGCTGTGGTGTTTTTAGATGAATGTGAATGACAATGTCTGTTGTATTTCCTTGTTTTTCCTTAATGTTTAAGGTTTTAAGACTAGATTTATTTTTTATAAATTTAGAGCTGCTTTTTGTAATAAAGTTTTCTACATTTGTTTCCCTTAAGGTTTTTTCCCTTCTTTTTAAGAGATAATGGTGAGTCTCATAACACCCATCAAGAACATTTAACAAAAAATGTTGATTGATTTACATTCAATTAATGACGATTTGTGTGGATTTGTACTTAATCTCACAATTTTTTTTTTTTTTTTTTCTGTTCTTGTCGAATTTTGTGAGATTCAACCTTGCATTTTGTACAAATAAGACATATGACAATTGAAAAGTGTTAAAATAACCATAATTTTACTTGAAGCATGATGGTTATATTACAGAAATCAGTCTGATGGCATTCAAGACAATATTTTTTTTAATTACATTTTAGGAATAATCTTTAAAAGAAACCTGGAAGAGTTCAGATTTGGGTGATATAGAAACCGTATTTTACTATAATAACATGAATGAATAGGTAATGCAAATAATTTTCAGTTGAAAAATTACATGTATTTTTGAGCAGAGGAAAAAGTGCTTACACTGGGTGAGGCTATGATTTACAAATTATACACACAAATTGCAGGCATAATCATGCACAACTTTACATTACATTTTAAAACCAAAAAACAACAACAACAACAACTGATGCCTGTTTAAAAATCGAAACATCCAAGACATAATTTCAACAAGGTTACAACTGTTTCTGGAAGCATAGCAAAAAAAAAAAAGAAAAATCCAGACACTGACCAACAAAAGTGCGTATGTATAAAAAAATAAAAATGATCAGAACCCGTAATCTCTCAACAGCAGCAGCCTTGACATGTCATGCATCCTTTAACAAACAGTTCAATTAAAGCCAATCTGTCGACCCCTGAGAAATTAACAGCATCAAACACCCATCTATTTACCTTGGTTAAAAAGAAAAGCTTAACTTCATCTGAACTTTCTGTAACTTAGGCAGGAAATAACATTGTCTTTTAGGTTAAAGAAATAAGGCATAACTCATGATAAGCACACAAACATAAATCACGTGTAACAGAATTACGCTACAGCAGCCACAAGAAGACCTGAAATTCATTTTGAGATATGACTCTTGCTTCCTGTGGACACACTTGAGGATGCATGTCCTCTGTCTTTCATGCTGTGATTAATTTTTTTTATCCAAGCCGGTGTTATATCTAAAAATAACGCTATCAGTACTGTTTGTTCGTTACAACAGTTATTTCACACATTGATAATTGCAATGTGACCATATACATTTTGAATTAAGCTTTATTTACTTTATGCAAAAGTGTTACATTTTGCAAAGAGGACAGATGGTATTGAATATAAATTTAAAGGACTCATGGGTCTAGATCTGAAGAAATCAAAAGAGAGATTATTAGAGATCTCATTTCAGCAATACCAAAGTACTAAAGCAAAATCTTAATTAGTATCTTCATTAACAGTCCAAATTATCTTTATTCAGAGAGTTTCAACCTCTCTGTAAAAGCACTGCAGTTACGAGTAAAATAAATACATCTGATATAATATAAGCCTTAGTTGTGTTTTGATAGTAGTTCTGTTTAAGTTTTGAAATCTTTTTAGCCACATAAAACCCTATTCATAAAACAAACCAAACACATTTTCATGCAAATCATTTGTAAAATATATATATACATACATATATATATATAATTTTGGTTTTGTGATCAATTGTGAACTCATTTGTTTGCAGTTGAATCTCTAAACTCCACTCGTATTTAAAGTCGGTATGAAATGGAAATCTATTTTTCAAATGCATGTTATAGATTGTATTGTGAATGATTCGTCTGTGCATAATTATTTATTTTTACCTTTCAAATGCAATCAACAAGCCATGCATAGAACCAAATTGAAACCCTAGAATTTTTTTTCTCCCATTAATTCATCACAATCAGATTAACATTAACAAAAAAAACAAATATATGATTCAGGTCGCAACTTTACCAGAAATTCTAAATGTTGAGAATGCAACATCTTGAATGCAACCAGATTGATTAACATCACATTTTTATAATAAAATTATATCCGTAAGTAGCAACTATGTTATGTTTCTTTAACTATACAAGTATTAAATGGATTTCACCACATGTATTTTCGTTGGATCTACATTTACATTTAATCATTTAGCTGATGCTTTTATCCAAAGCAACTTACAATTGCTATGTATGTCAGAGGTCACATGCCTCTGGAGCAGCTAGGGGTTAAGTGTCTTGCTCAGGGACACATTGGTGTCTCACAGTGGATTTGAACCCAGGTATCTCATCATCTGCGCCAACACCACCCTAGCAGACAAAACTCCCTGTTTCAGGACTGTTTGGCCTATTATTCATCTGTTTGGTGCTGATGTGGTTAAATGGAAGCTTAAAAAAATAATAATTAAACCCCATTAAAGCTCTGTTGCTACAGCCAAACACAAACGGATGTTTACGGCCATTGCGATGCTTCTTGTGCATTTATTTATTTGTTTGTTTGAGCATCCTGCCATGAGTATTGAGTTAAGTTTTTGCATTAAGGTTACAAAACAGTTAAATTTAAAAAAAAAAAAAAAGGTTTTTTTTATTCCACTAGAGGCCGTTCAGACATTATGCACTTTTTCCATTCCAGTGCACTTTTTTTTTATTGTTTTTTTCTCCACGTAAACGCTGTAGATGGACCTGTAGGACTGTTGCCCTCGCGAATCACATCTTTTGCAATGTCTCGCACATGAGCTTCACGCATTTTAAGATGCTGTGTCAAGCTAAAAGTATTTAATCTTTAACACGCTGCACCACTCATCAGTGAAGGCTCCGATCAGTGGACCAATCAGAAGAAACTGGAGGCGGAGCAAGCATTGCAAGTTTTTGTTAACAGTAGAAAGTTGGCATGTTATGTTATGTTGACAGCAACACAGGGAAGGAGGAATTTAGCACTGCACTTAACCCTAAACCATCTGAAAAGGGCTTCCTTAAGTCATTCAGTCAACCTACAAACTAGCGGACTGCCACAATATTTGTTAAAAATATTCAATGGTCAATAAAGCATGCCAGTAACACAAACAAACTTAATTCTTCAAACCATTCAAACACATTAGAAAAGCTTCTTGTTTTACTACATGTGAATGGAGGAAGAGGTTTGGCTTCATTCAGGCACATCCTGTTGCAGTGACCACTGGCCCATTTCACACACTATCCACACAACAAAACACGTAGTATGTACTGGACACACATACTCAATCAAAAACATATCACTCAGAAACAGCACTTGACTGGAGGATGAGAGAGATGGAGGGAGAATTCAGAAGTTAAAAGCCGATTTTTCCTCTTGTCATGGCGTAGCCCATTTTGGCTTCATTGTTGATGAAGGACATGATGCCCAGGTAAGTCTCGATCAGGAGCGGCCGCTCCAGTATCAGCACACCATTGGCTCGTCCTGGGATGGGGAAGTCTTTATGGGCTTTTTTCACAGCCTGGACGAGCTGCGTCTTGAAATTCTCAAGCTTCAACGGAGAACAGAATGAAATGTTTATTGGACTTATATATACAGTCATGAGATCGAGATGTCTTGTAGGGCAGAACCAGAAGTCTTTGATTGCTTATTTGACAGCCAGTCAAGCACTGCTCGAATTTTCATTTTGAGAATTGTAAAAGTTTAGGATTTCATATTAAGGGTGTTTTTTTTTTTTTTTCATTTTAAAATAAATTTTTGTATGAAGTAGTGTTGTCGTGATAATGGAATTTTTAAATTTGATACAATACCATAAAAAAAATATATATATATAATAATAATAATATTATATATATATATAAATCTTAGAATAGAATTTTTGAAAATTGTTATCTATCTATCTGTCTCTCTCTCTCTCTCATATATATATATATATATATATATGTGTGTGTGTATATATAAATGAGAGAGAGAGAGACAGATAGATGGATAAAAATTTTTTAAAAAATATGCCTTATTAAAATCATAAAGTCCGAAAGAGTCCGAAATTTTTGCACATGCAGAAACGCAGAAAATCTAACCTGATCTGAATTTTCAGAGGCAATGTGTAAACATGATTGACACAACGTCGTTTTTATTTTTCAAAGTGACAATTTTTTTTTAATATATATATATATATATATATATATATATATATATCAAGAATTATATAACACTAATAATACTACTACAAGAAAGAAATATTACTATTGTAATATAACTGCATGATATTTTATTAATATATTTATTTTTACTTTACACTAGTACATTTACAATACTTTTTATTTCTTCTCTTGCAAAAGTTGAGCTTTTATTTTATTAGCTTTGAATCCTCAAAAATGTTGTAAATGATGTGAACGTGCAAAAGCTTAAACTCCCAGCACATGCAGTTTGTTTGATTTTCTGTAAACCACGTCGATCTGAGACGCAGCAAACACCAGATCACGCACTTCCTTGTGTGCACATTAATTCATTTATTATTTATTTAATCATTGAAAATGCACATCTCTAATGCATAAACTGAATATAAAATGTTTGCTAAGATGGACAATTTTTTATCTGTTGTCCCTGGTTTATTAAAATATATAAAAAAAAACAAAAATACATTTATACACATATTCCCACATCTTGGACATTTCTCTGAAACACACAGTGCAGCACTATACTGCTATGCGTGTCAGAGAGAAGAGAATGCAGCTGGTCTCCAAACCGCAGAAGACGAGTACTGAAAACAGACATATCACTATGAATCAAGCTCTAGCAGGAAGCACACGCACCTGACAGAGCGAGGCCACCTTCTCATCCGCGTGTGCCATGGGGTGTCCCGTGAAGGTGGCGTAGGGTACGTCAGTGGACCACGGGTTCCAGCGATTCACGAACGAAGGTCTTGGTCTCTTATCCCACTGGACACGGATACCGGTTCCCTCTCTCCTTCACACACAGAGTATAACACTGCCTAAACCTCATTCAGATGTCTGCTATATAATGTACAATAACAAAACGTGGAGAAAACTATGACATATAATTACAATGCCACATCAACAGGATTACATTTTGTGCACGAGAATGAAGGGTCTTACTTGTTGAGGGACTTCGGGGGGAACTCGAACTCGCCGATTGAGATGGTGTCCACAGCGTTCAGGGAAACTCTGACGACCTGCTGACACTGGAGGTTTATGAAGTCATATTTGCACACCAGCAGAGACCTGCAACAAACCAGCGGCTCGTTCAGAAGCGCTTCCTGATACTAACGTATTAAATTCTCAACGATGACCGCCTTTCTTACCTCTCAGTTATGAGAACCAGTCTCTCTTTTTCATTGTTCCAGTGATCAATTCTGTGGTAGAATATAAAGAGCGCATGAATCTGGCTGAACAGACATAACAGAGAAGCGGTATAGTGAAGTTATCAGATGTAAGCATCAGTACTTCGATGTATGTTGTTGTGTAAAGCTTGCAATCTAGATTCTGTTCATTTAAAAAAATAATGCATGCAATAAAAGTAAACTGACATTGTGCTATAAAAGGGTGGCAATGGACTCACTCTGTTAGGAGCCACACGCTCAGAACCTCTCCGTCTTCTGAAGGCAAGGCAACCGTGCGGATATCATTGACCGCCTGCTCTATCGTTCCTGGCTGAGACCACAACAGAAACAGCTGCTTATTTAGGACTAGATGCTTGAAACTACAGCAAAGTGATGTCAAAAAATGAAAAGAAAAGATACAACTTATGTCTACGGTGTAGTTAAAATCCTTATAGGCCAGTGGTTCTCAACTTTTTGACTCCAAGGTTTCCATTTCCCCCAAAAAAGGTGTTCGGTGGCCCCATGACTTGTCCGGGTGTTTGTGGTTTACAGGGTAAGCAAAAAAGTTTTAAAAACATTTTTCCATTCTTTTCCAACTTCTTTATATTTATATTTTGGCACAAACAGAAAAGCATATATTCAAAATGTGTTATTTTTTACCTTTTCAGGTCAAGAAAATACGCCTTTATAGTTAGGATCCCTCATATATTTAGTCTTTCCCAGACATTGGGAATCCTGGTTCTTTAAATGAACAAGTTGTAGAGAGGTGAATTAAAAGATAAGATATTTCCTAATTTTTATTTGTTTCGTCTTATTTAAAATATTTTTAAGTCATCTTGGTTGAGAACCACTTAGTCCACATCCACAGATGACAACAGCTCAAGATCGAACACAAAACATGATTTGAGTGTCAAAACTCCAGAAATCACGATGCATTGAATGTGTTCAAAATTTATTCTAAATATATGATCAAATTCTAAAACAACTGAAATCACACACACGCACAAAATAACAGGCTGCTCTCAACATTTACATCTATTTATAAAGTAGATACTTTTATACAAAGTGTCATAGAAAGGAAAAGGAACATCACAAACCAGAATATCAGTTAAAGGATTAAATATTTTGTCTATATGTTTCAGGTAGTAAATTATAATTCATTAGAATTATGGCATTTACATCTTCATAATTCTGAAAAGAAAGAAAGATTAAACGGTGGGCTCCATTATAATGGTCATCCCCGATTCATTTCAATAAATTCACAAACGTTGTCCCTAATCTTAAACCTCAACACCAGCAAAACTCTTTTGCAATACAAGACAGTAAGCAGCCTACTTTTTTTATGTTTGCTGTCAAAAATGTAAACATTGTGCGCCATAAATGCAAAATAATTGGACTCTCCTTCAAATGTTTCCACTGTATACCATTTTAAAGTGTAGTGTTCAGTGTACAGTATATACAGTGGGCTACACATTACACACTATATCAGGATTCCATTCTGAACACAGTTTCACATCGTCTTTGCCTCTTTTGGGGTAAAATTGAAAGGGTAATCAATTTTATGTCACATTAATCAGTGATTTAAACTGTTAACTGGGGTTCCTTATTCTAGTTAGTGGTTCATAATTAATGTTACAAGGTTACTACATGTTTTGCTTTCATTCCAGCTAAAAGAGATCGCTGTTTATGAGGGCACAAACAAATGGCCGCATCACAATAACTGGCGAGGTCCCTATGTAGCGTTGTTTACCGAAGTGCGATTCGAGGAGGCTATATCGCATAAATGTGCCTATGATGATAGGCACGTTTACGTTTGATAGGAAGCTTCTTAAGGTTTTGCTATACAACCCCATCTAGTCAAGTAAACACCCTTAGATGCAAACAACTGTACACATAGTACAACCTTTACTATCGAGTCCGGGCGTGTTGTAGCAAATACTGGGCTACTTACTCACCCTAAAGACGAAATAATCCTTGACTTTGGCTCGCATGGTTGGGTTGTGGACTTTAAAAGGCGTGAGGGTCTGTAGCGGGGTGCAGCAGGCCACCGAGGCTCCAGATCGGGCCAAATCCAGCCCATCATCACAGTCCGGGCTCTCCGGGTCTACGCTGTCATTCAGCTGCAGCATTTCACTAAAGCGACGAGAACGAGCCGCAGATATCTGTAGAGAGTGACTGCGCTCAGGTCCAGCAGGGGAACACCCTCCTGCTCCACTCCACGCACGATTTAAAGGGACCCGGTCTGTTTATGAGTTACATTCGGATTTTTAAAGGAACAGTTCAGCCAAAAATGGTCTCGCTGAAATCGCAGCAGAGCTGTGTAGAAACTGATTACATGACTGCATTATGTGATCAGATTCCAAAAATCAAGTCGGCTACTCATATTACAGTAAAGTCTGCTGCATTTTAATTTATAATGCTTATAATCAGATTACAATTTTATGGATTTTTTACATTTATAAAATAACAGATTAACAGAAAAGAAATAAGAAAGAAATTAGCCTAGTGCAGAGAAGTGAGCAGAGAAAATGTTAGGCTTACTCCTCTCAGAAAAAAAAATTTGTTTGGCGCATTGAGATTTTTATTTATTTATTTTTGACATTTCTCACAGTTTTTTCTGTAGTTCAAAATTACCCTTTTTGCATTTTGTAAGTAGGGGGTCACATTTATTTGTTATGCATTTATTATGAATGCTTTTTTACGGCTTTCAGGATTACATATTCAAATAATGACAAAAAATTCTTCATGAAAATTAAAAACCATTTACAAGCAATTAGACCATATATGAAATAAATAATTATGCACGTTGTACCTATAGCTGTGATTTATAGTAATGTATATGATATATGAAACTGTAACAGAGCCGACGAGATGAGAGGAGAGCGGATCCAAGTGCAAGCTTTTTATTTATAAACATGGTCAAAAAGCAGGTAGGGCCGAACAGTGGCAAACAGGTATGGGACGGGCAAGACACAAGAATAATCCAGACGAGGGTCTCCAGTCAGCGAACAACATCCGGAGGGCTAGACAGAGAGAGATAATCCAGCCACAAGATAACAGTCCAGGCAGGGGCAGGGGCAAACGGTAAAACGGCAAGACCACAGGGCAATCTTAAAACCAAAGGCAAGGATCTATACACAGAAAAACTAAACTGAACTAGGAACTATGAATAAGACAAAACTCTGACAATAAACTGGCTCCGTATTGCAGCTTACACTAGGCCTGCATCTGAAAACTAAAAAATGCTGTCTTCGGAGGATGCATTTCAGTGTAGGAAGGCATTAAGACACGTCCAAATTCATTGTAAGCTTCAGTTCCTGTCACCTTCATATGCATACCTTCGTATGTTTTTGATCAACGTTTTCCTCTTTTTATGTCATTTCTGGTGAGAAATTAATATTGCAGTAATAAAATGTCCACTTAGTTATAACCAAAGCACTCTATATTTTGCTATAGATCATTAAACCGTTACTCTGCCTCAGAAGCCTGTCCGAAATCAGTTTCATGAGGTGCCTTCGTGCAAAAACGCTGCCTGCAAAGTCAGTGACTGATATGGGAGCAAGTCTTGGCTTACCTGGCTTACACATAACATACTAATATGCTTTTAATATCCAGATCCGTTAAAGGAGTTTTAGGCTGCATTAATTAGGTAAACCGGAACCGGAAACACTTCCCACTTCCTTCGAAAAAAAAAATAATAATAATAAGTCATGGCCTAATGGTTAGAGAGTCGGACTTGCAATTGAAGGGTTGTGAGTTCTAGTCTCGGGCTGACAGGAATTTTGGTTGGGGGGAGTGCATCTACAGTGCTCTCTCCTCCTTCAATACCACGACTTAGTTGCCAATGAGCAAGGCATCGAACCCTCAACTGCTCCCCGGGCACCGCAGCATAAATGGCTGCCCACTGCTCCGGGTGTGTGTTCACAGTGTGTGTGTGTGTGTGTGTTCACTGCTCTGTGTGTGTTTACTTCGGATGGGTTAAATGCAGAGCACAAATTCTAAGTATGGGTCACCATACTTGGCTGAATGTCACTTCACCTTCAATTCAATTCAAGTTTATTTGTATAACTCTTTTTACAATACAAATCGTTACAAAGCAATTTTACAGAAAATTATGTTTCTACAATATTTAGTAGTAGCGTATGGTGGTGACTGTCAGTTTGTGCACGTTTGACAGGATCTTTAGAAAAAAATGAATACAAGACATAGTCAGCCAGACGATGAACGTAATTAATATTATTAATTAATAATTATTATATGATGCAGTCACACATGTAGCAATAATTGTTAGTTCTGTTTGTTGATTCAGGGTCCAGAATGGAGCTTGTGTAAATCCTAGTTACCACGGGATGTAAATCCCGTGGCGAAACATAGAAACGAAATAGAGACATCATTAGGATAGCTGCTGATCCAACAAAGTAAAATTAGTTTAACCCAAGCTGATGAATAAGAATGCACATTTGATCAGATGCAACTACACTCAAAATTTAAGAGATACATTATTTGAATGCTTGGCGAGAGAGATGTGTTTTTAATCTAGATTTAAACAGAGAGAGTGTGTCTGAACCCTGAACTCTGTCTGAACCCTGAAGTGAATTTTCTTTAAGCTCAGAGTTTCCGAGTTGGAGGTGTGTCAACAAAAACATGGCAGAATCGATGGATGAAGCATCTGCTGTGTTGATGGTAAATTTGTGTTGAAATCAATATTTTAGTTGTTGTATAAATTTGAATTGGTTAATTTCTTAGTATGAAGCTAGTTAATTACATTTTAAAAACGAAAAATCCTATCAATTTTTTAACCTATAGGTGAAAATTCATTTGAGTAGCCATGTGGCATGTTGCATTTCGTGAACTGCTTTAAAAAAAAAAAACTCTTTCTTGTGAGTTATTGAAAGAACGACGTAGTAATTAAGACTTGTCAACTTGTAAATACAATAGACAGTAAAAGAAATGGACACAGCGACCCCATTGGATTCAACGTAGACAACTGAAGTCAGTTAGAAGCACACTCTTCCTGGGGGTCATCTGACAATTGTAAGTCTTCTAATCGCAGTGCCACGAGAAATCTGAATCACCCACCGAAACGTTGTTGAATAATTTTGTCCCGTTGATTTTATGGACTCTCTATGGGCTTCTCCCTTGACTTCATGCCTCCACCCCCCCCCCCCCCCCGATAGCCTTATAGACAGTAAAAGATTGCCTGCGAGCTTCTCCTCCTGTCCATGTGGTAATTTCTCTACTGTGTGACAGAGAGTTGCAGGTTATGATGCAATCGTTAGCCTATTTTTACAAAAACTGCTTCTACGGAGCCACAACGTAAGAAACAAGGTAATGGTACAGGATCGAATAAACATGTTGTTCGTTTAGATACAGTGATAACTTTATTTAGCTTTTCCTGTCCTATAGTTGTAAAGCACTGCAGTTTATCTTTGGGTGCGATGGATGAAACTGAAGGATTAGACGCAGTAGAATCATCAACGTTTAATAGTAATGACTATTTGTATGAACATTTGTTATTGTATTTCTGATTTTATCTATTTTATCAGTGAAGAAATTCATAAAGTCATTACTATTAAACATTGATGGAATATTTGAATCAGGTGATGTCTGGTTATTTGTTAATCTAGCCACTGTGCTAAATAAAAACCTTAGATTGTTTTGGTTATTTTCAATGAGTTGAAGCACAGTTTTTAGGGCCTGTCTATAGCTGGACATTTCCACGCAGTTCTAAAAACGTCCAAATAAGAATTTCTCCATTTGTGCTTAAGACTACGAGTTTCTTTATTCAGAGAAAAAGAGTACGTGGAGTATGGGATTGTTGCGTCTTTGTGTTTACAGAAATGTGGCTGATGGACAAAATCCCAGACTCCGGAATTGAGCTAGCTGGGTTAAGTTCAAGTTCAAGTTCAAGTCTGCTTTATTGTCAATTTCCACATGTACAGTACATACATACAGAGAATCGAAATTGCGTTACTCTCAGACCCCGGTGCATACAGATAACATTAACATTAAAGCCTAAAAAAAATAACTAGATCAAATATAAAATGAAGTCAAATATAAAATGAAGTTAACACTCCATAGAGTGGATAGAGTGATGTCAACATCAGGTAAGCTCCGAGGAGGAGGCCTTGCAATTTACACAAACAATTTGTGGTGCTATGATGCTAGGACGATTATTAAATCCTGTTCTCTTGATGTGGAGCTTATGACTGTGAAATGCAGACCTTTTTTATTTACCACGTGAACTGGCAGCAATTTTTATTACTGCAGTATGTTCCTCCAAATGCAGATGTAAAGCAGGTTATGGGAGAACTTTACAAAACTCTGAGTCAGCTACAGGCAACCAATCCAGATGCATTTTTCATCGTTGCTGGGGATTTTAACAAGGCTAATCGGAAGTCTGTTTTACCTCATTTTACCAGCATGTTACATGTGCAAAAACAGGAAAAAATACACTTGATCATCACTTGATTATACACAAACATCAAGAATGCATTACCTCCTATTGGCAGCTCTGACAATTTGACTATTCTGTTGAAGCCTGAATACAGACCTAGAGTGAGACAGGAGCCACCAGTGGTCAAGGAAATTAGAGTGTGGCCACAGTTGGCTTTCTCATCCTAACAGGGCTGCTTTGAGTGTACACAATGGAACATTTTTAAGGAAGCAGTAACATCGGAGGACTGTACAAACCTAGAGGAATATACAGAGACTGTGTTGGGATTTATTAGCAAATGCATTGATGATGTGACTGTTACAAAATCTGTCAAGCTGCGTCCAACTGATAAGTGTTGGCTTACATCAAAGGTTCGAACATTGCTAAGGCTTCAGGATGCTGCATTTAGATCCGGTGACACTGATGCGTACAATTTAGCAAGAAATTACCTAAAGAGAGCAATTCGAGAGGCTAAAAGAGAGTATGGAAAAAAGTTGTCAAGTAATTGTAATGACGCCAGGGACACATGGCGGTTATGGCAGGGATTTCAGACAGCTATAGACTATAAGCCTACTGTCCAGACAACAGAAAATGATCCCTCTCTACCAGATAATCTTAACACCCTTTTCTCTAGGTTTGAGATTAAAGATGATAAACTAGCACAAAGGCAGGTGCTGCCTCCCATCAACCAGGCATTCCAACTGACGTCAGACAGCGTGTAGAGGGTTTTCTAAAAAATCAACCCTCGAAAGGTGGATGGTCCAGATCACATCCCAGGTTGCGTGCTAAAGAAATGTGCAGAACAGCTAAAGGATGTCTTCACAGACATATTTAACATCTCCCTCAGCCAAGCCAGAGTTCCCATCTGTTTTAAGAGTGCAACTATAATACCCTTGCCCAAGACGCCAAATCCAGCCACCATGGATGATTACCGTCCTGTAGCCCTGACCCCAATAGTTATCAAATGCTTTGAGCAGCTTGTTATGAACCACATCAAATCATGCTTCACCTCAGTTTGACACATTTGGAAAACAGGAACACATACGCAAGAATTTTATTTGTTAATTTTAGCTCTGCTTTTAATACAATTCTGTCACAACAACTTACTGAAAAGTTGCTATTGCTGGGAGTGGATCTTGGCATGTGTAGATGGATTTTGGACTTTTTGACGGAGAGGCGGCAGACAGTCAGAATAGGTAACAAAATATCAAAGACAATCACAGTAAGCACAGGATCACCACAAGGGTGTGTACTTAGCCCTTTACTGTTTACTTTGTTGACACATGACTGTTCTGCTAGTTTTAACACCAATCATATTTTAAAGTTCGCTGACAGGACTACAGTTGTTGGCCATGGCTTACAGAGAGGAGGTGCAAAAGTTGATAGCATGGTGTAAAACACACAATCTTGTCCTTAACACCAATAAAACCAAGGAGATGGTTGTCGACTTCAGGAGGACTAGTCACTGGCACCATCTCCCACTGACTATAAGTGGTTCTGAGGTGGATATAGTACACAGTGTCAAGTTCCTGGGGGTCCATCTGACCAATGAGCTAACCTCCAGTGACAACACAACATAATTAAGAGGGCCCAACAGCATCTTCATTCTCTCTGTAGACTGAAGAGGGTGGATCTCCCTATTCCAGCCTTGACCATGTTCTATAGAGGCACTATTGAGAGCATTCTCACATATTGCATCTCATGCTGGTTTGGAAACAGAATGGCAGAGGAGAGACATAAACTGAACAGGATTGTGAGAACTGCTGAAAAAAATCATTGGTGCTTCACTGCCACATATTAAGGACATCTACACAGAGCGCTGTGTGCATAGAGCAAATAGTATTATTTATTGAAATGGGCAATAACATCATCACTTTGAGGTACGATATATATATCAGTAAGGTCGATTCCATGCGATATAATTCAATCTAGTGTATGATTAAAACAATGAGTGGGCCCGGTGACATTTTGCTTGATTCCAAAATAATTTATTAGGTCAGTAAACGCAAGTCCTAATGCATCATTTGTATTATAAATGTAAATATTAAAATCTTTCAATCGCTTTATCAACTGTAACCAAAAGGTCTGAGAGGAAATCTGCAAATTCTTTTAGTAATTCTGTATATGGCCCTGGTGGTCTATACACAGTAGCCAGAGCAAGGGATAAAATATATTTATTTTGCATACCTAACAGTGTAACATTAAGCAGAAGTATTTAGAATGAGTTAAAACTGAATCCTGTTTTCTGGGTAACATTGAGAATATCACAATATATTGTGTGCTATGACCAGTCTGACGGGGCTCATGCTTATAACAGTAATTTGGTGGAGTAGACTAATTTAGACCAATATGTGGCAAGGAGACAAACAGTGGCTGCGTCCGAAATCGCATACTTAACGAGTAGGTACTAAATTTCAATAAGTACATACTTAACGAGCGCTAAAAGAGTACGTACTCTACAGCCAAATCTCGTTGAGTATTAATGAATTCCGCCATGTTTACGTATCGTGACCTATGACGTTATAACAACTTCAAATATGTGACTGACTGCTACAGGTTTATTTACTACCTAAATATTTTGATGTTGATGCAATTTGCTCCTTTTGTGGTCGGTCTTGTTGAATACACAAATGCCCTTTTATTGTTATTGTAGTTTAACCAATATATTTGTGTTGTTTTTATGTTTTAACTCTATTGAAATGACCCACAGTTTAATCCTTGAAGATTAAACCCTTCATAGCATCAGTAACTCCATAACCCTACCTCGTACGGTTTTCCTCAGCTTTTGCAGGTATTTGTAATATCTGCACAAATAAGACGTTGATCAGGTGGTGAAGATCTCGACTTTGGAGAAGAATGTTGATTTTACACTTGAAAAATGTAAGTATTACTACTTAGAAATTAAGATTACCTCAGAAAGCATTTCTAGCCCACCCCAACACTTATCAACAATAATAATGATAAATGGTGACTAATAATTATATATATTTTTTGTAAAACAAATTGTAATTCGTTTTTTTCCTATCTATGCATAACTTCACACTAGACAAATGCAGCTAAGATGAATACATCTAAATATTCAGTCAAGTAATAAATCAATGTATGTGTTAATGAAACAATTAGGCTATACTTTATTTACTGACATCAACAGGAGACATGAATAAACAAGTAAAATAATAAATAAAAGTAACCGTCACAATAAATAAAATACAAGTCAACAACACATGAAACAAAACTTTATTCAGAAATTGTTCTGTATTTGAATGTTTACAGACGGTGAACCCACATACGTCCATCAGGTCCCTCACTGCTGCAGTCAGACTGAATCTGATCATGATGAGAGAGGGACATCGAGTCCTTTTCTGAATGCACAGAGAGGATGAGGAAGACCATGATGAAGACCCTGAACAAGAGCAGGAGAACATGTGCGGGACGATCTGACTGCTGCTGTGTCTGCTCTCCATGAGCACCACGACCCGTAAAACATTTACACAGAGTAAAACACATTATATCATGTTGTCAGCATTCTATTTATTGCTGAATTAAATTGTATATTTTTACAATTGCATGTTAATTTGATAAAGCTTCATTATTTCTGTGATTTAGTGAACTGAACTGGTGAGCAGAAGGTTGCTGGATCAATCTCCACCGGTGTGTCTTTACTCCAGGTGACTCCAGAGGGATTGAGATCCTATAATAACAGCACTGTAATTCACTTCAGATAAAAGTGTCTGGCAAATTAATACATGTAAATGTAAATTTTGTGAATGCTTTTTTTGTGGCTTGGGCAGAAAAATGCTTAATAAAGCTGCTTATTTCTTAAAGCTTCTTTTCTTCAATGTTCTACTATAATATTAATGCGTGCATACATTTAATACAGTTTCTATTTGGGGTTTTAAAGGGTCAGGTAATCATATAAATTCAGTCATTAATGACTTGCCTCCATTCTGTTCAATCCTTTGCCTGAACATAAAAGGTAATTTTGGTCAAGTTTCTCCTGCTGGTTTGTGTCCATACAGTATGAGTCAATGGAGCCTGACTTTCAGATTCTTTGTGACATTATTTGATGATACTTTATAAACTTCTGAAACTCAGGCTTTATTGAGTGATGTTGTATGAACAGAAATCAGCAGAACAAACTTGACCAAAATCACATCCTCAGTGTCTTTTGGTCTTTCTCTAGATGTTCTCGCTGGCTCTGGGGTCACTGAAGATGAAGAGACCACAGCAGCATCTGGTCCTGATGAGAAAACAAGAGGAGATGCAGTGATGGAGCATTTCACCCATGGCACTCCATCTTCTCCATCCTCAGTACACACAGCAGTCTGCAGACATTTCAGATCCTATAAAGATGCACAAACACAAAACAAAAGCTGTCATTTTGACAGCACAGTGTCATTTCATTTCTGTATTAGAAGTAACAGAATGATCTTACTTTAGATTTTTCTTTCAGGTTTTTTCCACAGATGCTGCTGTCACCTGCTCCACCACAAAAGATCTGCATCAAATGTACAGCAAACAAGAATCAGAAAAGTGCTGTAATAACTGTTTATTAATAAACTACAACTTAAGATTTAAAATATGTTTTGATGACTGTAGTGTACTCACTGAGAATCTTTGATGGTAGCATTTCTTCATCAGTCTCTCTGCAGCAGATAAACACACGTGTGTCTCATCTGTCCCTGTAACATCCAGACAAGAGTCAGTCTCCTCTGTCATTTATCTGTGATATACTGCATTTACATGTTGAGATAGATGCTGATGTGATCACTCACTTTATCTAGCACAAGAGCTCCACAATTTATCAACAACACTAATGGTCAAATGAAATAGATAATTTATGTTTACTTAATGTAGATTTATTTATTTACATTACTTACATTCATCTAAAGCAATGTAGACAGTTGATTCTACATAATAACACACACATCTCTCACTCCGATGTCTGTTCATGTGATTTGCTCTTTTGCAGTTCTCTTAGAACATTTATCTGTCTCATATTAAACAGACAATTAATCGTCGTTAAGATGTATATGGTTCATGCAAATCCACTTTCGAGACGTACATATGCTTACTGGAGATCTGCTGTTCGCTTTACATAATAAAACATGTTTTGATGTTGTTTTTCATCACAAATATACTATGATTTTACTGGCTAGCATATTTACACCTTAACAAATCAACAGTTTACTTTACAGTAGCTCAACAAATAAGATTTTGCTCAACAAATACGATCACATGGGAACCGTGTTTTGTTTTATAATACTCACCTTTGTAAATACCCTCTACGCTGCTCTCCTTCACGTTCGATGACGATTCATCCCTTTCGCGTGGCATTCTGGGATTGAAAAGTATCCCACGATGAACCCTTCAGAATCTTCGCTGAAGCAGTAGGACATCCGGGGATTACTCGCCTACTGTTTTATGGTTTAAGGTTTCGAACATACTTCTTTCTTCACATACTTTTTTTCCCTACTATATGGTAGGGGAGTAGACATATTAGAACGCAAATTAAGTATACATACAACTGAATCTCGCTAGAGTTATTGCAATTCTCGCCTACTCTTTTATGAACGCAAAAGATTCAAACATACTAATTTGTCGCATACTGCTTTTTCCACACT
The DNA here is from genome assembly GCF_003368295.1 of Carassius auratus. Classification (NCBI taxonomy): domain Eukaryota; kingdom Metazoa; phylum Chordata; class Actinopteri; order Cypriniformes; family Cyprinidae; genus Carassius; species Carassius auratus. Next base: position 26,997,104 of record NC_039250.1, read on the forward strand.
ATATAGTAGAGAAGTATTCGATTTCGGACACAGCCTGTGAGTGAGTGGGTTAAGAGGAAATAACCAACACCTGTGTCTTGTTTCAGTAATTGGTGTGGAGAGAGATATCTATACTATATATATTAAAATCTATACTTTTACTCTGATACATTTCCCCTAAGTATATTTGTTACCTACTAGAAAATCGTTACGATGGGAGGCATGACAACAAAGTTGAGGATCCAAATGCAGGCTTTATTTGTAGACATGGTCAGACAGGCAGGGTCCAATACCAGCAAACAATAATATCCCATACAAAGACAAAGAGGAGTCAGTGAACTGGCAAAGGTCAAGAACACCAGCAAACAGGTACAATCCAGGGCGAGACAAAAAGAGTAATCATATAAACAGTCCAAGGTCAAAAAAACAAGAAGGCAATGCAAAGCAAGGGAAAAAATGGATTACAAGAAACAGGACACAGGCTAAACAATAATCAGCAAAGTGTGTGTGGCTGTGCACAATATTTATGTGCGAGACTGATGAGGTGATGAGAGACAGGCGATCGCAATCGATGAGGAGTCCTGGCAAAGGATTATGGGAAATGGAGTCCTGGGTGAAGTGGCAAAAGTCTGAAATGTAGTGCCCTCTAATGAAGCTCACGGGCTTTCCAGCTAGAGATCGTGACATAGCCTTCCTCCTCCAAGGAGCAGCTTCCAGACGTTCTATACAATTTTGGAGGGCGGTGGAGCGGAGAGCACCACCACAGCTGAGCATACAGGATAGAAGCCCACCAAGGCGAGCAGAGGACCACCACAGTCCAGCAGATGAGACAGAAACCTGGACTGGACTGTTAGGAACACCACAGTGGAGTCGATGGCACAGCAGAGCAAGTCTGGTCAGGTAGGACTGAAACAGAGAACATGGACAGGTTAATTGGGGCCTCCGTGGCCGTGATGAGATGGTAGATGGCCTCCTTGGCCATGACAGGGCAGGTGGTGAGTTCATGGATGGCCTTCATGGCCGTGACAGGACAAGCAGTGAGTTCCTGAGCAGTCTCTGTGGCCATATCAGGACATGCAATGAGTTCATAGGCGGCCTCCATAGCCGTGACAGGACATGACGAAAATTCATGGATGGATACTACTGATGCCTCCGAAGGTTCTGCAGCAGTTGCCGCCACCTCTGGAGGTTCCACAGCAGTAACAGTCTCCTTGACAGCAACACAACAGGCTGAGAGAACATTGCTGGGTGCAACAGACAGGATGTGACGAGGCTCTGGAAGTTCAGCTGAGACGTGATTAAGTTCTGGAAAAATGGTAGTGTATATGAGATACATATATCTTGGCCATCTGATAAACAGAGCGCTCGTCCTAAAAGCAAATTAGACAAGCGTTCTCTGTCTTCTGAAACATCTCCTACATCATGGGGTCTTCCATTTTTCCCTGATCTTCATAGTGAGCTGTCTAGATCGTGGAATAAGCCATATTCGTCACGTCTTTTCAGGGCTGAAAGAAAATGGTTATGATGCGATCCCCCGGGCGGAACAGACGCTCGCGAGCTATCTTTCCCCTGGTTCAGCATCATCTATTAAGAACCTGACTTTGTCCACGAAGCCTTTAAAGATGACATCTAATTTAGTGGGTAAAGCTTACACAGCAGCAGGTCAGGCTGAAGCTTGCCTTCACTCGATGGCTTTGCTTCAGGCTTATCAGGCTGAGCTGCTGGGGGAGTTAGATAACAGTGAGGGAGTCAGCTGTGACGAAATTCGTGAACTTCGTCGGGCTACGGATTTCTCTCTAAGGGCGACTAAAGAAACAGCACGTGCTATTGGTAGATCTATGGCTGCTTTGGTTTCTACAGAAAGACACCTTTGGCTTAATCTTTCAGATATTAAATATAAAGATAGATATTTTCTTTTAGACGCTCCCATTTCTCATGAAGGTCTGTTTGGTAATGCTGTGAATGAAGTGGTTGAAAGATTTCAAGAAAATAAAAAAACAATCTGAAGCTTTTAAAAGTTTTCTCCCTTGCCGATCTAATCCTCCTGAGGCTGCTGGGCGTGCAAGGCAGCTCCAGCCGTCATGCTCCTCATATCATGTGTTTCAAAAAGCGAGTGTTGCGTCTCGCCCTCATCCTCAAAAATCATGGGGACCAAGCCAGCACTCACAGCCAAAGCAATCTAAGCAGAAGCCGGATCCGAGGACCGTTCTTCTCGCTAAGAAAGCTTAGGCTCAGAAGAAAAGGTCCTAACGCCAAATGGGTCAGACCTGTGAGGGCAGCCCCAATCGAGACGGTGCGGTGTACACCTCAGTATACGGTGCCCGTCCCGTCTTGATGCTCTAACGGGGCCGTCCTGCCGACCCCGCCACCCTTGGTGCCTCGGGACGCAATGTCAGGCTCGTTCCCTCTGAGGGGGGTTCAAGAGCAGTTAGCTCGGGTGGTTCCTGCGCTTCGGCTTCAGGTCCCCGAACTAGCTGTTCAAATTACACCAGAGGCCAGCCTTGAGAGGCTAGTTCCCTTAGTAGAATGTCTGACAAAATGGAAAAGTCTGCCGAATTTATCTCAATGGGTCCTGTAGATAGTACAGAGGATTGAGGCAACTCATAAAGAATGGTCTCTCAACTGATGTTGTGGAGACCATTCTTAGCTCTAGAGCTCCAGCTACGAGGGAACATTATAGACTCAAATTGAATGTTTATCTTCTTGGTGTTACCAACATCAGTGTGACCCCATCCACTGCTCTGTTGGCTCAGTTCTTTAGTTTTACAAGACCGCTTCACTTCTGGTCTATGTCCATCCACCTTAAAGGCCATTGGAAAAAAAGTTTTTTGTTTGTTTCAGTATCAATATCTGGCAAAAAAATTCACAAATCATGCTATAAACTTTCATAAGAGCACTAGACAAATTTATTGTAGTTATGTATTGTTGCAATAAACAACTGATAAAATTATCCACCTTTAAATATAGTACATTTTGATACAATAAATAGGGTAAGCTTTAAAAATAGTCATCCCTCCAAAGCCTGTGTACGGCCATGCATATCACATCTTGTTTTGGATAAGTATAAAAAGTCAGGTCCGACAATATCGTATCTTTTTTTTTTTTTTTTTTTTATTCGCATTGGCCCATAGAAACCTCTATGAACACATTTGACTTGACCAAAAAATTGAGGGGAACGCACACATTAGGTTAGATTTAAATGCCTGCCTCCGTTGTGAGTCCCTATTAAGCACTTTACTAATTCAACTACTCTCTTCTTCTACTCCTTGTCTTTGACCCACATCACTTACCACAGAGCAATCCTGTTCTTGATAAAGCTGCTGTGAAAATGTGGGAAATGCTGATGAGGAAGAAGTTGGGATGAAGCGATCTTTATTTAGGCGGAACAAATATACTTGGTATATACAGGGTCCGTGCTCACCGCAGCTGGCTCGGGGTCCGCGCTCACTGACGCAGGACCGGAAGACCCCTTCTTCCTCCTCTTTCTCCTTGGCCGCGTTGCAGAGGTCACAGCTGGGTCTGAGACTGGTTGGGGAAGTTCGGTCTCAGGCAGGGCTGATTCTAACGCCGAGGATTCCGAGGCAGATTCCCACGAAAACCGTCTCCCTAGCTTCTTGGGGAGACTGATGGGTGTGGTGCTCAGCCAATGATCACCTCCAGGATGATCAAAGACAGTCTGGAGTTACCTGTAAGTACTGTGACAGTTAGAAGACGTCTGTGTGAAGCTAAGCTATTTTCAAGAATCCCCCGCAAAGTCCCTCTGTTAAAAAAAAGGCATGTGCAGAAGAGATTACAATTTGCCAAAGAACACATCAACTGGCCTAAAGAGAAATGGAGGAACATTTTGTGGACTGATGAGAGTAAAATTGTTCTTTTTGGGTCCGAGGGCCACAGGCAGTTTGTGAGACGACCCCCAAACTCTGAATTCAAGCCACAGTACACAGTGAAGACAGTGAAGCATGGAGGTGCAAGCATCATGATATGGGCATGTTTCTCCTACTATGGTGTTGGGCCTATTTATCGCATACCAGGGATCATGGATCAGTTTGCATATGTTAAAATACTTGAAGAGGTCATGTTGCCCTATGCTGAAGAGGACATGCCCTTGAAATGGTTGTTTCAACAAGACAATGAGCCAAAACACACTAGTAAACGGGCAAAGTCTTGGTTCCAAACCAACAAAATTAATGTTATGGAGTGGCCAGCCCAATCTCCAGACCTTAATCCAATTGAGAACTTGTGGGGTGATATCAAAAATGCTGTTTCTGAAGCAAAACCAAGAAATGTGAATGAATTGTGGAATGTTGTTAAAGAATCATGGAGTGGAATAACAGCTGAGAGGTGCCACAAGTTGGTTGACTCCATGCCACACAGATGTCAAGCAGTGTTAAAAAACTGTGGTCATACAACTAAATATTAGTTTAGTGATTCACAGGATTGCTAAATCCCAGAAAAAAAAATGTTTGTACAAAATAGTTTTGAGTTTGTACAAAGGTAGACACTGCTATTTTTTTGAACACACCCCTTTCAACTAATTGCCCAATTGCACAGCCTTAAGAGCGTGCATATCATGAATGCTGGGTCTTGTTTGTTTTCTGACAATCTACTGAACCTACTGGTAACTTGTTTGCCACGTAGCAATAAAAAATATACTAAAAACCTTGATTATTCTGGTTAGTCACATTGTACTGCTATTATTTTGAACAATACTGTACCAATTCGGACAGGACTAACATCTCCGTGTTTATTACAGAGGTGGGAGGGTCTGTTTTGTGCATCTGGGCGTCACAGAGACTGCGCGCTCTGTATGCGTGCATTGCATTCATTCAGAATGATTGCCTTAGTATTATTACACAATAAATACTAAATGGCTAGTATAACAAAACCATGTTAATGTGTGGTTCCTTTAGTTTAACTTGTTTTCCTTTTTTATTTATTTATTTTTGTATTAAATGGGGTTAAGTGAGGTTAACTAAAGTTCAGGAGCAGGGCCACGCCTCAAACAATCACCTGACTTCCAAACCTCCGTATATACCGGGCCACCTCACACCACTCTGCTAGTCTTGTTCTCGAGAACCCACCCTTCCCTCCCTTTCTCATCCATTCAACCAACCTTATCCCACATTATATTTCTATCAGGTTGTATCAGGGTCCTCATTGTCTGGCCTAAATATACGCTAGAGACGGTACCCCCACCCTGAGTCTCCCTGAGCCATCAATTCAAGATTCCCTGATCAACCTGACCATCATCCCATTCCCTCGACCCCTTCATCCTCTTTCTACTCTTCCCCAGTTGCATAGCTGGTTTGTGGCGTGGTCCTAGCTAGTGAAATGTAATTAAAACATTATATAACTGAGTACATAAATGAACGTGAGTAATCTTACCTGATGCTGATATTACAATAGCCGGTATTACTTGATCTTGCTCTTGATTTTATTATTATTATTTATTTGGCGGTAAGCAAATATATCAGACATGCGCACGGTAAGAGTATCGACAGTAATTCACGTTGGCCAAAAACAAAAGGAAACGCGTTGTGAAATAAAATATCACCGGCAATCACAGACATTCGCATTTGGACGGGATCAGTTTTCTCACAGGATCACTGAGTTTGCTGAAAAACAGTAGGTAATTTGCTCTGGAATTATCACAGAGGTTGTGTGAGAAAAACACAGACGTGGCAGATTCGGACGGGATTAAAATCACCAAGTACGTCTGTGAAACGCAGATTTTTCTAACGACCCCCTGTAAAACTAGTCCCGTCCGAATAGGGCTTAAGAGGATAGAGAGCTATCTCTGCTCTGCCCCGTCAGAGCTCTCTGCCCTGGTCACGAAGCAAAGACTCCCTAGATGGATAGTAGACTCCATCTCGCTGGCGTACACTTCCTTGGGCCTTCAATGACCTTATTGGAGTACGGACCTGCTCACCTAGAGGCATTGTCTCGTCTTGGGCATAGTCCAGTGATGTGTCCATTGCAGATATTTGTGAGGCTGCCTGCTTGGCCTCGCCATCTACATTTGCAATGTTATATATCCTGGAAGTCTCAGTGTGACACGTGCTGCGTAATGTGAACACACACACACACACACTCTGAACACACACCCGGAGCAGTGGGCAGCCATTTTTACTGCGGCGCCCAGGGAGCAGTTGGGGGTTCAGTGCCTTGCTCAAGGGCACCTAAAGTCATGGTATTGAAGGTAAAGAGAGAACTGTACATGCACTCCCCCCACCCACAATTCCTGCCGGCCCAGGACTCGAACTCACAACCTTTCAATTGGGAGTCCGACTCTCTAACCATTAGGCCATGACTTCCCCTTGCATCAGTTCACCTATCACCTCTTGGCCCCTGGGTGTCGAAGTAGCAGGAGTAAATTGGAACGATTAACCAGGCCAGGTGTGACCACAGGGGTTTAACCCATCTTAACTTCTCTATTGCAATAGATTGCTTATGGAAGTTTGAAATCTTAATCGTTCCACTACATTCATAGGATGGCGTGATTGTACTGTGTTCCCATATGCTTCTGGCAAGATGCAGTACAGAAGGCAAAGGAAATGTACTCATTTACTTAGCGTAAACTCGGTTCCCTGAAATACAGGAGTGAGTACTTTGTTGCTAGCCATGCTATGTAGCTGCAAGACTCAGTTATTGCTTCAGTCAAAGTAACCTGACAATCCTTTGCTGAACGCTTGTTATATAGTCAGATCGCCCCGCCCATTCTGGCGGGCTTTGGCAGGCTTGGCGGGCTTCGTCACCTTAGGCTCGTGCAGCTCCACTGCCTAGCCATTGGTTAGTTTTTAAATTTACTGCACGAACCACTGGATGCGCTGTTTCACTGCATGAATGAAAAAAGGCTATAGTTCAGGAGAATTTTTTTTTTCCCCCATATTAGCATCTCAGGGAACTTAGGTTACGTTAAGTAACTGAGTACGATTTTCACTGTTACTGGGATTTATACAGCATGCTGCTGGATGCACATGATTACTTACTTGACTACTGTAAAGTGAATTCCAAGTAATAATAAAGAAATGAATGGTTGATTATCTTCATCATTGATTTGAAAGGTTTTATTAACATTTAGATTTTCACAGTAAAAGAGTTTAAAACAATTCATTCAAATTTAATAAATGATTAGACCGTATCATATCACTTGTTAAACTCTGAATAACTTAAGATTACAATATTCCAAGACCCTCTAGAATATTATTTTACTCTGAGCAGCTTTATACATATGACCCAAATTATGCTTCATTGATTTTCTGCTTTTACAGTTTAACTGGTAAAATTCGAAGACAGTTATGTTCATCAAGATTACAGAAAAATGGAAAGATGACGTCAGTGAAGGTGGTTGTGAATGTGTGTATATGTGTGTCAGTTACAGGATCAGAGAATGATACTGTTCCTCCGTCATAGTCCAGATCAACTCTCACACACTTAAGTTCCTGTTTAACAGGAAAACCAGGCCCAAGCAGTCTGTATGGATCATACTGCACACACCAGACATCAGCCATAAATAAACCAAGGTCCTTCCTTTTGTTTAATTCTGTAGTTACTCCAAGACTCCAGCATTCACTCTCTTCAACCTCCACTTCCCAGAAGTGCATTCCTGAGTTAAAACCCTCTGAACCCAGAACACAACCACAGATGTCAAATCTCTCTTGATTATCAGGAAGCTGTTGTTTGTCCGAGATGTATTTCACACTGGTCAGATCATTAGACAGGATGAGATGTGGATGAGCCGTGTTTGGATCCAGAGTCACTGGAGCTGATGAGACAAAATCAATAGGTGCTTTTATTCTGATACTCATATAATGATAAAAAAATGAACCGATCACAGATTATTATTAATAATGACACTCATCCTATTGATCAAGCACATCAGACATTTTCCTCTGATCGCTGTCAGTGTTGCTATAGTAAATATGTGCTTGAGAAATTTCAGATTTGCATCTGATGTCAACTGAGGCCATGTCCACACCTAGACAGGTATTTTTATAAACAGAGTTATCCTTCTTTCTGATTTAAAAAAAATATCTCCATCCACATGAATATGAAAACACATGCTAAGAATTACTGGTAACTGTAAAGCCATGTTGGCCAATCAGAAGCCTGAAAAAGTTTCCATTAGGTGGTGATAACACGGCAGGCTCCGACATCACAAACCAAAAACACTGTCTACACAATAGCACTGTGACCAGAGTTTTTGAAAATCTTCCCCCTGGCAGGGATTGTTTTTTTTTTTTTTCTTCAGTGACCTGGATTTGCTTTTTGTGTGGACGAATGGCCAAACCGTGTAGAAAAAGCTGCGGTTTTAAAAATAACTGTGTTTGTGTGGATAGGGCCTGATACTGACAAATACAAGCATTTAAACATAACTGTAGAGATCAGGGCCTGTTTTCACAAAACATTTTATCTTACCACTAAGAGTTCTCTTTTAGTTTTAAGTTTTAAGTTAAGAGTAAGGGCGGGGTTGACCTTGTTGCTATGCATGATGTCAGCATTCTTATTAACTATACACAGTGATAGGCTGATAGTCTTTGTCAGAGATTTATTCGCAGAGCGCAATATTATGTTGCCATATTCAATAAAAGATTTTAGAATGCAGGCCAAGTGTTACTTATTAAACAAGTAGGCTATATAATTCAGCTAATTTTCAAAACAATTAGTCAATATGCATTAGGACTGTCTGGTCTACTAGAAGTCGTACATTGTAAGCATTAGTCAACTATTAGTCGCAGTTTTATTAATAAACCATATATATCATAATAATGAGCCTTTAATTGCCTACATAGAGTAAAAAGTGCTCAAGCGCATGCAAAAAGGCTTGCCTCAGCGCACTGTCAAATATGATAATTGTGAACTTGTTAAGGAAATACAGCAAGTACACTGCATTAACATTTTAATTTATTGTAATGTTGTAATTTATTGTTACACTAGTGCTTTCTGTTTTCGGTTTAAGAGATGAAGTCTGCAACAGTGACTAATCTCTGCACCACCTGTATGCATGTTTCATGCGGATTTCATAATGTGAGAATATTTGTTTTCTGTTTGAATTGGTTCATTTCATTCTCTATAGACATATTTTTCATGTCTGTAATAAGGCAAGCATACACAGAGTGACATGCTCAAGTTCACAGAGTCCAAGATGGCAGAAAGCACATCATGTTTACTTTCATTATTTTACAAAAGTGCAACTTTTTGTTGCTATTCTGAGTGCACACAGTCTTTACAGATACAAAAGATTCATTACTCTTATCTGTATGTCCAAAATTATGAAGTATTTTAAGAAGTATTTTAAAATGATCGCAGCAGTGCCTCCATCTTTCCTGCAGTAGATCAAGCGCGCTACTGTTCAGCTTCCAAACTCTGCACAAACATGCTAACTTTTTTCAAGGTTAACATTAGATTGAGCTGCCATGTAAATTTGCAACTACATACTGTACATATCTCATATGATAAATCATATTTGAGGTCGATGAATCTTAGGTGAGCATATGGATGTCCTGCCTAATGTACTATATTACCACACAGACCAGCTGTTAATGATTTGTCCGTCACGGACTGAGTGATTTCGCCACTTCATGTGGAGTTATTTTTTGTTTTTTTAAGATTTTCTTCTAAATCAGAGAGTTAGGAGCTACTTTTAGCCTTAAGCTGTTTTGTGGATATGTATCACAGTAACATCAGTAACACAGTAAGGGGAAGTTGTGGCCTAATGGTAAGAGATTTGGACTAGTAATCCATAGGTTGCGAGTTTAAGTCTCAGGCCGGCAGGGACTGTTGGTGGGGTAAATGTACAGCGCTCTCTCCCGTGACTGAACCCCCAACTGCTCCCCAGGTGCTGCAGCCCACTACTCAGGGTGTGTGTTCACGGTGTGTGTGTGTTCACTGCTATGTGTGTGCACTTTGGATGGGTTAAATGCAGAGCACAAATTATGGGTCACCATACTTGGCTGTATGTCACGTCACTTTCACTTTCATCTCAGTTACTTGTGTAACCCTTGTTCCCTGAAGAAGGGAATGGAGACATAATGTCTGTGATTGACAAATTGGGAATCTCGCCAGAGAGACAAATCGACTTGGAATGAAAACTAAATGAGCCAATGCACATTGGCATGCAACAATTGCATCTGACCGCAATGCCCTGCTATGTAGGTATTAATAGTGACCCAGAAACTGTGGTGATGGGACATGATGTATCTATCTGTTCCCTCCTTCAGAAAATGAGGGGTAACCGAGGCGCTCCCTTTCAGTCGGTCACTTTCAATGTACTGATGAATTGGGAATCCCTACTAAAACACCACTGATGCTGCCCTTACAGTGTCCTTAAGAATGATAAATCAATGCCTATTAGGGCAGAAAATAGGACTTGGTGAGGCTTGGATAACACTGGGAAAGTGTGTGCTCATCACCCTGGAAAGGAACACTGCGGAAGCCACATCCTCAGAACGGAGGTTCTAAGTGGAATTTACACATATGGACTTACTGCGTGTGGAAGACTTACTGCATATGGAAATCTCTGGGGTGGCTCAGACTTAGTTAGAGAGGAGGCTAGATTTTTGCAGAAGGCACAGGCTTAGAAACTATACAATGTAAGAATACACATATGGAATCCATTTAGGGTCACTACACATGGGCACCCAGCCTAACACTGGTTTTCAGGAATACAGCAAATGAAGGCCTGGTGCTGGGTGTTCCACCATGTCTGGCTGCTGAAGGTAATGGAGGAACTCAAAATGGTCTGCCCAACCAGCAACTCTCTGGAGCAAAATTAACACTTACTATGATGCAAGCCGACCCTAAGCTGGGCCTCTTGGTGTTTCTACCCATATGAAGTTAGAACAAAGGAAGAGACCGGTTCAACATGAAGGCTGAGAATTTAGCAAAAGTGTTGGGTGGTTCCCAGTGAGCTAGTAACCTGAGTGGGCAAGGCATTCATTGAGCTTGGTAAGCCAAGGTGATGGGATCAAACTATCCAGTGGGACATCCTCTGCTTAGAGACAGCCTTCACCCTTCTACTGGCCTCCATGACAGACAGTACTGCTATGTGGTCCTGAAGCTTTGCCTTCAGTCCATGTACAGTTGCAGAGCATGGACAGGATCAGAGCAAAGCTAGAGCTGGGTCTGCCTCTTCCAGGGGCAACACTTACAGGTGCACCACCTGGTTCCTACCACTTTATTCAGGGACCAGGTATGTAGCCAGTATGAGAGTTTAAAATTACACTGGAGTCAGCCGGTCACTTACCATCCTGATAAAGGCCAAAGCAATCAGTAGCAAAGTTTTCATAGCTAGAATATTTAGTTCTGCTGATTGCAAAGGCTTGAATGGGACATTCTGAAGCGCTCTAGGCACCAGAGCCAAATCCAAAGAGGGTATGGAGGTAAGGCGACGAGGATTTAAACTTCCCACCCCCCTGAGGAACCTAATGAGCATTTTGTGTTTCCCTACTGCCTTGCCTCTTATGGGGCATGATAAGCAGAAATTGCAGCAGCACATACTTTGAGGGTGGAGGGAGCCTTCACTCCCACCCATGCTGCAGGAAGGAAATCACGGCTCTGATCAAGCACCTTCGGGGGTCCTCTCATTGAGATGAAAACCACTTGATGAACAGGTTCTACTTCAAGGCATAAGCGTGGCTAGTAGATGGTGCTCGTGCTGAAGTGATGGTATCTGCTACCTCCTGGGGTGGCACAAGACATGAGCATTGCCAGCCTTCACTTAGGGGCACTGGATGCCCCTGAATTTGGGGACACCAGGCAAAATTAAGATAGACCCTATCTAGGATTAACCCTTGCAATGCAATGGGTACTTACAACATACCTGGCCATGTACTGAAAGATTTCAGCTGCATGCTGCACAGCTCCAAAGTGCTGACTCATGATGAAGTGCTTTGAGAGGTTAGTTATGCAAAACATCAAAACCAGCCTCCCCAACACACTCAATCCGCTCCAGTTTGCAAACCGTCCACCCTCCACCTGGCTCTTACTCACCTAGAGGATAAAGACTCCTATGTTAGAAAGCTGTTCATCGACTTCGACATCGACATCGACAGCTCAGCATTCAATACAATAATCCCATAACTTTATATATTTTTTTACATGTCCTTATCTGTAGGGCTGTGCAAAAACTTGAATGCAATTTCCATGCACATCTCATCAGTAAAGGCGCTCCTGTAATAAGTAGTATATCTCCAACACTTGCGTTCAGATCAGGGTTGCTAGTCCAGCCACGTTTCCAGGTTAAAATACATGTTTTTGGCAGGGTTGCCTCTGTACACTTTGGCTTTTAGGGGCTAAATATCATGTTATTGGGATTGGGGACACTTTAACCCTCCGACATGAAAAACAACCGCAAACTTGGCAACACTGGTTCCGGTGGAGCGGCATTTACTACACAGAGCTGTAGTTCACTGACAATCTACACAAAATCGCTTTCAAAATCGGCAATTAATCCCCTGTGATTTTGAAATCGATTTTGTGTAGATTGTCAATGAACTACAGCTCTGTGTGGTAAAGGCCAACCAGTGTTGCTAAGTCTGTGGTTGTTTTTCATGCTCGCGGGTCGAAGCGACCCCAGTCCCAATAACATGATGTTTAGCCCATAAAATACGAATAATACCAAGGCAACCCGCCAAAAAATGTCTATTTTATTTTATAGTTTCGAGAAGCAATTGAGCAGGTTTTGTTTTGAAAACCTGGCAATCCTGATCTGAACGCACGTGCTGGATATATACTAGGAGCCCCATTACTGACGAGATGCGCATGAAAATCGCATTTGATTTTTTGCACAGCCCTACTTATTTTTATAGTTGTATTTTATATTTAATCTGTATCTATCTGTATCTTTATGTTCTACTGTTAGTGTTACTGGTGTGCACCAAGAGTCTGAGAGTGATGCAATTTCAGTTCCCTGTATGTATATGCTGTACATGTGGATGAATTAACAATAAAGCAGACTTGACTTTACTTGACCATCGACAGCTCGACTAAATTCCTGGGGTTGCACATAACAGAGTCTCTCACCTGGACCACCAATACCATGTCACTCTCCAAGAAGGCACAACAGCACCTACACTTTCTCTGCCGGCTGAAAAGAGCAAGTCTCCCTCCACCCATCTTCAGGGGTACCATTGAGAGCATGCTGACAAGCTGCATCACTGTAGGGAACTGTAGTGAGACCACAAGACCCTCCAGTGGACAGTGAACACAGCTGCAAAGATCATTGGTGCCCCCCTCCTCTCCACCCAGGACATTTTCCTTACACGATGCTCCAACTAAGCCAACAGTATTGTGAAGGACCCCACCTATCCCTCCCACAGTCTCTTCCATCTCCCACCATCAGGAAGAGTGTTCCAGAGCATCAGAACCAGCTCCGCCAGAATGCTCAACAGCTTTTTTCCCCAGGCTTTGAGAGCCCTGAACTCAAATCACCCCACCCTCCTCTGAAACCCCACACAAACCCCCTACCACCTGAAACATGGGCCATATCACCTCCTCCACCTCCTCCAAACACCCCCCAACCTTACCACATCACAGAAAAACTGTCTGAAACTTTTTTTACTTTGCAATTTGAAGTGTGCTACACATAGCCTGTACAAACCACCTGTAGAGTTGTCTTCTCCATCTCTGGGTCACCCAACCCTGAACTTCCTACCTTTATGCTTGCTGCCAGGCTAGGTGGAGGCCTGGACCCCCGTGTACCCCTTGGTTGCCCCACCTTGGAGGATAGTGAGTCGAGGGTGGAGATACTGGGCCTGTTTCTGGCAGTAAAAGGTGCCATCCAATCTAATAAGCTCCTCGTACATCTCCAGGAAGAATCGGGAGGTGCACCTAAGGATATGGCTGTTATACTCCAATTAGCTCCACCACATTCCCCGGGCAACTCCACTGGTCACAGAGCATGTGAGGTGCCCTGGAAGGTTTGTTCTTTGGATGGAAAAACCTCACCATAACCCTCAGACCACCCAGGCTACTAACCAAAGTACCAGGTCTCGATTGCAACTCAGAAATGGTCATCTTCCCCCAGTGCGTGCATGACTCATCCAAACACACCAACTCAGCATGCTTGATGCCCGGACATGTGACACAGTGATTGTGACCATCCACCTTTGCCAGTTAATGACCCCTGCATCATTTCCAGTGTGTGTGCAACAGTACAGATTGTTTCCAGACTTACTCTTTTGGACAGAGTTCAGCATTTTCTTCCAGACTCTGTATGGCAGGTTACCCAAGTAACGGGGCACATAAATTAAAACTCCAGAAGGCATCTGTGGATCTGGCTGTGAGATCTGGACTCTGGAAGAACATTCATGGGTCAGAACTGGAGTGGCTTTGGCTTAAGAAGCAGAGAAAACAAACACCAGCAGATCACTCACCTTTCCATCGTGACTGGAAACTTCTGCAGAACGAACATACAATTTATCATCAACAAGTTCATCAATCATCAATGAATCAGTCAACAAATTATCTGAATTCAGACCTTTAGAAAGCAGATGTCATTAGCCTTCATTGTCTCCTCCAAATCTCTGATAGTGTGTGAAAGAGCTGAGATTTGTCTGTTCATGTCATCCAGCTTTTCCTTCATGTTCTGCTTCTTCTGGTCCTCTTCCTCCCTCAGTGCAATAATTGTAGATGTTTCTTCATCTCTAAGAAACTGACGAAGCTTCTTAAACCGCTCTTTAATCTGATTCTCTGTGTATTCAGCTTGAGACTGAAATCAAACCACAGTCAATTCATCTCAAAGATTAAACTAATTCTGTAGCAGCATGAAGAATGAGTTGCTAAATGTTAGTTAGTTAACTAAAATTTTAACTTTCTGAAGCAGTATTGTAATAGATGGTCTGTGTCTGTAGGGTGAAAATACTGATATTTCTCTTCACAAAATTACAGTTTTGTAAGTATAGCACCTTAACTTTTAAAAAGTGTTTAAAATAACTTTTTTTTTAATTTCCATACTAAATTTGATGAAAATATGATAAATGCACATACGTAAATTTCAGGCAGATGCTCGATCAAAAGAAGCACTTTACTATAAGTGAACAAAAATCGCCATACTGCCACTGCTGACACACAGCGCGTCTGTACCGAACTGGTTCTTTTAAGCCCCTTTCACACTGCACGTCGGACCCGCAATATTCCCGTAACATTGCCTGGTCGCCTTCTGTGTGAAAGCAACCACGTCCCGGAATTGATTACCGAATTGAACCCGGGTCGGGGACCTAGTAACATTGCGGTAATCGATCCGGAACGAGTGCTGTGTGAACAAAAGCCAGATCTAATTCCGTAACGAAGTGATGACGTGCGTTAAAGCGCGATTCTTTTACCGGCTGTTTTGAAGGAAGATCAACATTCGCGACGAAAACATATGTGCAAACTGTAATGAAGCAGAGATCAGTTAGTTCCTCACTTTCCGCGCTGACGCCGAGATCGTTTGCTTGCTTCAGTTAAAGTATAACGTGCCAAGCGTTGTCGACTCGTACATTACACATCACGCGCTGATGTCACGTGTCGTTACGGGATCTTCAAGGGTTGTGTGTGAAAGCACACACATATACCGGGTCATCACTGGCAGTGTGAAAGTGCCAAATCTAGCGACCAGGGAACAATTACAGGAACACTTTACCCCTGTATTTGCCGGAATGGCAGTGTGAAAGGGGCTTTAGAGATTGATTCTGAACTGATTCTGTGCTGATGTTATGAGTGCTGGTAACAGGGGCGTGTCTAGGGGGAGGCAGTGCCTCCCCTAGGATAAGTCCTGCCTCCCCTGAGAAATGATCTGTCCCTCTGATGATAAATTAAAATGTAAATGGTGATTGTTTTGTGTATATTTTTCCATCGCTAGCAGATGGGTCTGACCCAACAAAAATCCAGTTTGGCGCTGTTTGACAGTGCACGTGCTTTGGTCGTACGTGCTCAGAAAAAGTGCATCATGTGAGAAAAGAACACTAATGAAATGTTTACCTGGCAGAGCTTTAAAGCAGTGGCGTATCCACAAGGGAAAATTAGATTTGCCACCCCATTTGCCACCCAAAGCAGCGTATGGGATCGAAGTGCATTGAGAGCTGAACAGCTTGATTTTGACTGAAACAGGTTTTTTCGGAAAGTCAGAGGATTCTGGTTTCCGCTCGCTCTAAGAGGGCTCCATTACTGCTCAATCAATAGCAAAATGAATGACGTAAGCCGTTCTAAACAAGTTTTACTTACAAGGAGTGCACGCACTCACATACAGACACATAACGGATCACACACACGCTGCCCTGATTTTTCAATAAAATGCTTGGAAACAGAAAAGTTATAGCGAAAATTTATTTGTGTTTTGAAGTAATCAAAATCCACAGCTTCAGTATAAGTAGAGGGACACTGCACAGACAGGCAGGACTAATTTACTCATAATAGTGCTCTCACAATTGCTTTCAAATAAATGTAATTTTAGGTGGTCTGAGCCCCTGCGACTTTGAGGTCCAACGCTAAAGTGCCCTAGCGGTCCGGTCTGCCCCCTGTCCTCAATTTCTGCTGAGGATAGGATGATAATATTTTTGGTTGTGGACATTAAAATTGTCTCCACTATCTGCTTTCGAAGAAATATTGTTGCATTGTGCTGCTGCACATATTCTATCAGCTGCAGTTCTGGCCCAGCGGAATCAATATACTGTGACATACATTAACATCAGAGTTAACTCAGCGGGACAAATTCAGTTTTTTTTTTTTTTGCATCTGCTTTAATTCAGACGTGCGGTCTTTCTGAGCACCATCAAAGCGCAGCACGAAAACGAAAAAGCCCTTCAAACTGTACCTGATTACTAAGTTATGTTTTGTGCTAATACTGTCAAAACACATGGTTTATGTATAGACTCAGTTGGATATGTCTACAGTGAAAGTAAAAAACTGAAATAAACGGATACATGTACTGAAATAAACAACTGAAATAAACAGTCGACATGCTGACGACTGTAATAAAAGGGATAATTCATCCTAAAATGTAATTTCTGTCATTGTTTATTCACTCACATGTTGTCCCAAACCTTCAGTATATTAATTTCTTTCTTGTGCTGCACACAAAGAAGATTATTTGAAGAAGCTGATAACCAAACAGTTGCTGGTCCACATTAACTTATGATAGTAGGGGGAAAAATACTCTGGAAGTCACTGTGAACCAGCAACTGTTTGGTTTTCCACCTTCTTCAAAATAGTGTTTATGTTTAGCAGAAGAAGGAAACTCATTCAGATTTTTTTCTTCAATATTTAAATTTTTAGGTGAATTATTCCTTTAATGTTAATAAAACACCAAACACACAGAGAAAAATCACTCAATACTCTTGCCAGAAAAACTTTAATTCAGTTGCTTTAATAGGAATCAGTGTAGTGTTTTATTTTTATATTTGTTCATTCAATGTTTTTAATGCTCCTGCTAAATACATCTCTTGTACCTGAAAATAATTTGCAATTTGTAATAATTTGTAACTTTATTTGTATAATATCTGTTTTTTTAATTTGTATATTTGTTCTATTTTTTTAATAACAAAGATAAAATAATGACAAAGATTTTTATCTTTACCCATGCACTTTGGCCTAAATATCTGCCACACTTTTTCCTATTTTGTTACCTTAAAAGGCTTTATAAAAGGGAAATTAGTTTGGCTGTGATGCTCAAACAGCTTGCAAAATAGAAAAACCAACATGAGAAAAAATCTAGATAAAATCATGATCTTTCTAAAATAAAATGTGGTAAATTTTTATTATATCACCCACCCCTAAATGAGGTAGAACAAACCCATACAGACTCCAAACCCCCGTAAAATAATAATAATATTTGCCTATGGCAAGCACCACTAATAATAAGTAAAATACAAAAATAAAAAAAAAAGTTATGTTGCCTCTGCTAATCATATCATAATTTCAAGTCTTATAGTTTCACAAAAATAGCTTCTATTTCAACTCTCTAAATTTCCTGACCCCCTTTAGCCTAATATGTTTCCTTTTATCTAGTCCTACATGTTTACATTTACATTTATTCATTTAGCAGACACTTTTATCCAAAGCCACTTACAACCAGAGAATAATAAAAAATACACCAAATAAAAATATTTGGTGTATTTTGAATATTTTTTATTTAAATTATTTTTTCTTCTGACAAATAAATTAAACTGTTCATTATTTAGTCTTGAAATGTGTCAGTAGAATCAATCCTCACCCTGATATGTTGAACTGTTTTCTCAAACTCTCTTTTAAGGTTTTCTTTCTGTTTAAGTTTCTCTTGAAAGGACTTCAGTGCTGCATTGAGCTCCTCCTGAAATTTAAAGTGAAAATCTATAAGACACTCTTTCTGTAATATAAGTAATACTTATCCTCATGTAAACCTGTCTTACCTTATATGATGGGACAACTTCACTGATGGGTCTGAACGTTTGATTGGCATATTTCTGGCTGCACACTGAACACACCGGCTGTTTGTCCTCCAGACAGACGAGTTTGAGTTTCTTACCGTGTAAACTGCAGATCTCTTCAGATCTTGCTGAATGCCTCTTATTTCTCTCCTTCAGGAATGACTTGCACAAGTTTTTTAACACAAGATTACAGGAAGGATTTTTTGAGGATGTTCCCCCGCAGACAGGACACTCCCGAGTTTCCTTGGTTCTCCACAGCTGTTGCAGACACTCTTTACAGACATTATGATTGCATGATAATTGAAGAGGATCCTTAAAGATTTCAAGACACATAGGGCAAGAAAGTTCCTTTACAGTTTGTGAATCCATTTGCACTGTCTGTGCTTCAGGAATCGAAATATTAGAAAAAAAAAAAAAAAAAAAAAAAATAACCTCACCCTGTTCTCTTTGCAATTGAGCACTTGTCTATATAGAGTATATGACGTATTTCCTGCATTTGGCCCAATTGGGCATGAAGGCCACAAGAGTGCAGAACTTTTTTTAGAGTAAATGCAGGTAAAGTGAGCCACTCTTTTTAAATGTGTGTTTGAGATCATATTTATATTCGTTTTGCAGAAACACATTTACGTGGCCAAGTGTAACTGGAACAGTTATATCCAATCGGATAACAATTTGATCAGCAAAAATTCATAAGGTGACAAGTGTAAAATATGTAAAGCTCTTGCCGTGAATAAGATTAGTTTTTATAAAACTAATAATTATCAGAATAAAAAAAATTAAATACAATGCTTTAGCAAGAAGTCAAACAGAAGTTGGGGATACATATAGCAGATCTTAATACATAATACATGATAAAGTATTAGATTATGCTATATAAATTATTATCTTTTTCAAATAAGATATTATTATTTCACTTCTTAATTCTAATAGTTGAATTCAATGTCATAAAATATTTTACAGAAAAACCTATATATTGAGGACCAAATTAATCAAAAGTGAATAAATGTAGAAACATCTAAATTGTAAAATACATAATGAAATAATTTAATACATAGGGTAAACAGGGTAATCTACATTGAAACATTTTTAGTGCATAACAGATCAGTTTCAGTAGAAAAAATTATGTGAAAATAAAATATTAATCTCTCAATAATATATTATTATTTTTTAATTACAAAAACATTTAAATTAGTATATTCATCATTAAATGCAAAAAGTCTGGCTGTGCCTAATGGGTAAATACATTTGATTTTTATATATATTTTTATGAAAACAGTGGTGAATATTATTTACTTGTAATTCACACAACATATACACTAGATGGCACTTATACTTTATTTTCTCTATTTAACCCAATAAACAACAAAAATCTATCTTACATGTGTTAACACAAGTTTCACAGATATATTGATCTCGTCAGCATCGCCGTGGAAATTGAGCAGTCACACCTGTACCTGCTCATCACAGGCTGAGAGGCCACACCTGCACCCCATCAAGCTCTGGTTATTTAAACCCAGCAAACGAACGCAGAGGTGAAAGATGTCTCTACAAGACTTGGCTAATTCCTTACTCTATGTGTTTCTACAGAGAGCAGTGTGTGACCGCCAGCCCCACTGCGCACGGGAGAGCAAGGACCCACACTGCTCTTCGGTCAGTGTTGGGAAAGTTCACTTTCTACATGAACTAGTTCAAAGTTCAATTCACAAATTTTAAAATGAACTAGTTCAGTTCATCGTTCAAACTACAAAATTTTGAACTAAGTTCACACAGTTCCAAAGATGAACATAGTTCATAGTTCTTTTTTTCCATATGTTGCTGTGAGCTATTATTTTTCAAAATTATTGCAACAGCCCATATAGAATCACAGACAGCAATTATTTTATCAGTTTTAACAATGACAATATCTTCATATCCAATTTTGAATCCTTATCCAACCAGGGTTTACATTAGCATTGAGGGGACAGCATTTCCCCCTTGTTACTTTAATGCTTTGTTTCCCATTCTCACCGACCTTGTCATAAACATCATAAAATTATTTTAAATGATCATACGCCTTCTTGCTACATGCTGCTGTCGCCTCCATGCTTTTTTTTTTTTTTAAAGCACGGAGGCAACAGCAGCATGTAGCAAGAAGGTGTATGATCATTTAAAATAATTTTATGATGTTTATGACAAGGTCGGTGAGGTTTGATGAGGCGTCACGCATGCGGCGGACGGCGGTGGGACACTGGTGGCTGGTGTTGCCAGATTGGGTGTTTTTCCGCTACATATTAAGACCCGTTTACGGTGTGTTTTAGCCGGGTTTTCGCCTGAAAGGCTCTATAGAAATCTGGCACCCTATTGAACGAAGTTAACCTGAGAGAGCGTGCCGTTCACAGACACCAGAATGAACGAGTTGACAGTAACGTTCATCAGGCATTAATAAAGCACGTTCAGTTCACGTTCGCCCAAAATATGAACGAGTTCATGAACTATCGTTCAATGAACGCGTTCAGGCACAACACTGTCTTCGGTATCCGAGAGATCCCTCAGGCCTCCACCAGCTTTACGCCATTTGAGCTGCTCTTCGGCCGACAACTCCGCGGTCTGCTTGACGTTGCCCATGGAACACGTGCGTAAGATGCAGGAGCAGATCGACCAAGTCATGCCCATCGTCCAGGAACACCTCGTCAAGGCACAACAAGCGCAGCAGTGTCACTACAACCGGGCAGCCCAACCACGGGAGTTCCAGCGAGGAGACCACGTTCTGGTTCCCACAGCTGCCTACAAGTTCGTAGCCACCTGGCAGGGACTGTACACTGTCACCGAAAAGATTGGCCCGTTACGTACAGTGTGCGGCAACCAGGCAAAAGGAAAGCAGATCAGCTCTACCACATCAATCTTCTGGAGCGCTGGGTCGGGACTGTGCCCCAGCTCTCTGCCTACACCAGCTTGACTCCCGTGGTTGTTGATATGGATCCCCCAACTCTCCGCCGCCCAGAAGTCGGAGCTGCAACACCTGGACACTCAGTTTCTGGATGTGTTCTCCCCCCAGCCTGGGCGGACCCACATCTTGGCGCATGATGTCCGCACATCACCGGGGACCATTGTCCGGCAGTGGCCCTACCGTGTCCCGGAGGCTCGGCGACACGCCATCGAGGAAGAGGTACAGGAGATGCTGAGCTTAGGGGTAATTGAACCATCATGCAGCCCATGGTCCAGCTTCATCGTCATGGTTCCAAAGCCAGACGGAACCCTCTGCTTCTGTAACGCCTTCCGCCACCTTAACGAAGTCTCTGAATTTGACTGCTACACAATACCCTGTGTCGATGAGTTGTTGGACCATTTGGGAAGGGTCCGGTTCATCTCATTCTCTACCCCAAGTGGCTACAGGCAGTACCGGGTCCTTCCCTTCGGCCTACATGGGGCCCGGGCAACTTTCCAACATTTGATGGATGTCCTCCTCCGGCTGCACAAAGCATATATGGCGGCCTACCTCGACGACGTCATTTATTCAGAGACTTGGAGGGACAATGTCGAGGGGTTGCAGAGGGTGCTGTTGGAACTACGCCAGGCTGGCCTGACCGCCAACCCTCGGAAGTGTCATCTGGCCCTCGCCGACGCTAAGTACCTGGGGTACCAGGTGGGTTGCGGACTCATTAGACCACAAGAGAAGGTGGCAGCTATCCTCCCCACGCCGCTGACCACCTCCAAGATGCAGGGATGAGCCTTTTTGGGGTTGGCAGGGTACTACCACTGCTTTATCCCTAACTTCTCCTCCTTAGCTTCTCCCCTGACAGACCTGACCAGGAAGGGGCAGCCGGAGAAGGTCCCGTGGTCCCCCGAGACGGAAGCGTCACCTTTGAGCCCCTGACTTCAACTGCCCCTTCCTGTTGCAGACGGACTCATCCTACACCAGGTTGGGGCCACGACGGTGAGGAACACCCGGTGATATACATAAGCCGAAAGCTGACCCCAGCGGAACAAAGGTACGCCGCGGTGGAGAGGGACACGTGTCCCGAGCTCTCATTAGCGTCACCCTAAAAACTGAGCAGTCACACCTGCACCTGCTCATCACGGGCTGAGTGGTCACACCTGTGCCCCATCAACACAACGAATGAGCTGATGCAGAGAGAGCAAATATAAGAAAGGAAGAAAAAGCTTGGTTGTAAGACATTGGATTGTTTGAGAAATTGAAGTGTCTTCACTCAGTGAGAGGCTATGAAAAGGGCAACATAACTGTTCCTCGCTCGCTTTTGTAAAATATGTTGAGATTAATTTTCGCAAAATTCAGACTTTAACATAGTAAATATGTAAGATGGCACAAGTAAATGCATTTAAATTTATTAAGTGATTCAGTGATTGTTTTTACAGTTTAACTGGTAAAATCCTCAGACACTTAACTTCATCAAGATTACAGAAAAATGGAAAGATGACGTCAGGGAAGGTGGTTGTGAATGTGTGTATATGTGTGTAAGTTACAGGATCAGAGAATGATACTGTTCCTCTGTCATAGTCCAGATCAACTCTCACACACTTAAGCTCCTGTTTAACAGGAAAACCAGGCCCAAGCAGTTTGTATGGATCATACTGCACACACCAGACATTCGAGTTACAGAAATCACGTCCTTTCCTTTGGTTTAATGCTGTAGTTACTCCAAGACTCCAGCATTCACTCTCTTCAACCTCTACTTCCCAGAAGTGCATTCCTGAGTTAAAACCCTCTGAACCCAGAACACACTCACAGATATCAAATCTCTCTTGATTATCAGGGAGCTGTTGTTCGTCCCAAATGTATCTGACACGCGTCAGATCATTAGACAGGATGAGATGTGGATGAGCCGTGTTTGGATCCAGAGTCACTGGAGCTGATAAGACAAAACCAACAGGTGCTTTTATTATGATGCTCATATAATGATAAAGAGTGAAGTGTACACAGATTATTATGAATTATGTCAATTCGACATCAGACATCTTCCTCTCACTGTGCAAAAATCAATGCTAATTCTTTCAGTCTCCCCCCATGCATCATTTCCAGTGTGTGTGCAACAGGACAGATTGCTTCCAGACTCACTCTTTTGGACAGAGTTCAGCATTTTCTTCCAGACTCTGTATGGCAGGTTGCCCAAGTAACGGGGCAGATCAATTAAAACTCCAGAAGGCATCTGTGGATCTGGCTGTGAGATCTGGACTCTGGAAGAAGATTCATGGGTCAGAACTGGAGTGGCTTTGGCTTAAGAAGCAGAGAAAACAAACACCAGCAGATCACACACCTTTCCATAGTGACTGGAAACTTCTGCAGAACGAACATACAATTTATCATCAACAAGTTCATCAATCATCAATGAATCAGTCAACAAATTATCTGAATTCAGACCTTTAGAAAGCAGATGTCATTAGCCTTCATTGTCTCCTCCAAATCTCTGATAGTGTGTGAAAGAGCTGAGATTTGTCTGTTCATGTCATCCAGCTTTTCCTTCATGTTCTGCTTCTTCTGGTCCTCTTCCTCCCTCAGTGCAATAATTGTAGATTTTTCTTCATCTCTAAGAAACTGACGAAGCTTCTTAAACTGCTCTTTAATCTGATACTCTGTGTATTCAGCTTGAGACTGAAATCAAACCACAGTCAATTCATCTCAAAGATTAAACTAATTCTGTAGCAGCATGAAGAATGAGTTGCTAAATGTTAGTTAGTTAACTAAAACTTTAACTTTCTGAAGCAGTATTGTAATAGATGGTCTGTGTCTGTAGGGTGAAAATACTGATATTTCTCTTCACAAAATTACAGTTTTGTAAGTATAGCACCTTAACTTTTAAAAAGTGTTTAAAATAACTTTTTTTTTAATTTCCATACTAAATTTGATGAAAATATGATAAATGCACAACCTGTTCATCACGTAAATTTCAGGCAGATGCTCGATCAAAAGAAGCACTTTACTATAAGTGAACAAAAATCGCCATACTGCCACTGCTGACACACAGCGCGTCTGTACCAAACTGGTTCATTTAAGCCCCTTTCACACTGCACGTCGGACCCGCAATATTCCCGTAACATTGCCTGGTCGCCTTCTGTGTGAAAGCAACCACGTCCCGGAATTGATTACCGAATTGAACCCGGGTCGGGGACCTAATAACATTGCGGTAATCGATCCGGAACGAGTGCTGTGTGAACAAAAGCCAGATCTAATTCCGTAACGAAGTGATGACGCGCGTTATCGCGCGATTCTTTTACCGGCTGTTTTGAAGGAAGATCAACATTCGCGACGAAAAAATATGTGCAAACTGTAATGAAGCAGAGATCAGTTAGTTCCTCACTTTCCGCGCTGACGCCGAGATCGTTTGCTTGCTTCAGTTAAAGTATAACGTGCCAAGCGTTGTCAACTCGTACATTACACATCACGCGCTGATGTCACGTGTCGTTACGGGATCTTCAAGGGCTGTGTGTGAAAGCACGCACATATACCAGGTCATCACTGGCAGTGTGAAAGTGCCAAATCTAGCCACCAGGGAACAATTACAGGAACACTTTACCCCTGTATTTGCCGGAATGGCAGTGTGAAAGGGGCTTTAGAGATTGATTCTGAACTGATTCTGTGCTGATGTTATGAGTGCTGGTAACAGGGGCGTGTCTAGGGGGAGGCAGTGCCTCCCCTAGGATAAGTCCTGCCTCCCTTGAGAAATGATCTGTCCCTCTGATGATAAATTAAAATGTAAATGGTGATTGTTTTGTGTATATTTTTCCATCGCTAGCAGATGGGTCTGACCCAACAAAAATCCAGTTTGGCGCTGTTTGACAGTGCACGTGCTTTGGTCGTACGTGCTCAGAAAAAGTGCATCATGTGAGAAAAGAACACTAATGAAATGTTTACCTGGCAGAGCTTTAAAGCAGTGGCGTATCCACAAGGGAAAATTAGTTTTGCCACCCCATTTGCCACCCAAAGCAGCGTATGGGATCGAAGTGCATCGAGAGCTGAACAGCCTGATTTTGACTGAAACAGGTTTTGTCTGAAAGTCAGAGGATTCTGGTTTCCGCTCGCTCTAAGAGGGCTCCATTACTGCTCAATCAATAGCAAAATGAATGACGTAAGCCGTTCTAAACAAGTTTTACTTACAAGGAGTGCACGCACTCACATACAGACACATAACGGATCACACACACGCTGCCCTGATTTTTCAATAAAATGCTTGGAAACAGAAAAGTTATAGCGAAAATTTATTTGTGTTTTGAAGTAATCAAAATCCACAGCTTCAGTATAAGTAGAGGGACACTGCACAGACAGGCAGGACTAATTTACTCATAATAGTGCTCTCACAATTGCTTTCAAATAAATGTAATTTTAGGTGGTCTTAGCCCCTGCGACTTTGAGGTCCAACGCTAAAGTGCCCTAGCGGTCCGGTCTGCCCCCTGTCCTCAATTTCTGCTGAGGATAGGATGATAATATTTTTGGTTGTGGACATTAAAATTGTCTCCACTATCTGCTTTCGAAGAAATATTGTTGCATTGTGCTGCTGCACATATTCTATCAGCTGCAGTTCTGGCCCAGCGGAATCAATATACTGTGACATACATTAACATCAGAGTTAACTCAGCGGGACAAATTCAGTTTTTTTTTTTTTTTGCATCTGCTTTAATTCAGACGTGCGGTCTTTCTGAGCACCATCAAAGCGCAGCACGAAAACGAAAAAGCCCTTCAAACTGTACCTGATTACTAAGTTATGTTTTGTGCTAATACTGTCAAAACACATGGTTTATGTATAGACTCAGTTGGATATGTCTACAGTGAAAGTAAAAAACTGAAATAAACGGATACATGTACTGAAATAAACAACTGAAATAAACAGTCGACATGCTGACGACTGTAATAAAAGGGATAATTCATCCTAAAATGTAATTTCTGTCATTGTTTATTCACTCACATGTTGTCCCAAACCTTCAGTATATTAATTTCTTTCTTGTGCTGCACACAAAGAAGATTATTTGAAGAAGCTGATAACCAGTTGCTGGTCCACATTAACTTATAACTTATGATAGTAGGGGGAAAAATACTCTGGAAGTCACTGTGAACCAGCAACTGTTTGGTTTTCCACCTTCTTCAAAATAGTGTTTATGTTTAGCAGAAGAAGGAAACTCATTCAGATTTTTTTCTTCAATATTTAAATTTTTAGGTGAATTATTCCTTTAATGTTAATAAAACACCAAACACACAGAGAAAAATCACTCAATACTCTTGCCTGAAAAACTTTAATTCAGTTGCTTTAATAGGAATCAGTGTAGTGTTTTATTTTTATATTTGTTCATTCAATGTTTTTAATGCTCCTGCTAAATACATCTCTTGTACCTGAAAATAATTTGCAATTTGTAATAATTTGTAACTTTATTTGTATAATATCTGTTTTTTTAATTTGTATATTTGTTCTATTTTTTTAATAACAAAGATAAAATAATGACAAAGATTTTTATCTTTACCCATGCACTTTGGCCTAAATATCTGCCACACTTTTTCATATTTTGTTACCTTAAAAGGCTTTATAAAAGGGAAATTAGTTTGGCTGTGATGCTCAAACAGCTTGCAAAATAGAAAAACCAACATGAGAAAAAATCTGGATAAAATCTTGATCTTTCTAAAATAAAATGTGGTAAATTTTTATTATATCACCCACCCCTAAATGAGGTAGAACAAACCCATACAGACTCCAAACCCCCGTAAAATAATAATAATATTTGCCTATGGCAAGCACCACTAATAATAAGTAAAATACAAAAATAAAAAAAAAGTTATGTTGCCTCTGCTAATCATATCATAATTTCAATTCTTATAGTTTCACAAAAATAGCTTCTATTTCAACTCTCTAAATTTCCTGACCCCCTTTAGCCTAATATGTTTCCTTTTATCTAGTCCTACATGTTTACATTTACATTTATTCATTTAGCAGACACTTTTATCCAAAGCCACTTACAACCAGAGAATAATAAAAAATACACCAAATAAAAATATTTGGTGTATTTTGAATATTTTTTATTTAAATTATTTTTTCTTCTGACAAATAAATTAAACTGTTCATTATTTAGTCTTGAAATGTGTCAGTAGAATCAATCCTCACCCTGATATGTTGAACTGTTTTCTCAAACTCTCTTTTAAGGTTTTCTTTCTGTTTAAGTTTCTCTTGAAAGGACTTCAGTGCTGCATTGAGCTCCTCCTGAAATTTAAAGTGAAAATCTATAAGACACTCTTTCTGTAATATAAGTAATACTTATCCTCATGTAAACCTGTCTTACCTTATATGATGGGACAACTTCACTGATGGGTCTGAACGTTTGGTTGGCATATTTCTGGCTGCACACTGAACACACCGGCTGTTTGTCCTCCAGACAGACGAGTTTGAGTTTCTTACCATGTAAACTGCAGATCTCTTCAGACCCTGCTAAACACCTCTTATTTCTCTCCTTCAGGAATGACTTGCACAAGTTTTTTAACACAAGATTACAGGAAGGATTTTTTGAGGATGTTCCCCCGCAGACAGGACACTCCCGAGTTTCCTTGGTTCTCCACATCTGTTGCAGACACTCTTTACAGACATTATGATTGCATGATAATTGAAGAGGATCCTTAAAGATTTCAAGACACATAGGGCAAGAAAGTTCCTTTACAGTTTGTGAATCCATTTGCACTGTCTGTGCTTCAGGAATCGAAATATTAGAAAAAAAAATTTATAAAAAAAAAATAACCTCACCCTGTTCTCTTTGCAATTGAGCACTTGTCTATATAGAGTATATGACGTATTTCCTGCATTTGGCCCAATTGGGCATGAAGGCCACAAGAGTGCAGAACTTTTTTTAGAGTAAATGCAGGTAAAGTGAGCCACTCTTTTTAAATGTGTGTTTGAGATCATATTTATATTCGTTTTGCAGAAACACATTTACGTGGCCAAGTGTAACTGGAACAGTTATATCCAATCGGATAACAATTTGATCAGCAAAAATTCATAAGGTGACAAGTGTAAAATATGTAAAGCCCTTGCCGTGAATAAGATTAGTTTTTATAAAACTAATAATTATCAGAATAAAAAAAATTAAATACAATGCTTTAGCAAGAAGTCAAACAGAAGTTGGGGATACATATAGCAGATCTTAATACATAATACATGATAAAGTATTAGATTATGCTATATAAATTATTATCTTTTTCAAATAAGATATTATTATTTCACTTCTTAATTCTAATAGTTGAATTCAATGTCATAAAATATTTTACAGAAAAACCTATATATTGAGGACCAAATTAATCAAAAGTGAATAAATGTAGAAACATCTAAATTGTAAAATACATAATGAAATAATTTAATACATAGGGTAAACAGGGTAATCTACATTGAAACATTTTTAGTGCATAACAGATCAGTTTCAGTAGAAAAAATTATGTGAAAATAAAATATTAATCTCTCAATAATATATTATTATTTTTTAATTACAAAAACATTTAAATTAGTATATACATCATTAAATGCAAAAAGTCTGGCTGTGCCTAATGGGTAAATACATTTGATTTTTATATATATTTTTATGAAAACAGTGGTGAATATTATATACTTGTAATTCACACAACATATACACTAGATGGCACTTATACTTTATTTTCTCTATTTAACCCAATAAACAACAAAAATCTATCTTACATGTGTTAACACAAGTTTCACAGATATATTGATCTCGTCAGCATCGCCGTGGAAATTGAGCAGTCACACCTGTACCTGCTCATCACAGGCTGAGAGGCCACACCTGCACCCCATCAAGCTCTGGTTATTTAAACCCAGCAAACGAACGCAGAGGTGAGCGATGTCTCTACAAGACTTGGCTAATTCCTTACTCTATGTGTTTCTACAGAGAGCAGTGTGTGACCGCCAGCCCCACTGCGCACGGGAGAGCAAGGACCCACACTGCTCTTCGGTCAGTGTTGGGAAAGTTCACTTTCTACATGAACTAGTTCAAAGTTCAATTCACAAATTTTAAAATGAACTAGTTCAGTTCATCGTTCAAACTACAAAATTTTGAACTAAGTTCACACAGTTCCAAAGATGAACATAGTTCATAGTTCTTTTTTTCCATATGTTGCTGTGAGCTATTATTTTTCAAAATTATTGCAACAGCCCATATAGAATCACAGACAGCAATTATTTTATCAGTTTTAACAATGACAATATCTTCATATCCAATTTTGAATCCTTATCCAACCAGGGTTTACATTAGCATTGAGGGGACAGCATTTCCCCCTTGTTACTTTAATGCTTTGTCTCCCATTCTCACCGACCTTGTCATAAACATCATAAAATTATTTTAAATGATCATACGCCTTCTTGCTACATGCTGCTGTCGCCTCCATGCTTTTTTTTTTTTTTAAAGCACGGAGGCAACAGCAGCATGTAGCAAGAAGGTGTATGATCATTTAAAATAATTTTATGATGTTTATGACAAGGTCGGTGAGGTTTGATGAGGCGTCACGCATGCGGCGGACGGCGGTGGGACACTGGTGGCTGGTGTTGCCAGATTGGGTGTTTTTCCGCTACATATTAAGACCCGTTTACGGTGTGTTTTAGCCGGGTTTTGAATGAACGAGTTGACAGTAACGTTCATCAGGCATTAATAAAGCACGTTCAGTTCACGTTCGCCC
This sequence comes from Carassius auratus, assembly GCF_003368295.1. NCBI lineage: Eukaryota > Metazoa > Chordata > Actinopteri > Cypriniformes > Cyprinidae > Carassius > Carassius auratus. Next base: position 27,027,110 of record NC_039250.1, read on the forward strand.
AAAATATGAACGAGTTCATGAACTATCGTTCAATGAACGCGTTCAGGCACAACACTGTCTTCGGTATCCGAGAGATCCCTCAGGCCTCCACCAGCTTTACGCCATTTGAGCTGCTCTTCGGCCGACAACTCCGCGGTCTGCTTGACGTTGCCCATGGAACACGTGCGTAAGATGCAGGAGCAGATCGACCAAGTCATGCCCATCGTCCAGGAACACCTCGTCAAGGCACAACAAGCGCAGCAGTGTCACTACAACCGGGCAGCCCAACCACGGGAGTTCCAGCGAGGAGACCACGTTCTGGTTCCCACAGCTGCCTACAAGTTCGTAGCCACCTGGCAGGGACTGTACACTGTCACCGAAAAGATTGGCCCGTTACGTACAGTGTGCGGCAACCAGGCAAAAGGAAAGCAGATCAGCTCTACCACATCAATCTTCTGGAGCGCTGGGTCGGGACTGTGCCCCAGCTCTCTGCCTACACCAGCTTGACTCCCGTGGTTGTTGATATGGATCCCCCAACTCTCCGCCGCCCAGAAGTCGGAGCTGCAACACCTGGAAAATCAGTTTCTGGATGAGTTCTCCCTCCAGCCTGGGCGGACCCACATCTTGGCGCATGATGTCCGCACATCACCGGGGACCATTGTCCGGCAGTGGCCCTACCGTGTCCCGGAGGCTCGGCGACCCGCCATCGAGGAAGAGGTACAGGAAATACTGAGCTTAGGGGTAATTGAACCATCATGCAGCCCATGGTCCAGCTTCATCGTCATGGTTCCAAAGCCCGACGGCACCCTCTGCTTCTGTAACGCCTTCCGCCACCTTAACGAAGTCTCTGAATTTGACTGCTACACAATACCCTGTGTCGATGAGTTGTTGGACCATTTGGGAAGGGTCCGGTTCATCTCATTCTCTACCCCAAGTGGCTACAGGCAGTACCGGGTCCTTCCCTTCGGCCTACATGGGGCCCGGGCAACTTTCCAACATTTGATGGATGTCCTCCTCCGGCTGCACGAAGCATATATGGCGGCCTACCTCGACGACGTCATTTATTCAGAGACTTGGAGGGACAATGTCGAGGGGTTGCAGAGGGTGCTGTTGGAACTACGCCAGGCTGGCCTGACCGCCAACCCTCGGAAGTGTCATCTGGCCCTCGCCGACGCTAAGTACCTGGGGTACCAGGTGGGTTGCGGACTCATTAGACCACAAGAGAAGGTGGCAGCTATCCTCCCCACGCCGCTGACCACCTCCAAGATGCAGGGATGAGCCTTTTTGGGGTTGGCAGGGTACTACCGCTGCTTTATCCCTAACTTCTCCTCCTTAGCTTCTCCCCTGACAGACCTGACCAGGAAGGGGCAGCCGGAGAAGGTCCCGTGGTCCCCCGAGACGGAAGCGTCACCTTTGAGCCCCTGACTTCAACTGCCCCTTCCTGTTGCAGATGGACTCATCCTACACCAGGTTGGGGCCACGACGGTGAGGAACACCCGGTGATATACATAAGCCGAAAGCTGACCCCAGCGGAACAAAGGTACGCCGCGGTGGAGAGGGACACGTGTCCCGAGCTCTCATTAGCGTCACCCTAAAAACTGAGCAGTCACACCTGCACCTGCTCATCACGGGCTGAGTGGTCACACCTGTGCCCCATCAACACAACGAATGAGCTGATGCAGAGAGAGCAAATATAAGAAAGGAAGAAAAAGCTTGGTTGTAAGACATTGGATTGTTTGAGAAATTGAAGTGTCTTCACTCAGTGAGAGGCTGTGAAAAGGGCAACATAACTGTTCCTCGCTCGCTTTTGTAAAATATGTTGAGATTAATTTTCGCAAAATTCAGACTTTAACATAGTAAATATGTAAGATGGCACAAGTAAATGCATTTAAATTTATTAAGTGATTCAGTGATTGTTTTTACAGTTTAACTGGTAAAATCCTCAGACACTTAACTTCATCAAGATTACAGAAAAATGGAAAGATGACGTCAGGGAAGGTGGTTGTGAATGTGTGTATATGTGTGTAAGTTACAGGATCAGAGAATGATACTGTTCCTCTGTCATAGTCCAGATCAACTCTCACACACTTAAGCTCCTGTTTAACAGGAAAACCAGGCCCAAGCAGTTTGTATGGATCATACTGCACACACCAGACATTCGAGTTACAGAAATCACGTCCTTTCCTTTGGTTTAATGCTGTAGTTACTCCAAGACTCCAGCATTCACTCTCTTCAACCTCCACTTCCCAGAAGTGCATTCCTGAGTTAAAACCCTCTGAACCCAGAACACACTCACAGATATCAAATCTCTCTTGATTATCAGGGAGCTGTTGTTCGTCCCAAATGTATCTGACACGCGTCAGATCATTAGACAGGATGAGATGTGGATGAGCCGTGTTTGGATCCAGAGTCACTGGAGCTGATAAGACAAAACCAACAGGTGCTTTTATTATGATGCTCATACAATGATAAAGAGTGAAGTGTACACAGATTATTATGAATTATGTCAATTCGACATCAGACATCTTCCTCTCACTGTGCAAAAATCAATGCTAATTCTTTCAGTCTCCCCCCATGCATCATTTCCAGTGTGTGTGCAACAGGACAGATTGCTTCCAGACTCACTCTTTTGGACAGAGTTCAGCATTTTCTTCCAGACTCTGTATGGCAGGTTGCCCAAGTAACGGGGCAGATCAATTAAAACTCCAGAAGGCATCTGTGGATCTGGCTGTGAGATCTGGACTCTGGAAGAAGATTCATAGGTCAGAACTGGAGTGGCTTTGGCTTAAGAAGCAGAGAAAACACCAGCAGATCACTCACCTTTCCATCGTGACTGGAAACTTCTGCAGAACAAACATACAATTTATCATCAACAAGTCCATCATTCATCAATGAATCAGTCAATGAATGATCTGAATTCAGACCTTTAGAAAGCAGACGTCATTAGTCTTCATTGTCTCCTCCAAATCTCTGATAGTGTGTGAAAGAGCTGAGATTTGTCTGTTCATGTCATCCAGCTTTTCTTTCATGTTCTGCTTCTTCTGGTCCTCTTCCTCCCTCAGTGCAATAATTGTAGATGTTTCTTCATCTCTAAGAAACTGACGAAGCTTCTTAAACTGCTCTTTAATCTGATGCTCTGTGTATTCCGCTTGAGACTGAAATCAAATCACATTCAGTTCATCTCAAAGATTAAACTAATTCTGTAGCAGCATGAAGAATGAGTTGCTAAATGTTAGATAGTTAACTACAACTTTAACTTTCTGAAGTAATATTGTAAAAGTCATTAATATCGTTTTAAAACAAACTTTCGAAAATGTGGCAACCATGTCTGCATGAAAAGGCACATTTTCCATATTAATCAGACATTTGAGAATTGTGGACCTACAGTATGATCCTTGAGACATTATTGGTCAATTCAGTCTTTTCTTGTTTTTATGTGTTTCACTGTGCTTATACCCAGGTCGATCAATTAATGCAGTGATGCAACTACTCAACTTTATCAAATTTAGCCATTTTGAAAAAAAAAAAAATACTATCATTTATCATTCATGTGCGTGTAATTCATAACTGAATGTGAGGAGTCAAGAGACTTTCAAAATATTATAGAAAAAGTGAGAGAAAAGAGAAAGCTAGAGTTAGAGGCTTTTTTGTTGTTAAAGAAAACAAGCAGTTAGAAAACGAATAGAGTGCAAGTGTTAGAGGGTCAAGTGTTTTTTATATAATAAAAAAATAAATACAATTATAATAGAGAATGCTAAGGTTTAAAAGAGATATATATGTTTACAGTGTTACAGTCGTTAAAGGAACATGTAATTATGTCTGACAAAAATTAAGCTGTTCTATTATATGGCGCGTCACTTCCTGTTTGTTGTTGGTGTCTGTACTGCGTTTGAGCTCCGTCACTATATTCTTTTTATCGACTATTTTTAACTTAAAAATAATTTTTATACACCATCGTTTCCGTTTATATAACGTGTGAATATATCCTCTATTGTATTCTACAACAAAAACAATCAGAGCACCTCGCTATCATTAGTTTTATTTTGATCTCCCGGGTCAGCTATTAGCTTATAGCCCATTAGCATCAGCAAGCGTGGTTGTTGCTAAACGCACTTACATTGCTAATACTATATTCACACACATTACCACACACATTTGTGGTAATGTGTCATGGTGTAAAGAACAGAAACTGCTATTTGTCAATAACTGGAATCTTTTCTGGGGGCATCCTAGGCTGTTTCGCGCTGATGGATTGCACCCCAGCAGAATCGGAGCGGGGCTGCTCTCTGACAACATCTCCAGGACACTTCGCTGTACTCATTGTTGCTTGCTTTAATGGTGGATGAATGTCCACCTTTGATTGCAGGTGGGGACACATTGTGAGCTCGAGGCCGTGGGGAAGCAGACTTTTTGCTTTAAATTAATGGTTGTTCGTGAGCTGTGGGTCAAGATCCCGGATACAGGCGGCCGAAATGAGCTTTCTCCGTCGGGTGGCTGGGCGCTCCCTTAGAGATAGGGTGAGAAGCTCGGTCACTCGGGAGGAGCTCAGAGTAGAGCCGTTGCTCCTCCACATCGAGAGGAGCCAGCTGAGGTGGCTCGGGCATCTATTTCGGATGCCTCCTGGACGCCTTCCCAGGGAGGTGTTACAGGCACGTCTCACCGGGAGGAGGCCCCGGGGAAGACCTAGGACACGCTGGAGGGACTATGTCTCCCGGCTGGCCTGGGAACGCCTCGGGGTCCCCCCGGAAGAGCTGGAAGAAGTGGCTAGGGAGAGGGAAGTCTGGGCGTCTCTGCTTAGACTGTTGCCCCCGCGACCCGGCCCCGGATTAAGCGGAAGATGATGACCATTCAGCGGATGGATGAATGGTTGTTGTCATGGTGTAAAGAACAGAAACTGCTATTTGTCAATAACTGGAATCTTTTCTGGGGGCATCCTAGGCTGTTTCGCGCTGATGGATTGCACCCCAGCAGAATCGGAGCGGGGCTGCTCTCTGACAACATCTCCAGGACACTTCGCTCCATGTGACTAGTAAGACAATTCTCAAATAACTATTATGATGAGTTTTGTTCCACCCGCTTAAATGATAAAAGTACTTGTGCTGTAAAAACTATTAAGACTGTGTCTGTTCCCTGAATAGTGATGTCGAAATATAAATATAATGTAGGATCTAGAAAAAATCTTATCGTGATTAAACCAGAAACATGTACAGTAAATGAACAAAAACAATTTTTAAAGTTTGGGCTCATAAAAATTAGATCACTCACACCCTAAGCTGTTATTGTAAATGAAATGATCACAGATAATAGTTTTGATGTACTATGCTTGACTGAAACCTGGCTAAAACCAAATTATTATTTTGGTCTAAATGAGTCTACTCCACCAAACTACTGTTATAAGCATGAGCCCCGTCAGACTGGTCGTGGCGGAGGTGTTGCAACAATATATAGTGATATTCTCAATGTTACCCAGAAAACAGGATACAGGTTTAACTTATTCGAAATACTTCTTCTTAATGTTACACTGTCAGATGTGCAAAAGAAATCTAATGTATCTCTTGCTCTGGCTACTTTGTATAGACCACCAGGGCCGTATACAGAATTCTTAAAAAAAAATTGTAGATTTCCTCTCAGACCTTCTAGTTACAGTTGACAAGGTGCTAATCATGGGAGATTTTAATATTCACGTTGATAATACAAATGATGCATTAGGACTTGCGTTTACTGACCTAATAAACTCCTTTGGAGTCAAGCAAAATGTCACCGGGCCCACTCATCATTTTAATCATACACTAGATTTAATTATATGTCATGGAATCGATCTTACTGCTATAGATATTGTACCTCAAAGTGATGATATTACAGACCATTTCCTTGTATCGTGCATGTTGCATATCACTGATATTAACTATATGTCTCAGCGATACCGTCTGGGCAGAACTATTGTTCCAGCCACCAAAGAAAGATTCGCAAATAACCTGCCTGATCTATCTCAACTGCTATTTGTACCCAAAAATACACATGAATTAGACAAAATGACTGACAACATGGGCACTATTTTCTCTAATACATTAAAAGCTGTTGCCCCTATCAAACTGAAAAAGGTTAGAGAAAAATGTACTGTGCCATGGTATAACAGTAATACTCACTCTCTCAAGAAAGTAACTCATAGTCTTGAACGCAAATGGAGAAAAACTAACTTGGAAGTTTTTAGAATTGCATGGAAAAACAGTATGTCCAGCTATAGACAGGCTCTAAAAACTGCTAGGGCAGAGCATATACACAAACTCATAGAAAATAACCAAAACAATCCAAGGTTTTTATTTAGCACAGTGGCTAAATTAACAAATTGCCAGACGCCACCTGATTCAAATATGCCACCAACGTTTAATAGTAATGACTTTATGAATTTCTTCACTAAAAATAGATAACATTAGAAATACAATAGCGAATGTAGATTCTACAGCGTCTAACACTTCAGTTTCATCCATCGCATCCAAAGATAAACTGCGGTGCTTTACAACCATAGGACAGGAAGAACTAAATAAACTTATCACTGTATCTAAACCAACAACATGTTTATTAGATCCTGTACCCACTAAATTACTGAAGAGTTGTTAACTGTAGCCGAAGAACCGCTTCTCAATATCATTAACTCGTCGTTATCTTTAGGTCACATCCCAAAACCATTCAAGCTGGTGGTTATTAAGCCTCTTATTAAGAAACCAAAACTAGATCCTAGTGTACAGGCAAATGACAGGCCTATTTCAAATCTTCTATTTATGTCTAAAATTTTAGAAAAAGTTGTGTCTGCTCAGTTGAGCTCCTTCCTGCACAAAAATGATCTGTATGAAGAATTTCAGTCAGGTTTCAGGCCCCACCATAGCACAGAAACTGCACTTGTTAAAATTACAAATGACCTGCTTCTTGCGTCAGATCAAGGCTGCATCTCATTTCTAGTCTTACTTGATCTTAGTGCTGCGTTCGACACCATAGATCATGACATACTCATAGATCGAATACAAAACTATACAGGTATTCAAGGGCAGGCTCTAAGATGGTTTAGATCCTACCTGTCCGATCACTACCATTTTGTTTACTTAAATGGGGTGTCCTCTCATTTATCATCAGTAAAATATGGAATGCCATAAGGATCCGTCCTAGGTCCCCTTGTATTTTCAATATACATGTTGCCCCTTGGTAATATTATTAGAAAATACGGAATTAGTTTCCACTGTTATGCTGATGATACTCAGCTATGTATCTCAACGAGACCAGATGAAACTTCTAAATTATCTAAGCTAACAGAGTATGTTAAAAATGTAAAATATTGGATGACAAATAATTTTCTCCAATTAAATTCGGATAAGATAATTAATTATTGGACCAAAAAACACTAAACAGAATCTTGTAGATTACAATCTGCAACTAGACGGATGTACTGTTACTTCCTCTACAGTCAAAAATCTGGTTGTTATATTAGACCGCAATTTGTCTTTTGAAAATCATATTTCCCATGTTACAAAAACTGCATTCTTCCATCTTAGAAACATTGCCAAGCTACGAAACATGTTATCTGTTTCTGATGCAGATGACCTCTAGACTGGACTAGTGTAATGCACTTGTAGGTGGTTGCCCTGCATCTTCAATAAACAAGCTAGAGGTAGTCCAAAATGCAGCAGCTAGAGTCCTTACGAGGTCAAGAAAATATAATCATTACCCCAATTTTACAGTCTCAGCACTGGCTACCTATTCCAGTTCCAGTAAGTTCCATATCAGTTACAAATTATCATTAATTACCTATAAGGGCCTAAATGGTTTAGCTCCTGCGTACCTAACTAGCCTCCCTTTTGAAACAAAAATATATTGCAGTATATTGGAAAATATCATGTAATATATTAGGCATATATTCTTATATATATTTATTTTTTCCAATATATTGCAATATATTGAAAGCGGCAATCATTTGTATTTTTTGCAATATATTATATAATATATGTATCATCAATATATTATTAAATGTGTTCAAATATATAAAATATGAGAAAATAAAAAGGGAAAATAATATATTACAATATATCACAATATATTTTAAAAAATATATTTGTAAATATATTTTCCTTTCATAAGGACTTCTACCACGTTACAATCCATCACGCTCCCTAAGGTCACAAAACGCTGGACTTTTGGTAGTTCCTAGGATAGCAAAGTCCACTAAAGGAGGTAGAGCTTTCTCACATTTGGCTCCCAAACTCCGGAATAGCCTTCCTGATAATGTTCAGGGTTCAGACACACTCTCTCTGTTTAAATCTAGATTAAAAATGCATCTCTTTCGCCAAGCATTCAAATAAATGTATCTCTTAAAGATATCTCTAGAGTGTAGCTGCATCTGATCAAATGTGCATACTTATTCATTAGCTTTGGTTAAACTAATTTTACTTTGTTGGATAAGCAGCTATGCCAATGTCTCTATTTGTTTCTATGTTTTGCCATGTAACTAGGATTTACACAAGCTCCAGTCTGGAACCAGAACACCTGAGAAGAGATGATGCTGACCATCAGAGGACCTCAGATGATGCTAACCCTGAATCAACAAACAGAACTAACAAATATTGCTACAAGTGTACAACTGAATCAAGTGTACAACTGAATCATATAATAATTATTAATGAATCATATTAATAATGTTCATCGTCTGGCAGACTACAGCTTGTATTAATTTTAAAATCCTGTCAAACGTGCACAAACTGACAGTCACCACCATAAGCTACTACTAAATATTGTAGAAACGTAATTTTCTGTAAAGTTGCTTTGTAACGATTTGTATTGTAAAGAGCGCTATACAAATAAACTTGAATTGAATTGAATTGAACTATTCAATATTTAGTAATTTAGTAATTTAATGATTTAATGTGTCAGTAGAATTAATCCTCACCCTGATATGTTGAACTGTTTTCTCAAACTCTCTTTTAAGGTTTTCTTTCTGTTTAAGTTTCTCTTGTAAGGACTTCAGTGCTGCATTGAGCTCCTCCTGAAATTCAAAGTGAAAATCCATAAGACACTCTTTCTGTAATATAAGTTATACTTATCCTCATGTAAACCTGTCTTACCTTACATGATGGAACAACTTCACTGATGGGTCTGAACGTTTGATTGGCATATTTCTGTGTATTTCTGCACACTGAACACACAGGCTGTTTGTCCTCCAGACAGACGAGTTTGAGTTTCTTACCATGTAAACTGCAGATCTCTTCAGATCCTGCTAAACACCTCTTATTTCTCTCCTTCAGGAATGACTTGCACAAGTTTTTTAACACAAGATTACAGGAAGGATTTTTTGAGGATGTTCCCCCGCAGACAGGACACTCCCGAGTTTCCTTGGTTCTCCACAGCTGTTGCAGACACTCTTTACAGACATTGTGATTGCATGATAATTGAAGAGGATCCTTAAAGATTTCAAGACACACAGGGCAAGAAAGTTCCTCTACAGTTAGTGAATCCATTTTCACTGTTTGAGCTCCAGCAATTGAAACTTTAAGAAAAAATAAAACAAACACAATAATCACAAAGTTCTGTTGTCTGTTTAGAGTCAAACTTCTACAAGATCCTTAAAGTTTTTATCATTGTTCTTCATTGATCACTGAATCTTTTTTGCTTTTGTCAAGTAGGAAATAATAACAACACCTGTGGTATCGGTACTTGAGTACTTGTCTACCTACAGTTAATGACGCATTTCCTGTATTTTGCACAAATAAGCACAAGCTAGCATTAAAACCACAATAGTGGTTAACTTTTCATTAGAGGAACAAAGTGAGCCACTTTTTGTAAAATGTCATTTATATTCCTAAATGTTTTTGTTGTTATACTTCTTTTCTTTGCTTTATTATTTTAGTTAACCTCAAGGTCCACCTTTAATATTTGAGTTTGATTACCATTAATACCAATAAACATTCTGAGATCAAAAATTTCATTTCTTTTATGGTGGGCATGCCTTGGTCTGGTAAAGTGGGTCATCCCATTATTTATTAAAAATGATCAAACAACAACAACAAAACACATGATTTATTAACCCATATGACCAAGCATACATGTTCAACAACATATGTACCCCCCCCCCCAAAAAAAGCCTATGCTTTGAGAAAAAAATCATCATTTAACTCAATCTATGTGTGAAATTCAAAATAACTGATAGAACATGTTTGATAAAATCTGAATAGAAATCTAAATATTATAAACTCATGCAACATTTTAAAAAAGTTACTATAACAAATGCAATAACAGATAGTCTAACAAAAGCTAAAAAAGAGTTAGAATGGTAATCAGGCTTTTTCTGTCTATGTTCTCTTAACACATTAAATGAACTTTAATTGTGTGCATATTTTAAAGCTCCATATTCTGCATCTACATTTTGCTCCTCTCATCCTTCATTCACTCCACAAATTGAACATACTTTGCCTTGCCGTCTTTTCTATTATTGTTTCTTCCATCTCTGACTTGAATGTCCCTTTGTATGACACAATTTAATTGTGGTTATTCTTATATAACTGATAAAAAGCAATTGCAATTGTTTTGCAAAACATACACTCATCTCCGTACCAATGAAGTTATGCACACTTTATGTTTAATCAAAAAATTCTGGGCGCATGCCTGCATTAGTGATTTCTTGAACATGATTAATAAATGGAAAAGCTTAGCCTCAAATAGCGTTCCACAGAATTGATAGATGTGGTGTGGGTTTTGTGTGCATTTAGAGAACTGAACTTTGGCATTTTTAAGAGCTGGGACAGACATCTGCATGCACTTCCTGCCACATATGCACAAACTCAAGGGGCTAAGACCCCAAATGTGGTTATTGGGATAGGCTAGACAGTGTGATAGAAAAGAGAAATAATAATTCTGGGTCTCACTTGTGCTCACTCTTCTATTGATATCTGTTCTAAACAAGTCATAGTCATTGTCTGGGTTTTGAATTGAATATGTTGATAATTTCACATCTATCAACACATCTATCTTTGACACTAATAAAGGCAAAAAGTCTGGCTGTGCCTAATGGGTAAATAATTTTTTTTTTTTTTTTAACTTTGTCATGTCAACAAACTGGTGTAGTGTCGTCTGCCGGTTCTCAGAAGAATCACACTCAGTCAGGGATTTTTCTCTCAGAAGAAAATACTTTATTTTAAGCAAAATAAAGTGAGAGTCTTTGCAAGGAGATCTCTCGAATGTTATTTGGTATCTCCTTAAATACACTATATGGGGCGGTTCCACATAGTCAAACTTTTCTTTATGATTACAATTTTAATACCTCCCTAGAGAGGAGAGGCCCCCTGCTTGATTTATTCTAAAGAAAGGCCCTGTATATATGTCTGACCATATTTCTCATCAGTTTTGTACATTCCAGCACGTAGGCAACTTTCTATTACCTATAGAATATAATAGAATAATACTAGCAGACAAAAATGGCTAGATTCACATTCACATATTCTCCCCTTTGAGACTTAATAAGTCTCACATTTGATTGTTCTTATCCAGAGTGCTACTCCATAATCCAGTCATATTAGTTACACTACCTAGTGACTAAATAAGTCACATTGTATCATCACCAGTGACTAGATTATGAAATTCCACTCTGAGGGATTACTGGACCAAACATCTCTCTCCTTTTTTGATGAGGAGGGAGTAAAAGATCCAGTCTCCCTAACTCCTTCTTTAATAGTACACAATGTTATAAGCTTGAGCGTGCAATTGGTTCAGCATTTACTGTGGTTATCGCAGTTATTTATAAAAGACATAAAATACATACATTACATCAATTATTGAATATCACAAGATTATAAAAGTTGATCTTCAGCTCAGATACCTTATGTATCGTAGAGAGCCTCCCAGGGCCGAAGTTAAACTGGCACTTATATCCAGGGTATGGTTCACCTTTAGACATCTTCATCATCCTCATTAGAGTCAATAGAACTATCATCAAAAGTTTGCTCATTTAAGTTCAGTTAGTTTAGCCATCCTTCATAATATTCCTCCAGACTCCTTTCAGTGATCCTTTGTTGATTATTCGGGACTTTTATCACTTCCATTTGCTTAACAGTAGCATTGACGATTAATGATGTTAATAACGGTAATACACAGCAAAATAATAATCCTCCTATTAATATGGCAACTCCTAAAAACATCCCTAGTTTAACAAACCATGCTCCCCATGCTCCAAATTCCACATCAATCCAATCCCAAATGTGTTGGTCTCTTCCGGCATTTGCTGTAATTTCATTTCTTAATTTTTTTAATTTTTGTCATAACTTCACTGAAAGCTCCTCCAGGGGCGGTGTTATTTGGGATAAATGTACAACATTGATCTCCAAACTGTGATGGGTATTGAAGAGAGAGGACTCAAGTGCGAGGGCAAAATGACAGTCTTTAATTAAACAAAGGAAAGCCACAGGAAAATCCAACTAAGGAGTACAAAAGATGAGAACCAAGGAAGACCCGAAGGCTGGGTATAAATAACACAGGAAACCTCTGTGGCTGGAATGACCAGAAGGCTGGCGAGGCGGAGGCTTGACCGGGCTCAGGGGAGAACCGGGGATCGGAGCTCGCAGAGCGGGGCGGTCGCGGCGTAGAGCAGCAGGTAAGGTTCTGTGGGGTGCAATGGGTGAGCACAGAGATGTACAGGTAATGATAGCAGAAAACTAACTTAACCCTGACTAGACAGGACAGGACAGGACAGGACCAATTGCTAACGTAGACGCCAAAGGCAACGGCTTCATACGGAAGTAACAATCTGACAAAGAGACACGGGAACGAGAGGGTACAAGTAGCCCAAATAACGAGGCAGGATGAGAACCAGGTGGAGGGGAAATCATCTTAATGAGAAGTGAAGACAGCTGTGACACAGAAGCGAAGAGCGAGGGAGACAGGAGGGGATAAACCAGCAGGGGGAGACAGAGAGAGAAAAAGAGAGAGATAGAGACAGGATCATGACAAGACCATGACAGTACCCTCTCCTTAAAGAGCGCCTCCCGGCACTCCAGCGGGGAAATGCTGGCGAGACCGGAGGAAATCATCAATGAGCGAGGGGTCCAGGATATCCTTAGGGGAGACCCAACTCCTCTCCTCAGGACCATACCCCTCCCAATCGACTAAATATTGGTGTCCACGACCCCGACGCCGCCTATCTATGATCCTGCGGACGGTGTAGACCGGGGAGTCTTCGATACGAACGGCAGAGAAGGATGTGGGAGGGGGGGAGCGAGAGGCCGGTTTAATGCAGGAGACGTGAAACACCGGGTGAACACGACGAAGATTCTGCGGCAACCAGAGTTTGACGGCGACAGGGTTAACGATCTTGATAATGCGGAACGGCCCGATGAAGCGGGGGGCCAGTTTACGGGAGTCAGACTGGAGGGGTAAATTAGATGTAGAAAGCCAAACCTTCTGACCCGCGACATAGCGAGGACTTTTGACACGCGATCTATTAGCAGCCACGCACATGCGTCTCTTAGAACGACAAAGTGCGGATCTCACCCTCTTCCAGGTTCACTTACAGCGACTGATAAAGGTCTGAATGGACGGGCAGTGAGAATCGGTCTCTTGGGATGAAAATAAGGGCGGTTGATAGCCGAGGCAACACTGAAAGGGAGAGATACCAGAGGCCGAGGAAGGGAGGGAATTATGAGCATACTCAGCCCAGGAAAGCTGTTCGGCCCAAGAGGAGGGATTGCGAAAGGCTAGACTGCGGAGCATGCGGGCGACAATCTGATTGGCTCGCTCGGCCTGGCCATTAGTCTGTGGGTGAAAACCCGAGGAAAGGCTAGCAGTGGCACCTATGAGACGGCAAAATTCTTTCCAGAACTGCGAGGCGAATTGCGGACCCCTATCGGACACGACGTCGGTGGGCAACCCGTGATACTTAAACACATTATCAATCATAATCTGGGCCGTTTCCTTAGCAGAGGGCAGTTTGGTAAGAGGAATGAAGTGCGCCGATTTAGAGAAGCGGTCGACTACCGTCAGGATGACAGTCTTACCGGCTGAGGGCGGAAGACCGGTGATAAAGTCGAGAGCTATATGGGACCACGGGCGAGAGGGAACAGGTAGCGGTCGGAGGAGACCAGCAGGCGGAGAGTTGCCCGCTTTGGTCTGGGCACAAACAGAGCAGGCAGCGATAAAACGGCGCGCATCACGTTCTAAAGAGGGCCACCAGAAACGCTGGCGGATAAATGCGATAGTACCTCGAGCACCGGGATGAACCGCTAGTTTAGAGGAATGGGCCCATTGAAGAACTGCTAATCGTGTGGGAACTGGGACAAAGAGGCTGCCCCTAGGGCAGTTACGGGGAGTAGCGACGTGAGAGAGAGCGCGCTTAACCTGTCTCTCGATCCCCCAGATCGTAGCCCCCACCACCCGACCGGGAGGAATAATCTCCTCTCGGGGGGTGCGGCCGATCGAGGGATCGAAAAGTCGAGACAACGCGTCTGGTTTACCGTTCTTAGAGCCCGGACGGTATGAAATGACAAAATCAAAACGCGTAAAGAAAAGGGCCCAACGAGCCTGACGTGAGTTCAATCTCTTGGCGGAGTGAATGTATTCTAAATTGCGATGATCCGTCAAAACAATAAAAGGGACAGAGGAACCCTCTAACCACTGCCGCCACTCTCCCAATGCCAGGCGGATGGCGAGGAGCTCACGATTCCCGACATCATAATTACGTTCAGCGGGGGAGAGGCGGTGGGAGAAGTACACGCAAGGGTGTATCTTATTATCCGACGCTGACCGCTGGGAAAGAACGGCTCCCACCCCTACCTCGGAGGCGTCGACCTCAACGATAAACTGTCTTGAGCTATCTGGAGTGCGGAGGATGGGTGCGGACGTAAAAAGGGTCTTAAGTCGGTCAAACGCCTCCTGCGCAGAACCGGACCAACCGAAACGAGATTTAACCGAAGTGAGGGCGGTGAGTGGCGCGGCCACCTGACTGAAGTTGCGTATAAAGCGGCGATAAAAATTAGCAAAACCGAGAAAGCGCTGTAGCGAGACACGAGAATCAGGGACGGGCCAATCGAGCACGGCCTGGACCTTGGTAGGGTCCATACTGATCCCCTCTGCTGAGATAACGGAGCCTAAAAACGTTATAGACGAAGCATGAAAGGAGCACTTCTCGGCCTTAACAAAGAGTCGATTCTCAAGCAAACGTTGGAGAACGCGGCGAACGTGCTGCACGTGAATCTGGAGAAAGGGCGAAAAAATCAAAATGTCATCGAGATAGACAAAAACAAATAAATTGAGCATATCCCGAAGGACGTCATTGATCAGAGCTTGAAAGACAGCGGGGGCGTTAACCAATCCGAAGGGAAGGACCCTATACTCGAAGTGGCCGAGGGGCGTGTTAAAGGCGGTCTTCCACTCGTCCCCCTCCCGAATGCGTACGAGATGGTAAGCGTTACGTAGGTCGAGCTTGGTAAAGACTTTTGCCCCCTGCAGGATATCAAAGGCTGAGGACATCAGTGGCAGGGGGTAACGATTCTTAACAGTGATGTCGTTCAGCCCCCGATAATCTATGCATGGGCGTAAAGAGCCGTCTTTCTTTTTAACAAAAAAGAATCCGGCGCCGGCAGGCGACGAGGACGGAACGATTGTGCCGGCGCTGAGAGACTCAGATAAATAATTCTATAAAGCCTCCCGTTCGGGAGCAGAAAGAGAATAGAGCCTACCCCGAGGGGGCGTGGTCCCCGGGCGGAGATCAATAGCGCAGTCATACGGACGGTGGGGCGGAAGAGACATGGCTCGAGAACGAGCTGAAAACCCCTCGCAAATCGAGATACTCCTCCGGTACCCCAGTCAGATCTCCCGTCTCCTCCTGCAACACAGAAACAGAAGACACGGGGGGAACAGCCGAGGCTAAACACTTAACATGACACGACAACTTCCAAGACAAAACAAACCCCTTAGCCCAGTCAATGTGTGGATTGTGAAGTTCTAACCAAGGGTGCCCCAGTACTAAAGGAGTAAAAGGAGACTGAAAAATAAAAAAGGAAACTGTCTCTTTATGGTTGCCAGAAACGGTTAGAGTTAATGGGATAGTCTGTTTCTGTACCCTAGGTAGGGCACTGCCGTCAAGGGCAAATAAAGAAGTGGAGTCTCTTAGCGGTGTGAGCGGAATACCTTGTTGGAGCGCCCACTTCTCATCCACAAAGTTTCCCTCGGCCCCAGAGTCGATCAAGGCCGCACAGGAGGCTGACGACCCCGCCCACTGGAGATGCGCTGGAAGTGTCGTGCAGGAAGTGGAAGGGATGGTCTTAGTGGTAGCGCTCGCCAGTAACCCTCCTCCTACTGGCGAGTGTTTGCTTTTACTGGACACGAAAACACAAAGTGAGAGGCACTAGCACAGTACATGCAGAGGCGGTTAGAGATCCTCCTCTGACGCTCCTTAGGTGAAATACGCAGGCCACCCAGCTGCATGGGTTCCGGTTCTGAGTGGGAGGGGTTGACTCGAGGCGGCGAGAAGAGACTCTCCTCTAGGCGATGAGCACGACGGCGCTGATCAAACTGTCTCTCCACCCGGATGGCCAGGTCGATAAGGTCGTCGAGCCGGGCGGGGATCTCACGGACGAGGACCTCGTCCCGCACCTCTGGAGACAAGCCCTCTAGGAAGCGAGCAGTCAGAGCGGGTTGGTTCAACCCACAGGTGGTAGCGAGGGTCCGGAACTCAACGGAGAAATCCGGCACGGACCGTCTTCCCTGCCGGAGTGTGGAAAGCCGACAGGAAGCCTCCTCTCCGTAGGCGGAGCGGTCGAAGACCCGGATCATCTCCTCCTTGAAGCGCTCAAAGCTTGAGATGCACTCTGCCTCAGTCTCCCAGTTGGCCGTTCCCCATTCGCGAGCCCGCCCGTGGAGGAGTGAAAGAACGAAAGCCACCTTGGCCCTCTCCTTAGCATATGTGACGGGCTGGAGCGAGAAAACCACCTCGCACTGGGTAAGGAAATCGCGGCACTGGGTTGGCTCACTCGAATAGGCCGGAGGATTGTTTATCCGAGGCTCCGTCTGACCAGGAGGACAATAAGAGGCGGAAGGCTGGAGACGGAGGTTGTGGACCTGGCTGGACAGCTCGGACATCTGGGCGGCCAAAGAACCAACGGCGTGTCAGGTCGCGGAGATGTCCTCCTCATGCTTCCCGAGGAGGACGCCCTGGTGCTCAACGGCGGTCTGGAACGGGCTGCCACTCGCTGGACCAATTGCTAACGTAGACGTCAAAGGCAACGGCTTCATACGGAAGTAACAATCTGACAAAGAGACACGGGAACGAGAGGGTAGAAGTAGCCCAAATAACGAGGCAGGATGAGAACCAGGTGGAGGGGAAATCATCTTAATGAGAAGTGAAGACAGCTGTGACACAGAAGCGAAGAGCGAGGGAGACAGGAGGGGATAAACCAGCAGGGGGAGACAGAGAGAGAAAAAGAGAGAGATAGAGACAGGATCATGACAAGACCATGACACAAACATAACACAAACTCCTCCCTTGTCTGCCAAGAGCCAATTAAGAGCCTGTCTGTTTTGCAATGTCATTCTACTTGTTGCATGCACTTGGTCGCCTAATAAGGTTAACGCCTCATCAGTATAATTAATGAATCTTTGTTGATTATAATAAATATAATTAATCCACTCTGTATTTTTGTTTGGTGTGATCCAAACCAGGATTGACTCAAAACCTCCTTTTATTTCATTTCTTGCCTTGAATTTATTAGGAATTCCTCTTGGCTGTCCAATTGAGTCTAAATATACATTGGGGTTGGCTCGTATCCCCTTTTAGTTCTATTGTCTTCCTTGTTCGTGCTCTGTTCTGTTCCCCATTGTGCCATGCTAACTTCTTGAAGTAACCGTACTCTTACACATGTACCTTTCCATCCAACTGGTAAAGAAGGCAATAATATTTCACCTCCACAGATCCAAAAGAAATCTGCTATTATTAATGATTGATCTTTATGATCAGGATATGTCCCCAAAACCTTCAAACTGGCTGTTATTAAGCCTCAAAGACCCCAAAGAACTTGTTAATTATAGACCAATCTCGAATATCCCTTTTCTGTCCAAGATACTAGAAAAGGTGGTATCCTTACAATTATATTCCTTCTTAGAAAAAAATGGTATATGTGAGGATTTCCAGTCAGGATTTAGACCGTATCATAGTACTGAGACTGCTCTCCTTAGAGTTACAAATGATCTGCTCTTATCATTTGATCGTGGGTGTATCTCTCTATTAGTTTCATTGGATCTTAATGCTGCATTTGACACAATTGACCACAGCATTCTTTTGCATAGACTTGAACACTTTGTTGGCATCAGTGGAAGTTCATTAGCATGGTTTAAATCGTACTTATATGACCGCCATCAGTTCGTAGCAGTGAATGAAGATGTCTCATATCGATCACAAGTGCAGTATGGAGTACCTGTGAAACACACCAATTTGGAAAACTAATGGAATGCATAGTTGATATAAAAAATTGAATGACAAGTAATTTCTTACTGCTAAATTCAGAAAAAAACAGAGGTGTTAATTATAGGGCCTAAAAACTCTGCTTGTAATAACCTAGAACACTGTCTAAGACTTGATGGTTGCTCTGTCAATTCTTCGTCATCAGTTAGGAACCTAGGTGTGCTACTTGATCACAATCTTTCTTTAGAAAGCCATGTTTCTAGGATTTGTAAAACTGCATTTTTCCATCTCAAAAATATATCTAAATTACGGCCTATGCTCTCAATGTCAAATGCAGAAATGTTAATCCATGCATTTATGACTTCAAGGTTAGACTATTGTAATGCTTTATTGGGTGGTTGTTCTGCACGCTTAGTAAACAAACTACAGCTAGTCCAAAATGCAGCAGCAAGAGTTCTTGCTAGAACCAGGAAGTATGACCATATTAGCCGGTCCTGTCAACACTGCACTGGCTCCCTATCAAACATCTTATAGATTTTAAACTCTGGAATAACCTACCTAACATTGTTCGGGAGGGCAGACACACTCTTGCAGTTTAAATCTAGATTAAAGACCCATCTCTTTAACCTGGCTTACACATAACATACTAATGTGCTTTTAATATTCAAATCCGTTAAAGGATTTTTAGGCTGCATTAATTAGGTAAACCGGAACCGGAAACAGTTCACATAACATGTACCTTCTACATCATTAGAAGAATGGCATCTACGCTAATATTTGTCTGTTTCTCTCTTGTTCCGAGGTCACCGTGGCCACCAGATCCAGTCTGTATCCAGATCAGAGGGTCACTGCAGTCACCCAGATCCAGTACGTATCCAGACCAGATGGTGGATCAGCACCTAGAAAGGACCTCTACTGCCCAGAAAGACAGCAGAGACCAGGACAACTAGAGCCCCAGATACAGATCCCCTGTAAAGACCTTGTCTCAGAGGACCACCAGTACAAGACCACAGGAAACAGATGATTCTTCTGCACAATCTGACTTTGCTGCAGCCTGGAATTGAACTACTGGTTTCGTCTGGTCAGAGGAGAACTGGCCCCCCAACTGTCGCCTCTGGCTTGCTTAGTTGGGGTCACTTCATCTACAGCGATATCATTGACTTGATTGCAAATAAATGCACAGACACTATTTAACTGAACAGAGATGACATCACTAAATTCAATGATGAACTGCCTTAACTATCATTTTGCATTATTGAGACACTGTTTTCCAAATGAATGTTGTTCAGTTCTTTGACGCAATGTATTTTGTTTAAAGCGCTATATAAATAAAGGTGATTGATTGATTGATTGATTGATTGATTGATTGATTGATCTTCATAAATTTCTATTGCAGGTAAGGCTATAGTTTGATTTTCACATTTTTCAGGTGCTATCTTACTTCATTTAGTTGTTCCGAATGCTAAAAGTTCTGGAGCTCTAGAAGGAACTCCTGATTTCCAAGAATTTTTCTTATCTATATACCAAATAATAGCACATCTTCCTTTGAATTTACCCACATCTTGGGTTCCTTTTGGTTTATGGAAACACTCATATTCTTGTTTATAATCTATACTATACAATTTTGGAATCTCTACTTTTTGTTTTTCAATTTTTATATGTTGACCGATATCTGAATACTGACACCAGGATCCCCAGAGTGGTCTAAAGAAATAATCTGTTAATTTAGGATTTTTCCTAAAAATCCTAGGCATTCAGCAATACAATATGGCCTGGTAAAATCTGTTAAATGACAAAAGTTTCTCCTAAATTGGGCATGCTTTTTTGCATTTTCGGTAGTCATATGGATTTGGTATGGCTATTACTTTGTTTAACGGAGATTTGGAGCACAGCAAGCAATTTTCTTTTCCTGTTTCTTTAGCTGTAAAGGCTGCCCATTTATACCATTCATTATTTTGGGCTGTATCCCATAATGCATCAATTTGACTAAAGTCTTCATCACCTTGAACATCATAATCAATGTCTCTACGATTTTTGATTATCATTGGTTCTGTTGAGTTGATCACATTGTCACTTTTGTTCAAAGGTTGTAAAGTCAATTGAAGGGAAGTCAGGTTGCTTTCTATTGGTTGAGTTTGAGTCTGCATTATGAGATGCATTAGGCATAGAATGGTCTTCAGACATGTTGTGAGACTTATTCTCTGTCCTCTCCATTTTGTCTGACAGGAGGAAAGAGCTCTCGTCAGTTTGCACTTCATCATGTGTCTCTGATTTTTCCTCATTGCTCTCTCCTGAATATCTGGTTGTCTGTTTTCCTTTCCTGTGGGAACTCTAGTACAGTGGTTTAGATGATACCAGGTTGTGCTTCCCTCCACTTGGACTGCTGTTGGAGTAGCTCTCACCACTGTGTAGGGTCCTTCTCTCCTGGGCTCATTCCACTTTCTCCGGAATACCCTCAGATAAATTTGGTCCCCTGGAGCAACTGGACAGGCAGTCTCCAATTCCTCTCTGGACTCTTTTCTTTTTTCCTGTAAATAGATAGCTTTATGTATGGCAGTTAGTTTCTTCATATAAGAGCGAAGTTCCATTTGTAATTGTTCTAGAGGCGGCCCTTTATAGGGACCTCTACAATATGGCAGAGGCATGGGTCGACCCGTAAGCATTTCATGTGGTGTTAAGTGCATGTCCCTTTTAGTTTGCATGCGATAGCTCATTAGTGCGAGCGGTAATGCATCAATCCAATTAAGTTTAGTGGTTTCACATATTTTGTTTATTTTGGCCTTGATAACTCCATTAACCCTCTCCACTGACCCTTGTGATTGAGGTCTATAAACGCATCCTAGTCTCTGTTTTATTCTTAATTGTTGCAACACTTGTTTCACAGTTTTTTGTATGAATGCCGACCCATTATCTGAACTTATTTCTGATGGAATTCCAAATCTAGGAATTACCTCTCTTGTTAGAAATGTAATTACCGTTCCTGCTCCTAGATCTGCGGATGGTACTGCCTCCACCCATCTGCTAAACCTGTCTATGATAACAAGCATGTATCTTTTGCCTTGTACACGCTTTATCATATCCACATAATCGCATGCAAGATGTTTAAAGGGGCCTTCAGGTGTTGGAATATGGCCTATTGGTGTCACTGTAGCAACAATCACTTTCTGGGGAATAATTAACTCAAATGAAGTGAATATTCATGAGTCTATGAATATAATGTGCTTATTGCTTACAAATATTAAATTACCCAAAGAGGGAATATTTAATCATTTAAAGGTAACCTTTACTAGAATTAATTTAAGTTAATTTAGACAATCTTTTCGTCCAGCGAACTGGAAGCTAGACTTCCTTATCAAAATTCAATAAAAATACTCTTCTTACAAACTCCAATAAATATTAATCTTCTGATCAGGAAAAAACTATATTTTCTGTGTCTGTACTACTAAGATTACTGAAATTAATTCATATAAAACAAAGCTTGTAGCGTAGATCACACGATTCAGGGACTTCGATCTCAATGAGCAATAAAACAATTCAATTCAAGCAAATTATAGGATTTAATAAAAACAGACTAAAGAGTACATAACTACAATTCACACGGAGTAAATATGAGTATATAGCAAAACGAAAATACAATTTAAACAAGGTAAACGAACAAGAATAATAATGAGATAAATGAGAGAGAGAGAGATAAAGAGAGAGAGAGGGAGAGAAAGTGAAAGTGAGAACCAATCGCAGCGTGACAATTTCAAACAGTTAACTTTGCAAGAGACCCCAAGTCATTGAATAATTTCACAAACATGGAATAGCCTAGACAACCTTAAACAGCAATTTTAGTTGCGATATAAGAAAGTACTTGCTTTGATCTGGCTCTTGTGCGTAGCTGCGCTCAAATTGTCCGTCCGTGCGGCCTCACCGCGGATCTTTCCAGAGCAGATGATGCGTGAGCTCGATGGTTAACGCGAAGGTAAACTTTGCCAAAAGATGATTAGACTTAAGTTCGTTTGGCTCGTGAAGACAATTGAACGAAAACTAGAATGAAACGAAAAGTAAAGAAGAATAAACGGAGAACTTCTTGAAGTCCGGTTTCAAAGCTGGGAACCCCCTTTTCTCCCTGAGCTTTTACGTAAATCTAGGTTTACACCTATTTTACAGTATGAGCCAATGAAGTGTAAACAAACTAAGGCGGGAAAAATCTTCTTTGTTTGCTGATCTCCGCCCACTGGTCTAATTTATGGCGATGACAAAATTAAACATTTTTCTTAAGCAAGATCGTTCCTCTGAAACAATGCATCTTTTTGTAATTTGCTATCAAGATTCATTACAGTCGTGTTTTTACGATTATACAGACACTAAGAACTATGATTTTACCAATCCAGTATACAGAGATACAGAGTTCTTCTTAACTAAATGCATATAAAGTTTGCATTAAACACACAGTAACATTCATATATTCCACTATGCCGCATACATACATTTGAGCACAAAAAGGGAGACATTAAAATACATTTAGAGGTAGTTTTAGTAAAAAAAAAGGTCCATGGGCTAGCCAAAGATGCTTGAGCCTGTTTGTGAATGTATGTGCGTCTCATGAATGTGTGTGCCTCTGTTTCACTGGAATGTGCGATCAAAAAGGGGGGGTGTTTGTCTTCCCTTTTGAAGCTCTTTGTTTCCACACTGCTCCGAATAGATGACATACACCATGAGCATACGCTGAATCTGTAAAAATGTTAGCAGTTTGTCCTTTTGCTAACTGACATGCAGTTGTGAGAGCTTTTAATTCTGCTAATTGAGCAGAGCAAGGATATACACAATGTTGTGATATCACAGATTCAAATTCTTTTTTGTTTTTCTTCACTACTGAATATCCTGTATGATTTCCTTCGTTATCTCTAAAGCTAGAACCATCTACAAAGTAAGTAACTTGTGCTTCAGAATAGGTGTTGATTCCAGATCTGGTCGTAATCTAGTAAATGCTAAGGACTCATTCACACACTCATGAGGTTCTCCTTCAAAAGCCAAAGGAATTAATTCAGCTGGATTAACTGTATGGCATCTTTTAATGGTAACATCTGGATATGAGTAATGAGGAATAGGCTAGAATTCGAGCTTGTGTCAGAACAAATTTCCCTTGCTCTATTAATTCCACAACTTTGTGATGGGTATATATAGTTACTGGGTACCCCATAGTTATTGTGTATGCTTTTTCATAAGCATAATACACTGCAGCTAAACCCTGTTGGTAACATGGTGGGTGTCCCTGGGCTACATTGTCTAACTTTGTGCTGTAGTATGCTATAGGCTGTTTTCTCCTTCCACTACAGGTTTCTTGCATCAATACAGCTGATGCATAACCATCAACTCTATTTGCCACATATAGATGAAACATTTTATCATATTCTGCCATTCCCAGGGCAGGGGCCTGTTGTAATTCATTTTTTATTGTTTCAAATGCTAGTAAGGCATCTGTGTTCCATTTTAATGGATTGCTTAAATGTTGTAATCCTGCTTGTTTCATCATTTCTCTCAAAGGCCCTGTCTTTACTGCATAGTCTTCTATCCAGTCGGCACTAAAACCAGTCATTCCTAAAAAAGTCATCATTTGTCCTACTGTCTGAGGTAATGGTGTTTTACTTATACCTTCTAATTGAGCTGGAGCTATAGCTTGTGTGCCAAATGCAATTAATCTTCCCAAGTATTCCACTTGAGGCTGGCAATACTGCAATTTATTTTTAGACACCTTGTGTCCTCCTTGTGCTAATTTTGTCAACACCTTAATTGAATCTTTGTGATATTGTTCTAGTGAGGTAGAACAGATAATTAAATCATCCATGTATTGTAATAGTGTACCATCTATTACGAGATCTTCTAAATCAGCCTTAAGAATCTTGTTGAATATATGTGGTGAATGTTTATATCCCTGGGGAATTTTAGAACATGTATATTGTTTATTTGCATGTGTAAATGCAAATAGATATCTACTTTCTTCTGCAAGTGGTACACTGAAGTAGGCAGAGCTAAGATCAATTACAGTAAAGTATTTGGCATCAGGAGGGACATTTGTCAGTAAAGTGTGCGGGTTTGGTACCTCAGCTGGCAAATCTTCCATTATGTCATTTATTGTTCGTAAATCATGAACAAGTAACCATCTGTTTTTGTCTGATTTGATTACAGGCATAATTGGAGTGTTACAGTAACTAGTAGTTTCTATCAATACTCCTGCCTTCACTAAGCATTCAATTGTCTCCTTTATTCCTGCTTCAGCATCTGCCCGTAAAGGATATTGTGCTTTTCTAGGTAGACGTGCATTTGGCTTAAGTTGAACTCTTACTGGATTTGCTGATTTTATTAATCCAATATCTGTGTCATGTTGAGACCATAGTTCAGTTGGTACCTGACACTCCATTTCCTTAAATGATTCAGTCTCATTTGTGTTCATTAAATCAGATGCTGTAGTCATCTGTGTCACTTTCTTTTGGCTTATAACTACTTCCTGTGGAATTCCCAGCAAACTGGTTGCACACAAAATTTTGATGTAATTTTTGTCAGCTGAATGAAAAAAATTAATGGGTTTTCTGTTGATTCCCATTTGCTTTGTTCTGCCCTTTTCATCATTGGTCCTAAATCTTTCGCTTCCCAATTTTTTCCTACATAAACAGCAATATGCGGGACAGAGTTATTTACATTGAACCATTTTTTGACAAATTTATCTTCTGGTATGTTTAAAGCTGCTCCCTGTTTACCTATGATGATGTGCTGGGAGACTATCTCAATCCGCTGTCCTTTTGTTCCTTTTTGCCATTTCTGTTCTATATTTTCATCCCCTTCTTGATCATACATCATTGTGCAATGAAATTCAGACTTTGATAGCTGTGCTTCAGGTATCTGTGCTTCAATAAACTTTCCCCATTTATTGACTGTCTGTCTCACATCTTGTTCTATCCGTCCTATCCAATAAACATTTGCTTTTGGCTCTGCAACCATCATTTGTGTTTCTGTTCCTATTGCATCAATATATATCCCTTCTGGAGAACACAAAATTTGTAGTCCTTATTTACATAATGCATCTCTTCCTAGCAAAATAATAGGAGTTTGATTTGATACCAGAATGGGCATTGTTATACTTTGATCTTTTGTTTGTAGACACACTGGAGCTGTTATGGGAATCAATTGCATTTTTCCCGAGAATCCTATTGTCTTTGCAAATTTTCCAGACAAGGGGAGATGTGAAGCATATTTCAAATTAAGGCACATTAGATTTGCCCCCGTATCTACCATAACCAGAGTATTTTTTCCCTCTATTTTAATCTGCATAATAGGCTCTTGATCAGCTTTTGTTTATAAAATTGGAAGCTGACTCTCCCCTTTAGAATTCTCTGGGCACCCCTAATAGCCTGGATTGGGACCTCCCCAAGGGTTTACTGGGCCCTGCACTGTACCCTGAGTAGGCTGTTGCCAGCTCACCTCCCTTCCACCATGAGGTTGCTGTGGCCATAGACGAGTTGGACAGTCAGCTTTATTGTGCCCGGGCTGTCCACAGGCCCAGCACAAACCTGGAGGCCTGCCTCTGCCTCTGCCTCTGCCTCTGCCTCTCTGGCTTTGCTGTATGGGGTTTTTTCTCCATCCCATTGGTCCTGGCTGTTGAGTATAAACATTTATTATGGGCACAGAGTTCAATTGTTCATTTGGAGGGACTGCTGTAAGTGGGCTTGACTGAAGAGTAGGTTGCAATTACTGGAGGCATTATAGTCATTTGTTCTGCTGCTGCATTTGTTACTGTAGCTTGAATATTTTTCTTTGTGAGTTCTTCAAGCTGTAATTGAGTTGGTTTACGTTGTAACTCTTTCTCTTGACTTTTAAGTTTTTGTTAATTTTTTCTGTGTTGTTCCACTGCATGCGACACATGGTCACAAAACTCTTTGTGTGTTTTAGAAGTTAAACCGACCACATCCTCCAGCTTGCTTTTTACCGCTGACGGCATAGCATCAATCACAGCTTGTCTAAACAAGGTTGCCATTAATGGGTCTCCCTCGGGATCCCCCTCAGTTTCTTGTGTCCACCTTTTCAGCTGTTTCTGAACATATGTGGTTGGATTGTCCCCCACCTCTTCTCCCTTCAGTGATTTAGGATTCAGTCTGATCGGATACTCCGCACGCAATGCCTGCCATACTGCTGGGCGGAATGCATCAAAAACAATCCCATCCATATTGTGAGAGTTCACTGCTCTGTTTAGAGTCATTGTAAGAAGAATTTCATCCATCTTTGTCCCTCCAATAATTTTAGCCAGCAGAGCTTTAACATCTCCCACTGGCAATAGCTTTCCCATTGTTTCCTCCTCAAACATCCTAATGAATTTACCCGCCCCCTCATGAATATCAGGAAGGCGAGTGACAAGCCCCTCGAGGTCCTGTGTAGCCCAGGGGACATACTGTCCCTGCTCACCCTTGATTAAAATTGGGAGCTGTGCGGCCAGTGGTCTAAGTGTCCATTTTTCTCTGCCCTGTTTCCATTTAACGTTATCAAATAACTCCTCTGCCTGATTCTCATCCTCACTACCATATAACAACTTACTCTTTCCTCTCTCCAACTTATTTACCTCTCTGATCTTTTTCCCTGATTCTCTAATTTTCTCTTCCATTTCTTCTTCCAAAGCTTGTACTTGTGCTACAATATATCTATCTTTCCTCCTCTTTTTTTCTAATCCTACCAGGTTTTATCTTCCTGATTAGCTTTCATTTTTATAATGCTGTACGTGATTGCCTGTAACAATCAAGATGCAAACTTTCTGCACTTTCCTTTCTGGGTTGCCTCTGTGTTTTTACAGCTGGTTCCTCTTTATCTTCCATCTCTAACTGCCCTTCTAACTCTAGTTCTCCTGTTACTTCAACTGTTCCCTTGAGTAAAATATGGGGGAGGCTCTGAAAATAACTTTTCTTTTCTCATGTTATATTTCTTTGCCCCCTTCAGGACTTTCCTAGCCTGTTTTATACTCTTCAACATATCCTAACCTTCTTTTTTAAACAGAGCAATTACTTCTTTCTCTTTTCCCCTCTTTGTTTCTCTTTTCATACTGATGCTTTTAGTTTTATAGTTTTTTATCAGAGTTTCCATTTCCTCACACAATGCTACATCAAATGTCCCTTCCTTTGGCCATTTTGTCATCATATTTTTTGTTCTCTTCTGCCATTTTTTTTAGATTTTGTTTATTTGCTCTTTAAACAGTGGATATTTTAATCCATATTAGTTTTACATTTATTCATTTAGCTGACGCTTTTATCCAAAGCGACTTACAATTGCTATATATGTCAGAGGTCGCACGCCTCTGGAGCAACTAGGGGTTAAGTGTCTTGCTCAGGGACACATTGGTGGATTCGAACCCGGGTCTCCCACACCACAGACGTGTGTCTTATCCACTGCGCTAACACCACCCCAGTTTTAGATATTAGTTACACTTAGTACACTTAATTTAACAATTTTTTTACCAATTTCACCCTACTTTTTATTCTTTACTATGTGTCATACCTTTTTGAATTTAGTTTTTTTATTTTGTCTCATGCATTTACACTTTTTTATTTATATTATTATTTGACTGTCTATTTTATTTACCCTATTTTATTATCACTTTTTAGATAACTATTTCTAACAACAGTTCTTTATTTTTATTTTTTACTTCTCTTTCCTTTTTTTGTTCACCCATGTAATTCAACTTTAATGTGGAAACTTCATCCCTTGCTCTCACTCCCACTGCACTGGGCTCAGAAAATTTTCTCCCCTTTCACACAGACATGCAAAATGCAAAAATCTATTATAGATCTTGGTTCAAACTTTATTGATACTATTTTCCTAAACTCATTCACACTTTCTACACTCTTTATTGAGCCAGAGTGCTTATTCTTGCATAGTTTTCCCTTTAACTAAGGGATAATCAGTCATTAATTTTCTTTTTTTTTTATCAAGGCTCATCATACATTCATCCCTCTCAAGTGGATCTGAGTTGAGTCCAATTCTCCCAGGTCATACCAAAGTGATGGTCCAGGAACGGTGCTCAACCCTTACCCACCCAATACGGAATGTATTTGTTCATACATTCATCATCGTTCACACATTCATTCGTCCCGACACAGTTACAAACACCGCTCTTCCTATAGAGTCCTTAAGGTCCCACCTATTCTGACCTTTGAGAACTTTCACTTTATACTCTTTCAAAGTGGTATCCGTGGGGCTTTTCCTCGCGATTCCTTAACTAATCTGCTCCTCCGTTTATTACTGTCCTTCTTAGGCCCAGTTCTCCAATAAACACAGACAATTGCATACAATGTCTTTCTGCCTACACCATCTTTGTTCTAAATCAAGGTTACCTTCCAAGGCTTTCCTATTAATAAACCAAATATGTGCATGCAGTTATTTCTTCTGGAGTAAAACCCCTTTTTTAATTTAGATATCCTATTATTTTTCTAAATTTGGAAGAGCAGATTTTAAGTGTCCTTACCACTCAGAACTGACCTCAACCAACATTTTTATAAGCAAAAATGCTTACCTTATTTTATGGTGGCCACCCGGTTGTGTTGAACATCGGTCAGCTCAAAAGCGGCTGTCAACTCTGCTGCCCTTTTCTGTCCCATCTGGGGTGCCAAATCTGTAGTGTCGTCTGCCGGTTCTCAGAAGAATCACACTCAGTCAGGGATTTTTCTCTCAGAAGAAAATACTTTATTTTAAGCTAAATAAAGTGAGAGTCCTTGCAAGGAGATCTCTCGAATGTTATTTGGTATCTCCTTATATACACTATATGGGGCAGTTCCACATAGTCAAACTTTTCCTTATGATTACAATTGTAATACCTCCCTAGAGAGGAGAGGCCCCCTGCTTGATTTATTCTAAAGAAAGGCCCTGTATGTATGTCTGACCATATGTTTCTCATCAGTTTTGTACATTCCAGCACGTAGGCAACTTTCTATTACCTATAGAATATAATAGAATAATACTAGCAGCCAAAATGGCTAGATTCACATTGATTATATACTTGATTAATTAAAATCTTACTAATAAAAATCTTCCACACTGGGTGAATATTATATACTTGTAATTCACACAACATATGCACTAGATGGCACTGTAACAATGTTCGTTGTGTAGGAAGGAAGACGGCAGGGTCGGCTGTGACTACTGATTGCTTTATTTATAATTTCAAAACAAAAAAGTGGGCAAAACAGGCATCAACAAAAGACAAAACAATCAACATAAACTCAGTCCAAATGTAGCAGCCAGCAGTCCTTCTCTCTCTCCCCTGCTCCTGTTTCTCCTGGTGTTTTATACTCTCTCCACGCCAATTAATGCAACAAGAGACAGGTGTTCATTATTTGCACTTTACCCACTCCCCGTGCATCTCCTGATGCTCTCCCCCACTGCAGGGTTCGCTAAACCATGCCCCCCCTTGCCACATACCCCCACCGCCCAACACCCGACTGCAGCAGAAATCAGGAGAGTGAAGCAACGGCCCACCACATAGAGCAGCCTTCACCTGAGTAAACGCCTGATGCCATGGCTCCGTCCACTGACCCGTATCTGGTGCTTCCTTTTTTGTGAGATCAGTCAAGGGGCTGGTGAGGAATAATTAGGCACAAACCTTCTATAATATCGCGCCAGCCCCAAGAACTGTCTCACCTCCCTCCTTAATATAATGATATCATCTAGATAAGCAGCAGCATATGCACCATGGGGCCGCAACAACCTGTTCATCAGTCGCTGAAAAGTAGCTGGCGCGCCAAACAGCCCGGAAGGCAGTGTAACAAATTGGTGTAACCCAAACGTCGTCGTGAAAGCTGTTTTTTCTCTGGATAATGGAGACAAGAGGATCTGCCAATAACCCTTTGTTAAGTCCAAAAACGAGCCACTTTGCCACTTTGCAAGTAATTTTGAACTTGACGTTGGGAGTAATACAGGCACTTTATCTCCCAGTGCAAATTTATGCAAATTGGTTCCCCTGTTATACAGCCAGCTCTGTTTGTTCTGGTCCTGTAACAAATTCTCCATAGAGAGCCACCCCAAAGTGTGGAGTTTTGTTCTCAGGTCCATCACAGACTGAATTTCGTTGTTAGATTGAGAAAGTCTGTCTTCCCAAGTCTCTCTTATGACGTCCAGCACCCCCCTTGGCTGGTGACCATAGAGCAACTCTAAGGGGGAAAACCCCATTGAGGCTTGTGGGACCTCTCGCACAGCGAAAATGAATTTACGAATCATTGTCTTAAGTGTGCGATTAAAACGTTCAACCAGCCCGTCCGTTTGAGGGTGAAAGACGCTGGTTCCAATTAATTTAATTCCCAATAATACGTAAAGTTCGCGTAATGACCGTGACATAATAGAGAGAGAGAGAAGCTGATGGAAGAGATTTGCCGACCCCGGGGCATGCCACCATATGCTCTGTGGAGAGGCAGACAGAAGGATGGTGAGGTTTAAGGAGTGAGACATGGAATGTGGGGTGGATCTGATACTCAGGGGAAAGGTTGAGTTTGAAGGTGACCGGGTTGATCTGCTCTGCGATGTTGAATGGGCCAATGAATCTGGGACTTAATTTGCGGCATGGTAGGTGCAGGCGGATGTCACGGGTTGACAGCCAGACCTTCTGTCCAGGTTGGTATGCTGGGGCGTCAGAGCGGCGAAGGTCGGCTGTAATCCTGCCCCTACTTAGGGCCCATTGTAGCTGGTGGTGGGCCGTGTCCCAGACAGTGGCTGGTTGCCGAGCACGCACTGGAATAAAGTGAGTCCGGTGGAAGGTTGACGTAGAAAGTTCTGCGCATACTTGGCCCACCCTAGGAACTGGTTCCAAGAGTGCTGGTGGCCATGGCAGAAGGTACGCAGGAAGCGGCCGATCTCCTGTATCTTCTTCTCCGTCTGCTCGTTGGACTGGGGATGGTATCCAGAGGACAGGCTGACGGCCACAGCTCTCCAAAAGCGGGAGATGAACTGGGGGCTTCTGTCGGAGATGATTTCCTCGGGAATGCCAAAGTAATGGAAAGTGTGGTTAAACATGTTATGATGACCCCAGGGATCTACAATAGAGGCAGAGATTCTGGGCCAGCCGTCTTTGCCATTCCATCTCCAGGACCAGCGAGCATTGGAGTAAGAATCCGCTGCAATCCTCCGCCGAGCCCCCCTTGCCACATACCCCCACCGCCCGACACCCGACTGCAGCAAACCCCTACCCCCCACCCCCATTCCGGGAGAGGAAATCGGCCACAGCCATCTGGACACCCACCCTGTGGACCACCTTGAACTTAAAAGGCTGTAAAGCTAGATAACAACGGTTGATCCATGCATTGGTATCCTTCATGCGGTGGAGCCACTACAGGGGAGCATGGTCCGAACAGAGGGTGAATTCCCATCCCAGGAGATAATAGCGGAGGGTGAGGACGGCCCACTTGATGGCCAAACACTCCTTCTCTACGGTGCTGTACTTAGTCTCTCTCTTAGAGAGCTTGTGACTAATGTGCAGCTCCGGCCATTCCTCCCCCTCTATCTCCTGGGACAGGACAGCACCCAGCCCCCTGTCAAATGCATCCGTCTGCAACAAAAAAAGGTAGAGAGAAATCAGGAGAGTGAAGCAACGGCCCACCACATAGAGCAGCCTTCACCTGAGTAAACGCCTGCTGGCATGGCTCCGTCCACTGACCCGTATCTGGTGCTTCCTTTTTTGTGAGATCAGTCAAGGGGCTGGTGAGGAATAATTAGGCACAAACCTTCTATAATATCGCGCCAGCCCCAAGAACTGTCTCACCTCCTTTTTGGTCTTGGGACACGGACAGGTCGCAACCGCTGCAGTCTTATCAATTTGGGGACGCACCTGTCCATGTCCCAAGTGAAAACCTAGATACTCTACCTCCACGTGCCCAATCGCACACTTTTTCGGGTTGGCCATGAGCCCAGCCCCTTTCAGCGAACTCAGTACCACTCTCACATGCTGCTTATGCCGCTGCAAGTCATTACTTAATATAATGATATCATCTAGATAAGCAGCAGCATATGCACCATGGGGCCTCAACAACCTGTTCATCAGTCGCTGAAAAGTAGCTGGCGCGCCAAACAGCCCGGAAGGCAGTGTAACAAATTGGTGTAACCCAAATGTCGTTGTGAAAGCTGTTTTTTCTCTGGATAATGGAGACAAGAGGATCTGCCAATAGCCCTTTGTTAAGTCCAAAAACGAGCCACTTTGCCACTTTGCAATTAATTTTGAACTTGACGTTGGGAGTAATACAGGCACTTTATCTCCCAGTGCAAATTTATGCAAATTGGTTCCCCTGTTATACAGCCGGCTCTGTTTGTTCTGGTCCTGTAACAAATTCTCCATAGAGAGCCACCCCAAAGTGTGGAGTTTTGTTCTCAGGTGCATCACAGACTGAATTTCGTTGTTAGATTGAGAAAGTCTGTCTTCCCAAGTCTCTCTTATGACGTCCAGCACCCCCCTTGGCTGGTGACCATAGAGCAACTCTAAGGGGGAAAACCCCATTGAGGCTTGGGACCTCTCGCACAGCGAGAATGAATTCACGAATCATTGTCGTAAGTGTGCGATTAAAACGTTCGACCAGCCCGTCCGTTTGAGGATGAAAGACGCTGGTTCCAATTAATTTAATTCCCAATAATACGTAAAGTTCACGTAATGACCGTGACATAAGAGAGAGAGAGAGAGAGAAGCTGATGGAAGAGGTTTGCCGACCCCGGGGCATGCCACCATATGCTCTGTGGAGAGGCAGACAGAAGGATGGTGAGGTTTAAGGAGTGAGACATGGAATGTGGGGTGGATCTGATACTCAGGGGAAAGGTTGAGTTTGAAGGTGACCGGGTTGATCTGCTCTGCGATGTTGAATGGGCCAATGAATCTGGGACTTAATTTGCGGCATGGTAGGTGCAGGCGGATGTCACGGGTTGACAGCCAGACCTTCTGTCCAGGTTGGTATGCTGGGGCGTCAGAGCGGCGAAGGTCGGCTGTAATCCTGCCCCTACTTAGGGCCCATTGTAGCTGGTGGTGGGCCGTGTCCC
Source organism: Carassius auratus (assembly GCF_003368295.1). Classification (NCBI taxonomy): domain Eukaryota; kingdom Metazoa; phylum Chordata; class Actinopteri; order Cypriniformes; family Cyprinidae; genus Carassius; species Carassius auratus. Next base: position 27,060,543 of record NC_039250.1, read on the forward strand.
AGACAGTGGCTGGTTGCCGAGCACGCACTGGAATAAAGTGAGTCCGGTAAAAGGTTGACGTAGAGAGTTCTGCGCATACTTGGCCCACCCTAGGAACTGGTTCCAAGAGTGCTGGTGGCCATGGCAGAAGGTACGCAGGAAGCGGCCGATCTCCTGTATCTTCTTCTCCGTCTGCTCGTTGGACTGGGGATGGTATCCAGAGGACAGGCTGACGGCCACAGCTCTCCAAAAGCGGGAGATGAACTGGGGGCTTCTGTCGGAGATGATTTCCTCGGGAATGCCAAAGTAACGGAAAGTGTGGTTAAACATGTTATGATGACCCCGGGGATCCACAATAGAGGCAGAGATTCTGGGCCAGCCGTCTTTGCCATTCCATCTCCAGGACCAGCGAGCATTGGAGTAAGAATCCGCTGCAATCCTCCGCCGAACCAGAGAAGGGTGCCGGCTTGACCATGGGGCTGGCATGCACGACGGGTGAAGAAGTGGTGGTGTTGTTACAGGAAGTGCTCGTAGGTGATGGGGATGCTGGAAGGTAAGTGAGGGTGCAACACAAAGCATCAACAATGTCTTGGAAGGGGTCCGTGAGGCTCATGCTTGTGCTGATCGGTCTTGGTCCAAACTTCTGTTACGGTACAGGAGGGACAGGAGACTGTAATAACAGGAGAACACGGTTTATTTAGGCACAAGCCGAGGAGCAGGTAGTGAATGTGAGGATATGGTGCTGGAGGCTGGAGAATTGAAGGGATCCGGAGGTTGTGAGCATGAGACGCTGGAGGTAGTGTACACACACACGCACACGATGGAGACTGGGAGACGCTGGAGAGAGGTAAGCAGAGTAATGAATTAGTCCTTAGATTAAGCAGGTAGGTATTGACCTAGTTGCGAATGGGACCGGATGGTTACTGAGTGCATGTTTTTTTATGGGAGTGGCTTGATTGCAGGTGGATGAGGAGCAGGTGGGTATGATAAGTATTCTGGTGAGGGTGTGCGCTGTGATAGGTTGGTGTTGGAGCCTGGCGTGTCTGTTACATAAGATGGCACAAGTATATGCATTTAAATTTATTAATTAACAAGATCGGATGATGCTTCAGTGATTTTTTTTTTTTTTTACAGTTTAACTGGTAAAATCTGGAGACAGTTAAGTTCATCAAGATTACAGAAAAATGGAAAGATGACGTCAGTGAAGGTGGTTGTGAATGTGTGTATATGCGTGTAAGTTACAGGATCAGAGAATGATACTGTTCCTCCATCATAGTCCAGATCAACTCTCACACACTTAAGCTCCTGTTTAACAGGAAAACCAGGCCCAAGCAGTCTGTATGGATCATACTGCACACACCAGACATTAGAGTTACAGAAATCACGTCCTTTCCTTTGATTTAATTCTGTAGTTACTCCAAGACTCCAGCATTCACTCTCTTCAACCTTGACTTCCCAGAAGTGCATTCCTGAGTTAAAACCCTCTGAACCCAGAACACACCCACAGATGTCAAATCTCTCTTGATTATCAGGAAGCTGTTGTTTATCCCAAATGTATTTGACACGCGTCAGATCATTAGACAGGATGAGATGTGGATTAGCCGTGTTTGGATCCAGAGTCACAGGAGCTGATGAGACAAAACCAACAGATGCTTTTATTATGATGCTCATACAATGATAAAGAGTGAACTGTACAAATTATTATTATGAATAATGCCACTCGACATCAAACATCTTCCTCTCACTGTGCAAAAATCAATGCGAATTCTTTCAGTCTCCCCTCATGCATCATTTCCAGTGTGTGTGCAACAGGATAGATTGCTTCCAGACTCACTCTTTTGGACAGAGTTCAGCATTTTCTTCCAGACTCTGTATGGCAGGTTGCCCAAGTAACGGGGCACATAAATTAAAACTCCAGAAGGCATCTGTGGATCTGGCTGTGAGATCTGGACTCTGGAAGAAGATTCAAGGGTCAGAACTGGAGTTGCTTTGGCTTAAGAAGCAGAGAAAACAAACACCAGCAGATCACTCACCTTTCCATCGTGACTGGAAACTTCTGCAGAACAAACATACAATTTATCATCAACAGGTCCATCATTCATCAATGAATCAGTCAACGAATTATCTGAATTCAGACCTTTAGAAAGCAGACGTCATTAGCCTTCATTGTCTCCTCCAAATCTCTGATAGTGTGTGAAAGAGCTAAGATTTGTCTGTTCATATCATCCAGGTTTTCCTTCATATTCTGCTTCTTCTGGTCCTCTTCCTCCCTCAGTGCAATAATTGTAGATGTTTCTTCATCTCTAAGAAACTGACGAAGCTTCTTAAACTGCTCTTTAATCTGATTCTCTGTGTATTCAGCTTGAGACTGAAATCAAATCACATTCAATTAATCTCAAAGATTAAACTAATTCTGTAGCAGAATGAAGAGCGAGCTGCTAAATATTAGATAGTTAACTACAACTTTACCTTTCTGAAGCAATATTGTAATAGTCATTAATATCGTTTTAAAACAAACTTGAAAATGTGGCAACCATGTCTGCATGAAAAGGCACATTTTCCATATTAAACAGACATTTGAGAATTGTGGACCTACAGTATGATAATTGAGGAAACTACTCAACTTTATCAAATTAGCCGTTTTGAATAAAAAAATTACTATCGTTTATCATTCATGTACATGTAATTCATAACTGAATATGAGTCAAAAGACTTTCAAAATATTATAGAAAGAGTGAGAGAAAAGAGAAAGCTAGAGTTAGAGGCTTTTATGTTGTTAACGAAAACAAGCAGTTAGAAAACGAATAGAGAGGGTCAAGTGGTTTTTTTATATAATAAAAAATAAATACAATTATAAAAGAGAATGCTAAGGTTTAAAATAGATAATTTTTTTTACAGTCGTTTACCTGACGCTTTTATCCTAAGCGACTTACAATTGCTACATATGTCAGAGGTCACACACCTCTGGAGCAACTAGGGGTTAAGTGTCTTGCGCAGGGACACATAGGTTTCTCACAGTGGATTCGAACCCGGGTCTCTCACACCAAAGGCATGTGTCTTATCCACTGCACCAACACCACCCCGGTCATTAAAGAAACGTAATTATGTCTGAAAATAATTAAGCTGTTCTATTCAATATTTAGTCATTTAATGATTTAATGTGTCAGTAGAATTAATCCTCACCCTGATATGTTGAACTGTTTTCTCAAACTCTCTTTTAAGGTTTTCTTTCTGTTTAAGTTTCTCTTGAAAGGACTTCAGTGCTGCATTGAGCTCCTCCTGAAATTCAAAGTGAAAATCTATAAGACACTCTTTCTGTAATATGATAAGTAATACTTATCCTCATGTAAACCTGTCTTACCTTGTATGATGGAACAACTTCACTGATGGGTCTGAACGTTTGATTGGCATATTTCTGTGTATTTCTGCACACTGAACACACAGGCTGTTTGTCCTCCAGACAGACGAGTTTGAGTTTCTTACCATGTAAACTGCAGATCTCTTCAGACCCTGCTAAACACCTCTTATTTCTCTCCTTCAGGAATGACTTGCACAAGTTTTTTAACACAAGATTACAGGAAGGATTTTTTGAGGATGTTCCCCCGCAGACAGGACACTCCCGAGTTTCCTTGGTTCTCCACAGCTGTTGCAGACACTCTTTACAGACATTGTGATTGCATGATAATTGAAGAGGATCCTTAAAGATTTCAAGGCACACAGGGCAAGAAAGTTCTACAGTGAGTGAATCCATTTTCACTGTTTGAGCTCCAGCTCAAAAAAAAACTTTAAGAAAAAATAAAACAAACACAATAATCACAAAATTCTGTTGTCTGTTTAGAGTCAAACTTCTACAAAATCCTTAAAGTTTTTATCATTGCTCTTCATTGATCACTGAATCTTTTTTGCTTTTGTCAAGTAGGAAGTAATAACAACACCTGTGGTATCGGTACTTGAGTACTTGTCTACCTACAGTTAATGACGCATTTCCTGTATTTTGCACAAATAAGCACAAGCTAGCATTAAAACCACAATAGTGGTTAACTTTTCATTAGAGGAACAAAGTGAGCCACTTTTTGTAAAATGTCATTTATATTCCTAAATGATTTTGTTCTTTCATTTTCTTTATTATTTTAGTTAACTTTAAGGTCCACCTTTAATATTTCAGTTTGATTACCATTCATATGATGTGTTATTTTGAAGGTGTATACCAATAAACTTTCTGAGATCAAAAAATCCAGACAAAATCCATTTCTTTCATGGTAGGCATGCCTGGGTCTGGTAAAGTGGGTCATCCCATTATTTATAAAAAAATTATCCTGTATCGTCATAAAAAAAAAAATAAAAAAAAATAAAACAGAAAAAAACAACAATAACAAAACACATGACTTATTAACCCATATAACCAAGCACACATTTTCAACAACATATGTACCCCCCCCCCTCCCAAAAAAAGCCTGTTTTGAGAAAAATTCATAATTTACCTCAGTTCAATAAACTTGAATTGAACATATGTGTAAAATTCAAAATAACTGATAGAGCATGTTTGATCAAATCTGAATAGAAATCAAAATATTATAAACTCATGCAACATATTAAAAAAGTAACTATAACAAATAATCTAACAAAAGCTGAAAAAAAGTTAGAATGGTAAGCATTTCTGTCTATGTTCTCTTAACACATTAAATTAACTTTAATTGTGTGCATATTTTAAAGCTCCATATTCTCCATATACATTTTGCTCCTCTCATTCTTTATTCACTCCACAAATTGAACATGCTTTTCCTTGCCTTCTTTTCTATTCTTTTGTATCTTCCATCTCTGACTTGAATGTCCCTTTGTATGACACAATTTAATTGTGGTTATTCTTATATAACTGATAAAAAGCAATTGCAATTGGTTTGCAAAATACACACTCATCTCTGTACCAATGAAGTTATGCACACTTTACTTTTAATAAAAGAAAATTCCGGGCACATGCCTGCATTAGTGATTTCTTGAACATGATGAATAAATGGACAAGCTTAGCCTCAAATAACGTTCCAAAGAATTGATAGACGTGGTGTGGGTTTTGTGTGCATTTAGAGAACTGAACTTTGGTATTTTTATGTGCATGCACTTCCTGCCACATATGCACAAACTCAAGGGGCTAAGAACACATATGTGGTTATTGGGAAAAGCTAGACAGTGTGACAGAAAAGAGAAATAATAATTCTCAGTGTCACTTGTGCTCACTCGTCTATTGATTAAACAAGTCATTAAACAAGTCATAGTCGTTGTCTGGGTTTTTTTCAGAAAGGTAGTTGAACCGAATAGTCAGACGCCTTCTTAACTTAACTCAGAAGAGTTTATTTAACAAAAACAGCAAAAGGGAACAAAATGTCCTTTGTTTAGAGTTAGGTTACAAAACAGAAAGATCTTCAGACCAGAAAGGGTCAAAAAGAGTAAAATAGTCTCCAAAACAAAAACTCAGAGAAAAACAACAAAACTAATCACAGGAAAACAATTCAAAAATACTTTCAAAGAATAGTCAAGTCACCTTTATTTATATAGCGTTTTAAACAAAATAAATTGCGTCAAAGCAACTGAACAACATTCATTAGGAATACAGTGTGTCAATAATGCAAAAGACATAGATCTTGGAACTAGAGCAGACTTACGGCAGCAACTTGCTTAGGAACAATAATAACCAAGCAAAGATGCAAAGGAAGTGATCAGCTTAAATAAACAGCCCAGAATGAGAAACATGTGAAAACAATAACACTGATTATGAAAGGCACAATGTTGATGTGAGGGCACATTGGGGACCTCTAGTGGCAAAAATAATACATTGCAAAACAAAAGCTCTGACAGGACCCCTCCCTCTAGGAACAGCCCCTGACGTTCCCTCCAGGACAACTTGGCTTGCGAGCATAAAATTATTGCACTAGTTTGGGGTCTAAGATGTCTTTGGCAGGAATCCAGGAGCGCTCCTCGGGACCATAGCCTTCCCAGTCCACAAGATACTGCTGGGACTAACGTACTTGACGGACATCTAGTATTCTGTGGACTGTGTAAGCTGGCTGGCCCCCGATGATACGAGGTGGAGGAGGTCTACCTGTCACAAGAAAAGGAGAAGACAAAACAGGTTTTAACAGGGAGACATGAAAAGTGGGATTAATTTTCAAAGACTTAGGCAAGTACAATCGATAGCTAACTGGGTTCACTTTACTGGCAATCTTGAAGGGGCCGATGAATCTCTTGGAAAGTTTGCGGGACTCCACCCACAAGGGAATGTTCTTAGTGGAGAGCCAGACTCTTTGGCCAGGGTGCAGAGTGGGGGCATGTCTGCGTCTGCGTTTAGCCTGGCGCTGGTACTGCTGAGAGGCCCTAAGGAGCTTGAGTCTGGCTTTTTTCCATGTCTGGTGGCAGCATTTAACAAATTGACAAGCAGAGGGAACTGCAACCTCCATCTCTTGTTGAGGGAATAGTGGAGGGGTGTACCTGAACTGGCACTCCAAAGGGGACATGCTTGTAGCAGAGGAGCAAAGGGTATTGTGTGCATTTTCTGCCCACATGATGAATGAAGACCAAGAGGAAGGATTGTTAGCTGCCATACATCTCAGTGTAGTCTCAAGATCTTGATTAAGCCGCTCTGTTTGTCCATTGGACTCCGGGTGAAACCCAGAAGACAGGCTCACTGTAGCCCCCAGCGATTGACAAAAAGCCCTGTAGAACCGGGAGGAAAACTGGGGTCCTCGATCAGAGACAATGTCTTGTGGATTTCCAAAGACTCTAAACACATGGTTTATAACCAGTTCAGCAGTTTCTTTTGCGGTGGGTAGTTTGGGCAGAGGAATAAATCTGGCTGCCTTGGAAAATCTATCTACTATGACCATGATAGTGGTGTTGCCTTGTGATAGTGGAAGACCAGTGATAAAATCTATGGAAAGATGGGACCAAGGTCTATGAGGTATGGAGAGAGGTTGCAATAGCCCTTGAGGAAAGCGTGCATGCATTCACAAATGCAGTCACATCCTCCTTGATAGTTGGCCACCAAAATTGTCTTTGGAGGAACTCAAGAGTTCGTGAGGTACCAGGATGACAAGTGAGATGAGAGGAGTGTCCCCACTGGTGGATCTGAGGGCGGACAGCTGTTGGGAGAAACAGACAGTGGGTTGGCCCCCCTCCTGGGTCTGGTTCTCTGGCTTGGGCTTGTTTTACTGTATCTTCCAGATTCCACCTGATAGGAGCTAATATCTTGGAACTGGGGATAATTGATGCAACACAATCTTCCTGTGGAGTTTTAACATATGCTCGGGACAAAGCATTAGGCTTTAGGTTCTTAGAGCCGGGGAAGCAGGACACGATGAACTGGAATCTATTGCAAAATTGAGGACCAACGTGCCTGGTGGGAGTTGAGTAGCTTTGCCTGCTGAATATATTTTTGTGGTCTGTGAGTACTTGAAATGGGTGTTTGGCCCCCTCAAGCCAATGTCTCCACTCTTCAAGCGCTAACTTGACTGCCAGAAACTCTAGATCCACTACATGATAGTTCCTCTAAGTTGGTGTAAGGCGGTGGGAAAGGAATGCACATGGATGCAGCATGTTGTCCTCTCCTCTCTGGGATAGTACAGCTCCAACCCCTACATCTGAAGCATCGACCTCCACAATGAATGGTCTATCTGGGTTAGGGACAATGAGAATAGGTTCAGAGGTGAAATAGTTCTTAAGTTAGTTGAAAGCCAACTCTGCTTCAGGTCCCCAAGAAAAGCTGGTTGTGTTCCCCTTGGTGAGGGCAGATAAAGGATCCGCCACAGTACTGAAGTTCCGGATGAATTTGCGATAAAAATTGGCAAAGCCAAGGAAACGCTGTACCTCTTTTACAGATTAGGGGGAGGGCCAATCCACAACAGCTTGAACCTTTTGAGGATCCATTTGTATTTGGCCAGGCTTGATGATGAACGCCAGGAACTGAACCTTGGTCACATGAAACTCACATTTCTCAGGTTTAACAAAGATGGTTATCAAGAAGGCGTCTCAGAACCTTACTGACGTGTTTAACATACTCTTGGAGGGAACTCGAGAAGATGAGGATATTGTCTAAGTAGACAAACACAAATTGGTTTAGCATGTCTCGGAGAACATCATTGATGAGAGCTTGAAATACTGCAGGAGCATTAGTGAGGCCAAAGGGCATAAACAAATATTCATAGTGCCCAGTGGGCATGTTAAAGGCAGTTTTCCACTCATCTCCTTGCCTAATGCGCACATGATAGCATTGCGCAAGTAAAGCTTAGTGAAAATGGAGGCTTCTTGCAGAATCTCAAATACAGTTGTAATTAGTGGCAAGGGATAGCGGTTTCGAATGGTCATCTTATTAAGGCCCCTGCAATCAATACATGGTTGAAATCCGCCATCCATCTTCCCAACAAAAAAGAATCCCGCTCCAGCAGGGGAAGTGGATGGTTGGATGATGACTGCCACAAGAGCTTCATTAGTGTAATTGTCCATAACAGTTCGTTCAGGGGGAGACAAATAGAATATACGACCTCTGGGGGGACAGGTACCTGGGAGTAACTCAATGGCGCAGTCATAAGGCCGAAAAGATGGTGAGGAGGTGGCCTTCCTTTTACTGAACACTGCTTTGAGGTGGTGGTACTGAGCAGGGACTTGAGACAGATCTAGGGTTTCGTGGGACTCGAGAACAGGGTCAGGGAGGTTCTGGGCCAAGCATTTAGTCTGACAGGTGGGACCCCAACTGAGAACAGTGCCAGTGGACCAATCAAAGTGTGGTTTACGCTGGAGAAGCCATGGGTGACTGAGGATAACAGGGAACTCTGGAGGCTGTAAGTGAAACCACATTCTCTCCTGGTGCTGGTAAGTGGTGAGACCAAGGAGAGAGGTGAGGTGGGTTACTTTCCCGGGAGACAATGGTCTTCCATCCAAGGCTGTCACAGTTAGGGGTGCAGGAAGAGAATAAGTAGGGATCTGGAGACTCTTGGCAAGAGAAACATCCATGAAATTCCCGGCAGTGCCAGAATCAAGCAATGCCTAGAGTTGGTGTTTTTGTTCTCTCCAAGTGAGTGTGATAGGAAGGAACAGCCCAGAGTTGGAAGGTGAAGCGGTGTCTGTAACTCCCTTCACAGTCCTTCCTTGCCTGTACGGGACTGGGCGTTTCCCGAAAGCTTGGAGCAGGTGGAGCGAAAATGACCATACAAATCAACAATATAGACAACAGCACTCTGTCATACGACGGTCTCGTTCTGAGGGGGAAAGCCTAGCCCTACCCAATTGCATGGGTTCAGAAGAATCTTGGGGCACTGGTGGCATTTGAGCAAGAGCTGGACTGGCAGACAATGAGGAAACAGATGGGCAGTTCCAGCTTCTCTCTCTCAGATGATTATCCAGCCAGATTGCTTGATCCATAAGAGTTTCCAGATCAACAGCAGGTTCTCTGGTAGCTAGATCATCCTTGATTGCCTCTGACAGCCCATTCAGGAAACACACCATGAGGGTCTCATTGTTCCAACCACTCCCTGCTGCAACGGTCTGAAACTGAATGGCATATTCAACTGCACTGCCATTACCTTAATGGAGGGTGAGAAGTCTCTTTGCATGTCGGCATGTCAGCCACTGAAGGGGTGATCGAAGACTCGCTTGAACTCCTTTTCAAATGCAGAACAACTTGTACAGAAGGGGGGCTGTGCCTTCCAGACCACGGTTGCCCAAAAAAGAGCTTTGCCAGAAAGGACGGTGAAAACATGCGATCTTGGCCTGATCTAAAGGGGAAGGACGATGGTTGTAGTTCAAACGTGAGAGAGCATTGAGTCAGGAACCCATCACATGCACTAGGGTCACCTGAGAAATGTTGTGGTGGAGGTAGGTGGGGTTCACTAAGAGGAGAGAGCACTCAAGAATCTGGAAGGGATACAGAGGCAGCAGTAGAAGCAGTAACTGAGGTAGAGGGCAGCTGGTCAAAGATCTGATGGACAGAAGTCACGAGATCAGACAGCAACTGGGAGTGTCTAGCCATCAAAGTCTCCTGCTGAACTAGTGCTGACTCATGGCGTTGGACTTTGGACTCAAACTGAGCAATAGTGGCAAGGAGTTCTTGAGGATTAGGCATCTCTGGGTTCATAATGTGGCTTGGTTATTCTGTCAGAATCGGGGCTTGAACTTGGGTCTCTGATGCCAGAGTCTTAATTTCTACTGCTGAGCCACAAGAGATAGTTGAACCCAATAGTCAGACGCCTTCTTAACTTAACTCAGAAGAGTTTATTTAACAAAAACAGCAAAAGGGAACAAAATGTCCTTTGTTTAGAGTTAGGTTACAAAACAGCAAAATCTTCAGACCAGAAAGGGTCAAAAAGAGTAAAATAGTCTCCAAAACAAAACATCAGAGAAAAACAGCAAAACTAATCATAGGAAAACAATTCAAAAATACTTTCAAAGAATAGATCTTGGAACTAGAGCAGACTTACGGCAGCAACTTGCTTAGGAACAATAATAACCAAGCAAAGATGCAAAGGAAGTAATCAGCTTAAATAGACTGCCCAGAATGAGAAACGTGAAAACAATAACACTGATTATGAAAGGCACAATGTTGACGTGAGGGCACATTGGGGACCTCTAGTGGACAAAATAACACATTGCAAAACAAAAGCTCTGACAGGTTTTGAATTGAATATGTTGATAATTTCATCATAATAAAATTTTTCGGTTGGTACAGATTTTTTTTTTATAGCTGTTTAGGAGATTTTATTGCAAGCATTCAGGTGCTGGATAACGTCTCTCTCTTGCAGACTTTCTCAGATTTGCTCTTGTTCTTATTTATTTATACAGCACAGTTATCAGTGAAATTATCAGTGAAAATTGCAAATGCATGACCATATAAGTACTTGTGAAATCTTTGGATGCCAAAAATCACTTTTTGTTCAACTGTGAATAACGCCTCTCTGTAGGCGTTAATGTTCTTGACATTACTCCAAGGGGTCTACACATTCTGCCCATTTTTGCACTGCGAGTACCCTGCACCAATCCTATCACAAACTAGAATGAGTTCTGAATCCAGATCCATGGAACATCTTCTCTCAGCAGCATATGTAGAGTAGTAATGGGAAGTTGGGATCATTTTACCGACTCTTGACTTTTGAGTCTCGTTCAGCAAAATAAACAAATCTTTTTTAGTTCTTTGAGTTCAAGTTGTGCTTTTTTAAAGAGAGGCTTATTATTAAAAGCCAGTTTGAAGGTTTTGGGGACATAACCAAATGATGATGACAAATACATAATAGTCAGAAAAGGATCTATGAGTTCTGGAAGCACCTCTTTTAGGAGCTTAGATGGTATAGGGTCTAACATACATGTTGTTGGTTTAGATGATTTGACAAGTTTATACAATTCTTCCTCTCCTAAAGTAGAGAATGATTGGAACTGTTCCTCAGGGGGTCTATAGACAAGTTTCCCGGCCACTTCCGGTTTACTTCCTGTTTCTGCCAAGAATTTCCGGCGCGGGCTGAGTAGTGGTGCAAAAATGGCGTTGGAATGGCAACATTCGACCGAAAAGCTTGTTAAAAATGGTGTTTTGACCATTCCACATCCAAGTAAGGTAACATCATGGGCGGACAACATGTCGATATGGCCCAGCATAACAACATCCAAGATCTTTTCTTATTTTATTGATTCCATGGCGGTGGATGGGAATGCAATTAATAACCTGAAAAGCTCTGAGGCGTTTCAGTATCTCCATTCAGACAAAGTGGGCTGTGTACTTTTACACGATATGGGCAGTTTAATTTACCTAAAGGCCGATGTTCAACCAAGCCAGTCCGTTAACAATTCAGCGCCTAACGCCTGGGTTTTAGTTACCAAGACGGGAGATGTGGAGACTGCAGGCTGTACCTGTATCGCCGGACCCGGACGTTCCTGTAGCCATGCAGCCGCCGTGCTTTGGAAGATACGTTAGCCCATCTTATGCTTGTATTAAGATGTTTGTATGTAACGTAATCCGTGTGTTAATCTATAACAGAACACGACGAGTAATACAAATGTGTGTGTGTGTGTGCGTATGCATGTGAGAGAGAGATTGTGTGAGAGAGTGTGAACTACCCCTGCCGTTCCCGCACAAGGTTGCAATTCTTAAATGTGATCTAACAAAGGTAAAGGTAAAATATTAACCATAAAAACTGTTTATTGCTTGTACTTGGGATGAAGTAAACATCTGTTGAGTTTTTTTTAACATAAATTGTTTGATTATGTTGAATTAAAAACCCAGAAATGCAGCGGGTATTTTCTTTTATTATTCTTTTCATATTTTTCCAGATTTTTTTATATAAGTCTAACTATACTCAGGCATAAAGGGGTTAAACATTGATGTTAATGTTATTTTGATTTACAAAATGTTTTCTCTAAAAGAATTGTGCTGTGATGCTCAAACCATTATTTAAAAAGTGTGTGATTTTGTTTCTATCTGTCTGCAGGTAGAAAATGCTGTGAGGCAAGGGAAGACAGGGCTTGCCTGCACTGATTTGCAGAATTGCTGGAATGCCGGGACAAAAAGCAATACTGGGCAGCAAAAAATCAGAGATGTGTCTTTCCGAAGACACAGCAGAAATAACCTATACCAACCAGCATCACAGGCATCCTCCTCCAGCATAGTTTCTACACCTAGTCGCAAGGTAAAAGTCCATGAGACACTGGAAGAATGGCAAAATTACTATCTCTCCACACCAATAGCGGCACTTTTCACTGCACCTGGCAGTGGACTAATGTGGCTCACTTTTAACACCAGTCTCCCTGCTCAGTCTGCCGAGACATCAAAAGCTCCACTGCCCCTACATCATGGTGATCACAACACACAACTGGAATGTGAGAAATGTAGGGCATTCTACACCACATACATTGACATGACCACAACCCAATTTATGAACATTGAGCAGCACACAAAAGAACAGAGCAGGGAACAACTGTGGCATGACATGCGACGGGTACGGATAACAGCAAGCACAGCCAAGAATGTGCCAGTTCGGGCTACCACAGCACCAGACAAATTCTTGTCTGAACACCTCCATCCTACCTTTCAAGGTAACGCAGCAACCCGGCAAGGAGCAGAGGGTGAAGAGCACGCCAGGCAATACCTGCAAGACCAAGGTCATGACATCGATGTGAAAGGTTTGGTGGTTTGCCCGAGTGAGCCATGGCTTGCTGCGAGTCTGGATGGTGTCATGAACAGAGACACACTACTGGAGATCAAGTGCCCTGTCTTAGTCAAAAACCAGTCCCTTACTGAAGCACTTGCTGCTAAAAGCAGTGAGATCAATCGTATGCCCACAGGGGAATTCCATCTGTCCTTCAATGGGCCAAAGGGATATTACATGCAGGTGCAACTGGGCATGCACTGCACAGGGCTACGGCAAGCCTTGTTGGTGATTTGGAGTAACACTGAATGTCTGCAGCTCAACGTGCTCTACGACCAAACCTTTGTTGAGGGACATATCTCAAGGCTACACTCCTTCTATTTCACCCACATGTTGCCAAAAGTTGTCGATGACTTCGATGATGGAAGGCTGGAGTTGTGTTCCAGATACATGGATGTTGTAAAATCAGCATGACCTGCTTATGTGTACTGGGGTCATTAGTCATTCATTTTTTAACCACTTGTCCCCTGTTGTCACAAATTTGTGACAAATCCTTTCTAGCTTTTATTTATCTTTATCAAACTGATTTATTTTCTTTTACTTACTCTTATTTATTTTTATATCAGTCACTTATTTCTTTATTTATTGATTTTATTTATTTAATATTTTATTCCAGTCTTTTTCTTTTTGTGATATTGTGAGATTTTTTTCCTGTATTTACTTTGTTTTTATTTAATTATTTAAAAAAATCATCCATTAAGGAGTTAATGAAATTGTCCCTTTGTTATGGAATAGGATCAATAAAAATTAATTCATTTCTTCTCAAATCAATTTGTTTATTGTCATGTGTCAATATTTATTTAATGTACACAGGTTTTTCTAGCTGAAATTATTTATATTTATATATATACATAAAATAAAGGAATATGTACAATTTAAAAAAAACAAAACAACTGCAGGTAACCCAGGTTTTGATTTTCATAGGGACCTAAACCTCATGTGAAAAAGAATAGCACTCACAAGTTTTTCTTAGTTAAAACTTGTTGCCTTATCAATAATCACAACACCAGAAAGGGAACAATAAATTTACACAGGTTTTTCTAGCTGAAAGTATATATATAAAATAAAAAAGGAATATGTAAAAAAAAAAAAAAAAAAACTGCAGGTAAACCAGGTTTTACTTTTCATAGGGACCTAAACCTTATGTGGCAGTCGGATGAATCTTGTCCAACCGCGGGGTCATGGAGATGGGGACAGTTTGGGACAGAATTTTGAAGACTTTAAGTCTTCGGATTGCCCTCTCCACATGTATACGGACATTGGCCACTCGTCTAGTGCGCGTTACCTCCTCATTGGTCAATTGACCACGCTTGTGGGTAAAGGCAGGAATATTCAATTTCACCTTCCTACCTCATCACCAGGCCTTAGGGCCTCCAGAAACCCACTGTTCATAGTGATAAACTTGTCACTGCTTTTATCAGCATAGGCCTCTGATATAAACATTATCAGCCCATGAGGTGACACAGCAACAAGATATTTGGCAGTATTGGTTCCCTTGTAATGACTGAAAGTGGCACTCCTACAGTTAAGGTTTGTTGCTCTCTGAATAGCCGTTTCAGCACAATTGATGATGCAAGTGGTCTGGGGGTGGTTCTTTCTAAAGGATGGTGGCATGTTAGCACGTATAACACTTCTTGGCAGCCAGGCAACCATGGGTTCAAGCTGATCACCCAATGTATCAATCCAGTGAGCAATCACCTTACTTACTTCACCTTTAGACACTTTAAAGCGCTTTGCCACATCCCCTAACACAAGGTTCAGTTTAAGTTTCATGAGGGTCATCAGTATTTGGTCAACAACAGGAATACTACATGATGGTTTACTAAATGGCAACATCGTTTTCACCAAAGTAAAAAAATATACCAGACGCAGTCCTGTGTACAGCAGCGAGGTATCATCATCCAGGAGCATATCATCAGCCACAGTCTGACCCCCAGTCTGCGTCGATTTGTTCACGTGGTCCAACTTTGCCGCGTAGCTGTGGTCAGTTTTTGTTAGGTCCTCCCATTGTGTTGCAGCATCTTTAAACTTCGGCTCGATGCACACTGCTAAAAGACAAACAGCATCAACTATAAATGTATATACCAGTCTAACTAACACAGGACAGAGACACATATATCAACAGTCGAACTTATGAAAAATATCAAGATACACTTACCATCCGATTGCGTGTCACTTGTGTTTCTGTCGAGTTTACGTCTCTTTTGCTGGGGAGGTCGCTCGTATCCCAACCAAAGTTCCGGGAAAGGGTTTTCCTCTGTGGGCTTTTTATCAATGAAGTGATAAGAACAAACAAACAGTCTTTTGGGCGGATTCTTCAACTTCAAAGCCGCTAGCCACTTCCGAGATTCAACATCTGTTTTTGGTTTCTCATACAACGCATACAGGGTAGCACATCGACATTGGCGCCTTGTAGATGGTTGATGGTCGAAACATTCTCCTTCCGACCAAACATTCAGCAATCGCCACGAGTTGTTGCAACCGCGAACAGCACAATATGTCCCGGAGCCGTGTCGGCGTGTAACACCATCCATAATTTACTTTTTCTGCACGCTAACCAAAGACAGTAAAAGACGCTAACTCGCTAACCGGAAATTATCGGCAGACACAACCGGAAGACGTTGGCAGAGTGAAAGGATAATGGCGGCCCACCTATTTCACATAGGAAACTCGTCTATAGAGCATCACAGTCCCGCCCACAGCCCGAGAGAGCTTTGGTGCCGGAAGTAAATTTCCCATTCATTTCTCCCAATTGACTTTCAAAAATCCTTATCTAAAGAGTTTTAGAGCATGTGTGAGGATAACCAGCTACGGCTGAACTCATATAAGCTTACATGTAAGCTCAAGTGATAATGTAACATATTATTTTGAGTGAAAAAAGTAATAGAAAATCCAAAAAAAGTCAAAGGTACAAGACTGTGTACATATTTTAATTTCGAGCGAAGGAACTACTCATCCCATAAACCACCGCGCCTCACTGAATTTGACTGAATCCCACAGCCGTGAACGAGCCTTTTGAGTGACTTCCAAATCTGACGACGGCCGCACAAACTTTTTCCTCCAGTGAATTTTATTTTATATAGTAAATATGCAGTAAAAGCAGTTCTTTCAGTATTAATCGTGTAAATAAATAGTGTTTTATATAGGTTTCGTGTATTGATTTTTATATTTATCATCGTGTATTTTATATATTGTGTGCGTGTTTGAAAGAGGTTAACGATTGCATCAGCAACATGGTGCAGTGCTTTGTACCTGACTGCAATCACCGCTCAGTAGTCAACACATGTCGTTGCCATTTCACAAATGTTCAGTAAATTTTTTATAATTATTTTTTATAATTATATTTTTTATAATTATTTGTATGAAAATATTCTTATAAAATGAAGCAACACCTTTCCCTATGACCTTTTGGACGTGGCTCATGTTTATAACAGTAATCTTGGGGGGTGGACTCGTTTAAAATAATGTAATGTAATGTTTTTTTGTATTTTCTAGTTCAGGGAACAGACACAGTCTCTATAGTGTGATATCTAGGTGAAAGAGTCTCTATGTGCTAAGAATTAACTGACCTCTGTGACGGGAGACAGCTAGTAGACGGTCGGTTTAGCCAGTCTGTCTGCTTCCTGACCTGGGCCCCAGTTAGTCAAGTATAAACTCTAATGTATGAACCTCAACAATGGGGTTGAGGTTCATATGCTGAATCTTGATATATGTGTGAGTCATGATCATGTCCAAATAATTACATAACGACTTAAAAATGACTTTAAAATGTTTAAAATATTAAAGCAGTACCACATTTCATGCAGTTGTATTCTAGGGCTACTATAATGTAAAATAATTAAATCTAAAACGATGTCCTCAGATCAAATTCTGGGTGAGATCAGGATGTGTGGGGTGTTGTGTAGAAAACTGTGCCAAACCACAGGTCAGTCATCTAGAACTGTTTAGATACAGCAGCACAGCTTTTAAAAAGACAAGACAAGGAAGGGGTTTTGCTAGGGTTATAGAAACAAAACAAAATGTTTAAATGCATTAATAACTTAAATAATCATAATTTATTACACTAATTTTACCCTTAAATATAGATTTAGAAGTTCATACTGCAAAGTGTGCACAGTAGAGAATTTAAACAGGTCATCAGGTCTCAGCAGTCATCAGTAACGCTTTATTGATGCCTGCAGCGCCACCTACTGGTCGGAACAGGTACTTTTCAACAGTAACCATATTCAACTTATTTTTCTCATTTGTACATTTTATAGGTCTGGCTTCCGGCCTCATCCGCTTCCAGTTATTTTTAGCTGTGCAAAACAGCTGGTTTTGCAAATGAGTGCTTTCCATATTATTTTAATGCATTTTCTTTATGAACACTCAGTTTTTATAGTGTAAACAGTTTTAACGTTTGTGCTTTTTAAATGGACAAATCTCAATGCGTGTTTTTAAAAGTTAAAGTGGTGCGAACAGATGAAGAAGCTGGTGCAATGGAATTGTTTACATCAAAAACCTTTCCTTTTTATTTGTATTATATATATGTGTGTGTGTGTGTGTGTATGTGTATATATATATATATATATATATATATATATATATATATATGTATATGTATATATATATGTATATGTATATATATATATATATGTATATATATATATATATATATATATATATATATATATATATATATATGTATGTGTGTGTGTGTGTGTGTGTGTGTGTGTTTGTGTTAATTATGTGTGAAAAAAGTGAATCTTCAAAGAGTTTCAGGTCGCCTTTAAAGTTGACCAAATGAAGTTCTTAGCAATGTATATTAATAATCAAAAATTAACTTTTCCCAAATTTGGTCATGATCTTTAGTTTTTTGCTCTTTACTTTTTTGTGAATGATTTTTGTCATTAAAGAAAAATTGGCTACTGCTACAAACATACCCGTGTAACTTAAGACTGGCTTTGTGCTTTAGGGTAACATTTGATTATTAATTAAGCCTATGTTTTTTCATCAGGTTACATATTTGATCACTCAAACCCCTTTATCTAAAACTCTCCACTTAATTATCAGTCTCACACATCTGCCATGTGTGGAGGTTTGTGGTTAATATGCACAGGAAATCTGGGCAGGGATCCTCATTTCAACATTTAACATTTCAACATTCATAGTGTCATAAGATTTGACACTAATTCTAATTTTGAACACTATTTAGTACAGAACCAGGACGCACCGTTTGATATCAAATAGGTTGGTGCTGAACTTAAAAGGTTGTTAATTTACGCAGAACCTGAATGTGGGCTAATAAACTCTTCTCCTAATTAACATTAAAACATATAATTCAATATGTGCTCTGATGGGTTCAACCTATCAAATGATAAATCAGAAGTAAACACTGTAAACAGAAAATTCATTCATTGTCAGTTTTTACATGATTTTCTTCTTTTGCAGAAGCCAAATAAAGAAGTAATGGGTATGTAGGCCTAGTGGCTTTTCTATAAGCAAATGAGGACAATGGAAGCAATCAAAAACAACAAAAGAGCAATGATATATAAGTGCTATAATGCTATAAGTGCTATTAGTCTCAGTTAGCTTAAACCAGTACACAGAACAAATAATATTATACATCAAAATAAAACAGATAGTATAGAAAAAGAATAGAGCAAGCTAGTGTTAGAGGTCTTAAGAATAGAATTAGAATAGTGAGTGCTAAAGTTAGAGGGTCAAATAAAGATGGAAGAGATGTGTTTTAAACCGATCCTTGAAGATGGCTAAGGACTCAGCTGCTCGGATTGAGTTGGGGAGGTCATTCCACCAGGATGGAACATTTAATTTAGAAGTCCGTAAAAGTGACTTTGTGCTACTTTGGGATGGCACAATCAAACGATGTTCACTTGCAGAACGCAAGCTTCTAGAGGGCACATAAGTCTGAAGTAACAAATTGAGGTAAATGGATGCAGAGCCAGTGGTGGTTTCGATGCCTTGAATTTTATGCGAGCAGCTATTGGAAGCCAGTGCAGATTGACAAACAGAGGTGTGACGTGTATTCTTTTCAGCTCATTAAAAATTAATCTTGCTGCCACATTCTGGATTAACTGTAAAGGTTTGATAGAACTGGCTGGAAGAGCAAGAGAGCATTGCAATAGTCCAGCCTGGACAGAACAAGAGCCTGAACGAGGAGTTGTGCTGCATGTTCCGAAAGAAAGGGCTTGATCTTCTTGATGTTGAATAAAGCAAATCTGCAGGACCGGACAGTTTTAGTAATGTGGTCTGAGAAAGTCAGCTGATCATCAATCATAACTCCAAGGTTTTTGAAGGAGTTATGGTTGATGTGCCTAACTTGATGGTGAAATTGTGATGTAACGATGGGTTTGCTGGAATCACAAGCAGTTTGTCTTGGCAAGGTTGAGTTGAAGGTGATGGTCCATCATCCAGCAAGAAATGTCTGTTAGACAAGCTGAGATGTGAGCAGCTGTTGTCGGATCCTCAGGATGGAATGAGAGACAGAGTTGAGAGTCATCAGCACAACATTCTGTATTCCACATGATTAAGCATACAGTAAACAAACATGAATCAGTGATGTTAAATGATGATTTTTCAAATAAATACATACAATATTCCCTCTTCCCAGCTGTTTCAATAAGGATCAGTATTTCTGCTACTGAAGTTAATTCATTTAGCGCATTTTCATAAATGTATCTAATTTTGGGCTTAAATATCACAGCTCATTATTACAGTGAAAATAAGGTGACATATGCCTGACTTCACTTATTAATCCCCAATCACTACATTAATCCATTATTAATCCACACCTTGCATAGTTTTTTTTACATGTTTTTTTTTTTTTATGATCTGTTACACTCAGATGTTCATCACAATACAGAAGAAAAGCTCGGTCGCTACTTCCATTTCATTGTGCTTTCATACAATGTTTTTTTTTTTTTCCTTCTTTCACATAAAATCATTGTTTAGGAGCTGCATATCTGATTTGGTTTCCATTAAGATTTTGTTATTGTGCTTGTTTATAAAGCCAGAATAATAAATCAGTAAAGGTCTTGTTTGAATCCTTCATAATTATTGATATTTAATCACTAATTTGCACATGACTGGGCACCTTTAAATAGTCTTCATATTTTAACCTTAACAACTTACATAATCCTCGACAGAAACTAGATAATGTTCAAAATTAAATTCCCACAGCAATAATGGAAAACATGTCTTGAACACATCAGTACATCTCCAGTGATTAAAATCAATCCTGAGAGGACATCCAGAGAGAGAGCCATATTTAATGTTTCTGCACACTGGATTAGGCTTCAGACAGAATCATCATCCTGTTGAAATAACAAATAGAGGGTGAATTATGCATATTTATGGTAGAAAAAAAAAAAGATGTGTTATGTGGATTTCAAAACACATCAAGGGATAATGGAAAGGATTTACTATTTTACTATTATTTATTATTTCATGGCATTTAGCGCTCATATTTTACACTTGTTGAATTTGGTCCATCCAGTGCATCTGTTTTCTTATTTACGCTCAGTACGAATCTAAGCTAATTGTAAAATATACACTCAATCAAGTTCTCAACAGAAGTAAATTGAGTAAAGAAAAATTGAGTAAAATGTTTACGTGTACTATCTTTGGGAAATGATTTTACTCATCTGAGTTGCCTTTTAAAACCCAAAACATGTAAATTTTTTTGCACCCACTAATAAAAAAAAATATAAGCAATGTGTTACACACACTAATGCACACTGCAAAGGTGGCACAGAAGTGCTTCTGAAGTGGCTTTTAGGTGTCTTTACATAGACTGTTTAATACTGCTCAGAGGTGGCATAAACGCATTTCCACAGCAATTACAACTGCATGCTTGGACACTAGAGCTGAGCTGGGTTAAAGCAGGCTTAATTGCAAGGGCATACATTTTTTTTTTTGTGAGCAGGAACAGAACAGCCTTAACTGGGCAGAGCAAAGATGTCTAAGGGACACATTTTAAGGCAACTCATGTGATGTACTCGTTTCACTTGACTAAGGAGCAATGCTACTTGACAGGTTTTCTCTCCGTGACCCCAGATTGAGGAAATCTTTAAGATCAACGTGAACAAGTGTCACAATAACAGAACTCCGTCTAACTCTTGATTGGATTAATTGAATAAAAACAGCAGAATTCTAACAAATGCAGAAGATCACTCCAACAATGGAAGAAGCTTGGAGACGCACATGGCGGACAATGCAGAATCTTCACATTAAGTAAATAATAAATGGAAAAAGAGCTTGTGTAAATGTTGGCAGAGATCTAACGGAGTACAGCTCAGGTGTATGATATCAGTGCATATGCAGCAGTGATATGAATTACACATCAGATCATGTGAAACTGTATTTGATTACTTGAACATTATAAGAGGGATGATTTGATTGATTTGATTTTGTGGCAAAACAAACTTGTTCTTGATTGTTCTGTGAGGTTTATTCAAATCAGCCTATACCTTATGTTTGAAGTTCATGATAACTGCTATCAAAAATGTCACCAAAACTACCATCAGTGTTGGCTTTACCCTACTGAGATAAATTACTGTATGCGGGATGAATGTGATCAATGAATAAAAGCGAATTTGGGTTCAATTTTAAACTCAACTTTCACCTCACCAAACCAACAAGAAGATATTCAAACTTAAAACCCCTTCAGACCCCTGCATAACAAAAAAAAGGGTTTGCAGACAGCACATTTCAGAGAAAGAAAACCCTTAAACCAACTTGGAAGAAGAAAGACTTGAAGGCACCAGTGATAGGTTTACACACCTGCTATCATCCCATCAAAAAAACTGAATTAAATACTCTAGACAGATTATCTTGAGCTGTAAAACTACATATGAAGAAAAAAAAAGTCTGCTGGAAGTCACAAGATAAATTACATTAATAATAATAATAATAAAAAAACTGTCCTTCAAACATAATTAGCAAATGGTTATTCTCCAAATTGGAATAGCATTTCATATAAAACAAAATAAATATATATATATATATATAGATTTTTTATGTTTTTGGACACAACTCAGTTTTTATTGTGTCAGATTGCGAAAAAAAAAAAAAAAAAAATGTGGCGCTCACTGAATAGTGTCTTTACAGCACTGGTGCTTTCAGTTCATCAAGAGGTTCATAGAGAGAGTCACACCCAAACTGAAGACTGCAGACAACTATTTCCAGCAAGCCCAGCCCTCCAATTACAGCAGTTTGATGGGTCACCCAAACCAAGTATCATCAATTAGTTTCCAGAGGTAAAAATATCTTGCAAGGCAGGATTTGAGAGTTGCGCAGAATGAGAGCAAGAAGTAAAAAAGGGAGAGGAGATTCACCCACACCACAGTTCCCACCCCTAAAAACTGTGCGTCTTCGGCTATACCTTGCTCCTGAAGAGCGGCTTGGCTCCAGGCCCGCAGTACTCATTATAGATGAGTTTGAAGAGGAAGAGGTGGAAAAGCGTGATGAGGGACGCCACACTGAACCAGAAGAGGAAGGGTAGGCCTGGGTACTGCTTGGCCATGTGGTCCTCGTGAGCTAAGATGGCCTTGACGTGCATCGTGTGCCTCAGGTCCTGCAGGTGAGTGAGATCAGTGGAGATGTACAGCAGAGGCGTGATGGGCTGGGTCACCATCACCGGAAACATGTGGCCTCGCAGCTCCGAGGTCAGCTCCACGGGCTCGTTCATGCAGCCGGCCTCGCAGGCGTACAGCTTCACGGGTTTCTCCTGGGGCTTGACGGA
This sequence comes from Carassius auratus, assembly GCF_003368295.1. Taxonomy (NCBI): domain Eukaryota; kingdom Metazoa; phylum Chordata; class Actinopteri; order Cypriniformes; family Cyprinidae; genus Carassius; species Carassius auratus. The sequence continues at coordinate 27,083,436 of NC_039250.1, forward strand.
CACGTGCAGGAAGGGCTTGCCCTCGGCGTCCTGCAGCACGGCCAGGTTGATAAGGTCTTTATTGTAATGGATGCCCCTCAAAGAGTAGCTGTTGTGAAGAACATCCGGGTCGGCCTGGAACTGAAGGTGGTTCTCGGTGAACTGCAGACCGCCGAAACTCAGGACCATGCCTTGCATCATGCCGTGAGTGCCTGCCGCCACGAGGACCTTGCATCCTCTCTTCTGGAAGGTCAGGTTCCAGAGGTTCACCAGCTGCAGGATCTGAGCCACGTTGGAGAGGCGCTCCGGCCACAGGTTCTCGGCGTGCATGGTGGCGTGGCCGCTGAAGCAGTGGTCGGCGTAGTTCAGACTGGACTCCAGGCGCTCCGTCTCTTCTGCGGTCAGTCTCTGGTCCAGGAGGGGCGCTGTGGAGGTCGACAGAATGTAGTACAGCGTGTTGTTGACTGTTCGACTGGACGGAGTATGGGCATCTGTGATCTTTCGGATTTCCACACCTGTAAAGCAGCAAAAAAGACTATGAAACATTTCCTTTTAGGTTCTTTAAATCACATCACACTTACATTTTCCCTGAAGTACACCAACATTTCTTTCTTTTATATTTGTGCAAAAGTAATTGTCATTGTTTACCTTTTGGCAAATTTTATTTTTATTTTTATTAAACCATATATATTTATTTATTTATTTTTTGAACTTCAAGGCAACGCAAGAGAGAAATGTTTACACGCACATTTCAGATCAAATCCTCATGAACTAAACATTATTTTAAGCTTTAAAACTTGAAAATATGAATCATAAGGGAGGCTGGTTGTTTTCATGGGATAAAATACAAAACAAACAGTGTGCAAAGTGGTATAGTATGTTTTCCAGATTTGTCTTGACATGTAAGCCTTGTACAGTAAGTTAACTCAAATCTCATTTTAATTACAGCTGCTGTGCTAGGTCTCCTGTCCTACTTGTTGTTGAAAAGACTAAAATAAATAAAGAAGGCCAAAAGAGATGTAGAATATGACTATATATAAATGACTTTTTAATAAATATAAATGACTTTTTGTAAACTATAGCTCTGTGTGGCCACTATCATCGGGAGTTGGCATATAAAACTAAAACCAGCTCACATATTTATGCAAGCGTGAAGAGCGCTTAATTGCATACTGTCGCATTTGAGTGACAAGACATACTGAAGCTCAACCAATCAGACTTGCATCTCAGACCTCATTCGTTTTTCCTAACTTGTTTCTAATCAGCAGCGGTTACTGTCAAAGACCAATCTGAGACAGGCTGAGATAGATTGCTGGCCACAAACTCTTAAATATACAGCAAAGTGAAGAGAAGAACTTCAATGAAGAACCTTTTAACATCCATGGAATCTTTCCACTGCATAAAAGGTTCTCTATAGTGAATGTTTTTTAGATGCTTAAAATGTACTGAAAAAAAAAATATATATTTTAAAAACTGTTCACTGAAAGGTTCTTTGGGGAACCCAAAATGGATCTTTACGGCAGGTGTGTCCTAAAGAGTTTAGCTCCAACTTGCCTCAACACAACACCCTGCCATAAAGAACCATTTTGGGTTCCCCAAAGAACCTTTCAGTGAACAATTCTTAAAATAACCTTTTTTTTCTGTGTGAGTGAAAGTCATCACTGCAGAAACCACCTTCTGGAGTGCAGTGGCTGGAACAGAAGAACAATTCACCTGACACACAATACTCATATTTGACTAATGGCGGTTTCTAGTTTCTTATCTCCGGTTTCACAGACCAGGCTTAAGACTAGCCTCAGATTAAAATGCATTTCTGAGCCATTTGAACTGAAATACATTTGCATTGACTGATCTTAAAATATATCAGTGCCATTATTTTAAATCTCACCAGAAATGTTTTTTTTTTCTAAGGTGCGTTAATAAAAATGTACAAATTGAACTATGGCCTAATCCTGGTTCCTGGTTTAATCTAAACCCTGTCTGTGAAACCAGGGGGAAGCTGCACAAACAGTGGCATAAGAAATAGTTAACTGAAGGGGAATCAGTCTTATATTTTGGACTCAGCTCAAGACTAACCTAATTATATGTAACCGAATTTAGGTTTACACTTAAAGAAAAAAAAAAATACTTGACTAACTTTTAAAAATAGTTTATGCAACCGGCCTTAAATTAGCAACATTTTTAATACTTATTTATTTCTTACTTTACTTTTTCCAAGGGGATTTAAATTTTTTTGAATTAAAATTAAAATGCACAGTTTGTCCTCATAACAAACTGAACACTTCTAAGATTAAGAAAAAAAATCATTTTGTGTTGATATGACCCCTAATTTTATGAATTTTTGTCTTCTGTTGAACACAGAATTTTATATTTTGAAGAATGCTTGTAGCAAAAGTTGCTGGTAGCCACTGTCCTTCACAGTATGGAAAATAAAAAAATACTAATACTGTGCAAGTCAATGGTTGCCAGCAGCTGTCTGGTAACAAACATTTTTCAAAATATTTACTTTTGTGTTCAACAGAAGAAAGAAACTCATAATGAACCTGAAATGCATATACTGATATATTTTTTTAAGTGAATAATTTATGTCAGACTGTGCTCAATCAACTCGCCAGATATGAAGAGGTCCGCCCATGCTTGCTGGTGCTCTTTCATCAGCTCTTCCACATTTGCTCGGAGGACATCCACCATCTCTCTCTTGACCGCTTCTCTCAGTTTCCCGAGGCTCTCGTCCAGTTTCCCGCCCTCGGTGGGCTCCGAGGTGTGAATCACACTCACCAGGTTTTCTAAGTATTCAGATTTGGCAGAAACCTGAATCTTGGCGCTCAGCTTCTTTGTGGCCACCACCACCAGCACGGTGTCCTTCTTTTCCGTGAGCACCCGTCCTGAGGAGAGCACAAACTCCTTCTCCTCCATCTTCTCCGCGGTGCTCCTAAACGACAGAGACTCAATAGAAACCAGGTCGATGGAAACCGGACGGTCTGTGGGGTTCGTTACGTGAACCCTCTGAAGATAAACATTGGGTCGGCTGCGATGCGCAACAAACTCCTCTCGGATGACGACGCAGTCGCGAGGAGACGCTGTTAGGATGCACCTGCTGGAAAAAACAGAGCCTTTTGTGTACCTCAGCATCATTCCCCGAGCTTCCGAGCGTGTTCCCGGGATCTGCAGGCGCACTATCGGCCCGTAGTCTGTTTGGAGAACCGGCGCGGATCCAGGCTGTGAAGATGAAGCTACCCAGAGTTTATTAGAGTCCAAATCCACCAGGAAATGTCCATTACCGACCACAAACGGGACAGTTTCTGTGGTCTGGGGAGTGAGTACCACTCCCTCCCCTCGGTCCACCAATGACACCCACCTGTGAAGATCAGTCTGCAAACAAGCCCCCGCCGCTCCTCCAGAGTCTCGGGACATGCTGAGAAACCTCAGGAGCCCATCTGAGCTCAGGTACCAGTAGAAAATGAGGAGGAGCAGTAATCCCACCAGGACACGGCGGGCCCAGCTGCTCGAGAGCAGACCTGGCAGACCCTTTAACCTCTGCTGAAGCCACATGTCTGGCTGTCTTTTGCTCCAAATGCTCTTTGATGGACTGAACATAAACGCCTGCTGTTCCTCAGTCGAGGGCGATCCCTACAGGACTTCCTGACAGCAGTAAAAGCTTGGAGTGGAAACAGCTCTGACACACATAGTAGGATAACCTTATCAAGCTTGACTTGAAGAGTTGAAGTAATTTCTTCAGTCACAGAGTTGTGGATTTCCTACTTCTCCATTAAAGAGGCAAACACGCTTTTCCGTGCAAAAAACAAATCCAAAGTTTGTTAAACGAGCCACTTGTATCTGCAAAGAGTTGGCATTTATTGCAGCGCTGTAGTTGTTGTTATCAGACTCGTCAGGTGACTAAACGTTAGCCAAAACATTTCTGCTCGTCCTTTCCTCGTTTACTTTAGCGCCTCGAAGCAATGTTTGCGTTGCGTAATCGCGTGTTTCTGACAGATTTGAGTTATTTCTTCGTTTGTTTGTTGTATTTGCTGTGTGTACATGTCATCTCTCAGCCAGCTGACTTCTCTGTTTGTGGAACCGAGCAGGCTGCCGTAAAAATACCGGAAGTGTCGAAGCCCAAGAACGGTCGTAGTTCAAACTGGACTAAGCGCTGTTCTGGGATCAGCCCTTAGAAGCACGTCTAACGTCATTGTGACGTAGTAATGGAAGACAAAACTGATCCTGGACCAGCATATAAGACTGACCTGGGGACTTCGAAACGGCTTTACGGCATCGAGTGATGACTGCTGCCCTCGCTGTTTTATTTGAGCTGTGTGTGCGTGCGTGTGTGTGTGGGTGCGCGCGCGCGCGTGTGCGTGTGTGTGAAAAAGTAACGTTATCTGAAAAAAGAAACGAAAAAAGGGGGTCTGTATTTACTTATTTTGCGTAACCTATTTGTAAATTATTATATTTTTATTTGTTTTGGTGACATTCGATAAATGCACTTAATTTATTCTGATTATTTCGAAATGCTTATATCATTCTCATAATAAAAGCTTTCCTGAGAGAAGAACAGTTTATCGACTTTGAAACGGCTTTACAGCATCGAGTGATGACTGCTGCCCTCGTTGTTTTATTTGAGCTGTGTGTGCGTGCGTGTGTGTGCGCGCGCGCGTGTGCACGTGTGTGAAAAAGTAACGTTATCTGAAAAAAGAAACGAAAAAAGGGGGTCTGTATTTACTTATTTTGCGTAACCTATTTGTAAATTATTATATTTTTATTTGTTTTGGTGACATTCGATAAATGCACTTAATTTATTCTGATTATTTCGAAATGCTTATATCATTCTCATAATAAAAGCTTTCCTGAGAGAAGAACAGTTTATCGACTTTGAAACGGCTTTACAGCATCGAGTGATGACTGCTGCCCTCGTTGTTTTATTTGAGCTGTGTGTGCGTGCGTGTGTGTGCGCGCGCGCGTGTGCACGTGTGTGAAAAAGTAACGTTATCTGAAAAAAGAAACGAAAAAAGGGGGTCTGTATTTACTTATTTTGCATAACCTATTTGTAAATTATTATTATTATTATTATTATTTTTTTTTTTTTGGGTGAAATTCGATAAATGCACTTAATTTATTCTGATTATTTCGAAATGCTTATAATATCATTCTCATAATAAGAGCTTTCCTGAGAGAAGAACAGTTTATCTGCAATTGCAACCTGGCGTTGTTTACGTTGTATTATATATTGAATAAATATTGTTGACCCTACTGTAAATTGTAAATGTGGTCATGGAATTATTATTATTAGTTAGTCTGGCTGGCATAATGTCCAATTTACTATTAGGCTACTGTACATTAAAATTCAGATTTCAAATGGAAGGTTATAAATGTTCATAATTAAAAGGTTATAAATGTCCCTTTATGCCTAGCACGAATTGTGGCGTTGTTTATTAGGACATAAGTTTAAAATGCATATTAACTACATGTAATCATATTAATATAATATTCAAGTATTGTGTTTTAAATGACTGAAAAAGCTGAAAATTATTTACTTTTACTGTTGAAAAGCCTATGTGTCTAATTTCAAGCTTACACGGGATGACAGGTGTTCAACAAAACTTATATTTTTCTTGTTTTTAAGACAAGCTTTAACCATGAGAAATATTTACTGACGTAATTATTATTATTAACAATTTTAAGTAGCCTATTATTATTATTTCTTCCCCCAGATACATTTAAACACAAATTGGGACAGACATAGTTGTCACACACCTTTTTCTGAATTTCTCGGAATAAGTCAAAATTTTGTCAAACAGTGGGCTCCTTCTCTGTTGTGAGGTCAGGGATCTTCCGCTGAAGCCCAGGGGTGGGGAAAGCCAAAAGTGGGCAGGCTTGGGATTGTTCGGGAATCTACAACTAACTTTCTCTCGAGGAAAGGCCTTATTTCATCAGACGCCGTTAACTGTGGAGGTCTGAAGAAGAAGAACGGGTCAGAAATGAGAGGAGTCCTGCTCGTCCTCGCGTGTTTGTTTGCGACATTTTCTCCGCTTGACTGTAATCAGCAGGGCTCGATCCCCGAGGGTAAGGCTCAACTTCAGCTCATCACAGATCAGATAAACACACCGCTTCTACACACGATAACCGACCTCTCTACTGCAGTTTCAGGTTGATTGTTAAGGGTCGTTGCAAACCTGACATGTTAGGAAACGTTAGCGAGACTCAGCGCTGACGTGGACCCACACAGATATGATATCATATTGTAGTAAAAGTGTTTTCTTTATTATTGTTTTTTTCTTTCGCGCATTGATTAGCATTTTATAACCACAGTATACAACAAATACCATGGTTAAACTATGATTCGTTTAGCAAAACCATTGGTAATATATGGAGACCATGGTTTATACCAGTTTTTATTTATTTGTTTATTTATTTTTTTGTAGTAGAACTATGGTGATAAATTACAGCAAATTAAAAAAAAAAGTTATTACATTTCTCTAACTGTTAATAAAAGTAACAGAAAAGCGAAATGTGAGTTCAACAAAACATTTTGTTACATTGTAGCTACACGCTGGTTTTCTCCTCGACGGATATTTTGTAAAGTAACGGACGCTGGAAGACTGCGCTGCAAGAAAGATCTGACAGACTGACAGAAAACGCCTAAAGAAGTATCACTCTTTTTCGGCAGAATTAGCTTCCTTGCGCCAGGTTTTAGTAGTGTGTAAGAGTAAGTTAATATCCCAGCTGTGCCTTGAGTTCCTGTGTGATCCTCAGAAGAAGAGCAGTGATGTGGGAGACCCATGAGGATGTGCTCGTGCAGCACGTACACACACGAGCTGACCAACACTGCTGTGTGTGTGTGTGTGTGTGTCTCAGGAGATCTTCTGGTGCTGACTGTGGCCACGCAGGAGACCGATGGCTTCAGACGCTTCCTGAGATCTGCCAAACACTTCAACTACAGCATCAAGGTGAAGCACTTCATCAGCAGCTACTGTGTGAAATAGTTATGAATAAATACAATATCTAGTAATGGGCAGTTCAACATTGAGCTTATTAATAAAGTGCAATCTTTTGTATCTATACATCACAAAATCTCATCTAAACACGTTTACTCTGAGGTTTTTTTTTTGTGCGTGCAGTAAAAGATAAATCATTTTAATTTTTTAAGTGCTGACACAGAAGGACCCAAGTGGCACGTTGATAGCGTTTTTATTTATTTTGTAATAATTTTTGTAATCAATTATCTTAGTCTAAATGATTAAAATCGTTCAGTTTACTGTTGCTTTATTAATGACTAATCCTGGGGAATTAAATATGTAATTATTCATATGCCTGTATATATGTCACAGCAAGAAAAGATGAATCTTTTTCACTTGGCTTTTGCTCTGTCTGTCAATGGTTATTCAATTATTCAACTAAATGGTCAAAATACAAGTGTAAATATAATAATAAATTTAGTATGTTAATTTCCTGTAATTACACCTTAGTTAATGCATCATCGTCCTGTATACTAAACTTGCCAAAACGGTAATTCTCAACATTGCAATACATCATATCATAAAGCATAAATCATTACTACTGTACCTTTCATGTATTCTGATGAATATAAATATATTGTATGTCTAGTATTGACCTGTCACATGCAGCAGATATTACCATGATGTATGCTCAAAAACCAAAAACTAGGCTTACTTTTAGCAACAAAAATGTTATTTCTAATGTTTTTATTGCTTCTTCTTCTTGATTTCAGGGTTAACTAGGACGTTGACATTTTTGTTAGCTGCACCCTATATAACACAGTTGATGGTCTGTAATCCGCAGACTGCTGCCTGACATTCGTCTGCTGTTTTTTAGGTTCTCGGAGGGGGTGAAACATGGACAGGCGGAGATTACATGTCTCCTCCGGGTGGAGGGCAGAAGGTGCGCCTGCTGAAGTCTGCTCTGGAGGACATACAGGAGGAGAACAGAGTCATTCTTTTTGTGGACAGGTACTAACGTCCATCATATGCCGATTCGCCTGGACTGTCTCAGCGATCAGTGTTGAGCATTGACAGTAACGAGTGTTTATGCTCGGGCTTTCCACAGCTATGACGTGATCTTTTCTTCTGGTCCGAAAGAGCTGCTGAAGAAGTTTCAGCAGGCGAAGCACAGAGTTGTGTTTTCTGCCGAGACGCTCATCTGGCCGGACCGTCACCTGGAAGACAAGCATCCTCATGTCAGAGAAGGGAAGAGGTTCCTCGGGGCAGGAGGTATGTATTCCTCTCTTCTTCTCTAACTGCTACTCAAGAGCTTTAGATGCACCATTAGTTTTGGATTCATGAATGTTACGAATCATTATTTACACTTATTTCACAAGACGTCAATGTCCTTTTCTACAAACATTTTATTCAACTTTTTCAAAATGATTAATGCATCACTGTTTTTGCGTTTTTATTCAATATATGAAGGTGTGTAACCTGATTTGTTGTATATTCCATCATAATTGTACAATATTATAATATTTTTTTACAGGCAATTTTGCTAGTTTTATTGTAAATGAAACAAAAAAAATATTTAAACACAATTACAGTCAATACAGAAGCCAACTCAGAAACTGGAGCTCTTAAAGAAAATGAAGAGACTTCATAATTATGTTGTGCTGATGTGCGTACATCTCATAAATACAATCTTTCCAATGTGACTTGAATGCATCAGATATTTCACCACAAAATCCAAAGAGTAAATTAATAAATGTAATTTTGTTTAAATACAAAGAGGCTCTTTTTAGGGCCATTAAGATCACATTTTAGTATTGTAATACAACAGTAAAAAAAAAAAAAACATAATACCGGTAATAATTGTCCTGTTCAGTGTACTATTAAAAAAATGTCTTTGAAAAACAATTACCATTAAAGCTTCTTATATACAATTATATTTGACTTTTCTGATTACAGTAGGTGCTATAATTAGGTTTTTATTTATTTCAAAAGCCCTATGATTATGAAATTATTAGTTTTACAGTTTTGGATGGAAAGGTGCATGGAACAGATTGGAAGCAAATCATTGCATGTATTACAGTCCCTATATCAAATCTCACTTAAGCTTATATATACTAGTCTTTGTAGAGAGTTAACTTTACCAAGGAAGAACTGCTTTACTAAGACATTTGAGGCTTCTTCCTTTTTTACTTTCCTTTCTCACAATCTCTCAGAAAGTCCCAGAAACACTCATACTTATAGAGTGATGTCAGAAACTAACAAACAGATGTGAAATAATCTTTATTGTCTTTATTGCCATCGGTGGTCTCTGAAAATCTGCTCTCTTCCTTCTTTTCATGACTAATAATTAAAATACACGTTTAAATCATCCGATTGCACATCTAAACCAGATACTCACAGGTTTTGTGTCTATTTATAGGCTTTTACAATTATAACGCTACATGTTTTTTGTTTTTTTTTAGGCTTCATTGGCTATGCACCTAACCTTAAAAAGATGCTTTCGGACTGGTCAGGTGCAGACAGTGACAGTGACCAGCTCTATTTCACCAGGATATATATCAACCCTGAGAAAAGAGTGAGTGTTTGAGTATAGTTTGTTGGGTGTAGTGTTGTTCCCTAAAACTTTATTGCACCATTTTTAAAGATATTTAGGCTTGTTTTCAGAATGCACATTCAAGTTCACAGTTTCAGAAATGATGCATATTAAATGTGTTTATGCTGCGTTTTGACGTTTCCTTCCCTGTCATTTCCTCTTTAGAAGTCTATAAATATAACTGTGGACAGCAAGTGCAGATTGTTCCAGAATCTCCACGGAGCTCTTGGTAAGTGTATAATTTTGTGTTCTGCTTTAGAAATAAAGCTGTTTTAGGAGGCTTCTGCAAAAATCTCACTAGCATCAGCTCTGTGAAGAAAAACGTCCTTTTTTATGGTCTCCAAAAGTGCAGCGTCAGTACAGTTCTTGCTCTTTGATACCTGCTGGGAAGTTTCCTCTTTCTGTAGCCTTTCAGTTTAATGAGGATTCGCTAATGCAATGCTTTGCTGAGGGTCTCAAATGCTGATTGGTTTCATGTGGACCGGAGCTCGTATCTGAGCTCAAAGCTGTGCTCTGCTCGGCTGCCGGCTGTAGTTTTGACTCACTGCCAGATTGTGGGAGGAGAGCGACTTTCCCAGTTGCTTGTAATGGCACATTTCTGGAATGTCGGAGCTGACTGCGAGATGTGCCTGAGCACACGTACACCATCCCAGCTGGATACTACAGCCCAGGTGGAGCTGGAGCTTCAGTCCGTTTTGTTATCACAGCACATATATATATATTTATGTATGCTGCCATTTGTAAGAGATTAATAACTGTAAAGTAAACAAGGGTTTTGTAGACTACTAGTTCATGTAAGTTCTCATTGTGTGGATCAGTAATTCAGTTTAAAGTGTCTGATTAAAATGACCTGAGAAACTATAGCCAGATTTTTATCTTTAGATTCACTTTGCAATTGATAACAAAATTGGCTATTTCCTGGTCTCAAAGTGTATTTCCATAAATAAATAATAAATGGTGTTGTTATACTGTAACCATTCTGTACATTAAAGTACAGAGTGGTATTAATTGACCGCATTTACTTATTAAAGGATTAGGGTTAAGATTAGGGTTTGATTTATTATGGAATGATTTACAGTTATTTATGGAAGCCTGTTTCTGTCACTGAAAAAAAAAAAAGTTTATTGTGACTTTTTAAGACAGTTGACTTTTTTCACTGAATTGCATAAACTCACAATTGCAAGTAATAAAGTCAGAATTGCGAGATAAAAACGAACAATTCTGACTTTATTCTCACGATTCCGAGTTTAAATCTCAAAACCCTGACTGTGTTTCTTGCAGTTCTTTTTTTCTTGCAATTTCCTGTTTATATCTTGCAACTCTGATTTTATCAAATGCAATTGCAAGTTAAAAGTCATAATTTTGAGATATAAACTCACAACTCTGAGAAATAAAGTCAGAATTGCATTATATAAACTCGCAGTTGTGAGTAAAAGTCCAATTTGGGGGGGGGGGGGGGGGGCAGGTTGATATGTTCTCACACAGTTCTGAATATAACTCTTAATTGCGTTTTATAAACTCAGTATTATGAGATAAATAAATACATTTTGAGAAAAAAGTCAGAATTTTGTTAGTATCTCGCAGTTCTGACATTATTTCTCAGAATTGCAACTTTATTTTTCCTTATGTCTTTATGTTAAAGTTTGTATCACGCAATTATGAAAATCTTTTTTTTTTTTATTATTCTGTGACGGAAACCGGCTTCCATAGTTATTGCATCAGTAAGTATAAGTAATGTGAAACAAAGCACTGTACAACAAAGTGATACAAACCCTGTAAATGCATTGCATATTAATATTGATGCAGTAAGTACAACTTTTTGTAAGAAAGCAAGAAGAAGAACATTACGAAACATTACGCTGCAATGAATCCCCCATTCATCCTCTGTTAATATCACTTTTCCCAGTTCTTCATCATCTGAAAAGTTCACTGTTTCAGCTTCAAAAGGCTGTTTAAAAAGCCTCCTTTCTCTTTCTAGATCAGAGGTATCCATTACAGATACCCAAGAGAGATTCTTTCAAACATTTATGGAGGAAATCCTTTATAAGTGGGCCAGTGGATACTTATGGCCATTTAACTGACCATATAACTACTGCACAATGATTCAAGCAGAATTCAGCCTCAGCACTAAAGGAATATGTTTGTGTAATTTTAATCAGAATGCTAATGCTAATCATTTTTTAATTGCATGAACAGATGAGGTGGTGCTGAAGTTTGAAGATGGACGTGTGCGAGCCAGAAATGTGCTTTATGACACGCTGCCTGTTATTATTCATGGCAATGGACCCACCAAAGTAAAACCATTTACTGTTATTATCTAAATAACTGTAATGCGAAAGCAAGATCTTTTCTCTGGCTTTCTGCCTTCTTCAGTTGAATCATCTTCATGACATGCTGTTTCTTTCAGCTTCAGATAAACTACCTAGGGAACTATATCCCAAATCTGTGGACGTTTGAGACTGGCTGCACAATTTGTAATGAGAATCTGCGACCGCTTTCTGGACTCCAGGTGGGCCTTACGTTTACTAGTATTATTATTATTATTATTATTTATTTTTTCTGCATGTAATGCAAGGGACTCCATACAATTTCATTATTAAATATTGTTATGAAAATGGATATAAAAAAAGATTAAATCATTATATGTAAATTAACAAAAGTCTAATAGATGCCCATTTTTCAATGTCATAAGAATTCATAGACACTTCTATAAGTAGCGAAAACATATACATTTCAACTGAAATGAAGCTTTAGGTGAATTATTGTTTGGTTCATGAATTGTTTGTCTTTATGGTCTGCAGGAGAGTGAATATCCCGTGGTGGTCATCGGGATCTTCATCCAGCAGCCCACACCCTTTGTCACTGTGTTCTTTGAGCGCTTACTTAACCTCAAATACCCCAAAAACCGGATCCAATTATTCATCTATAATGAGGTAAAATTTTATGTTCAGATTTATAACTCTATGCATTTTTTAACAGTTAAGCAGTAACACTTTATAATAACTATGTTTTCATCCAAAGTTACGAATTAAGGCCTTAATGAACGCGAACGCGAAAATTGGTGCGATGACGGCACAAAAAAATGGCAACAAAAGGCTAAGATTTTTTTTCGTCCTGACTGTCGATTTTTTTTTCCATCGCTCTGCGGCGAAATGGGCCGTCCAATGAGATTTGAGCTTAGATCACATGCCCAGAGCAGCTGATTTTGCTCAAAAAAGGGCGAGAAGTGTGGCGCTGTTTCGAAAACCAGTGTAAACAAACACCAAAGAAGAGTATCCTGCAAGAGATTATCTTTGGTATCCGAAAACAAATTAATTTTCACATGTCCTAAATATTAATTTAAGTTTATGTGATCTGGCGAGCACTGTCTGTTTTCTTCCATGTGCGCGAGTGTTATGAGTCCAAGTGCGTTCAATCTCAAGATCTAACGTAAAAAAAAAACATTAAATATGAGAGCAAATAGACATGATTATGACGATATATATTCTGTATGCTTTGTATATTCTTGTAAGCATTATAGATAGTTTGGTTATGCTGTATATTGAGCAGTGGATGATGTTAAATCCATATAGAAAATAGATATCTGAGGAAAATTGCGTTGTTGGTCAGCGCCACCAAGTGTGCAGGCGAGAATACAATCATTTCACGCTCGATGTGAAAGCACTAGGGCTGTGAATCTTTGGGTAGATAGCAATTACTTTCGATTCACGATTCATAGGTTTTTGATTCGATACAAGAACGATTTTTATGATTTTAGAAAGATTAAATTTTATTTGATTCGATTATAACAATTTGATTCTGCATTCTTTAAGTGCATTCACAGGATTGATTCTTTGCTTAGGTAATGCTTAGGGGGCAAATTACTCTTAATTACTACTAATTTCTATTAGCCTTTATGTTTAGAGAAGCACAGGTTAGAGGGGAAAAATACTTTTGTCCATCGTTAGATGCTAGTTTAATGATGCTATGGCATGACATGTCAAATGTGAACATGTATTTAAGCCAAGATTTTAAAATTGAGCTTTGAAAGTAATATGCATAGGCTAACATTTTTTCACACCAGAGGCATAGACATCATTTTAGAACTGACAGAAATGAAAAATACAATAATTTTGTGTATGTATTATTATTATAATAATAATTATTATTATTTACAAGGAATTATTTTCTTATCTATTACTTTACATTTGCTGTAAGAAATCAATCAATCATTTGTAATCTGTAATTTTTCCTAATGGCAAATTTATGATTGTTTTATATACTACAAACAATTATAAAAATGGTACCAAAACTTTCATGCATCTGATTATCAGATAACCCTTGTGCTCTTTTTTCAAGGTTGTTGTTAATGATGTGGTTATTTCACCAGTTTCCTTGGAACATTCGGTTCACCAGCATTGTTAAAACACATTTATCATTCAATGGAGCTGTGCGTATGCTTTAGACTCTTACATTTCTGCTCCGTCCATGCAATAAATACGCAGCTTTCGACTGCTCAGGTAACGCCGTCAGTAAGATGCCAAGAGCGAATGAAAAGATACAGAAAAGTAAAGCTACTTCACTTTGGCATTACTGACCAAAAGTCCTAAGAAGAGATCACACATTATCTGCTCCGAAAACGTGTCAGTGAGACAATCCTGTGACAGTCATGAGCACTAAACAGTGGAGCGCGTGAAGGAGAGATGCGAGGCACAAACACTGTTTAAGATCTCCATTAATTTGTGCGTGTAGTATTTTAATGTGTATATATTTTGAAAGCATTGAATTGCTATAGAAATCGTGATTCATTCGACTCTTAGCGTTTTAAATCGATTACTGTCTGAAATCGCAATTCACGATTCAAAAATCATGTTTAAAGATCACTTCATTGAATCTTCAGGGTTTGTAATCGATGCAGAAAACGAGTGAATTGTTACACCCCTAGAAAGCACCGTTCGTCTGCGATTTGCATCGTTTTTTCGTATCGCTTTTTAGCATCACGCTCAGTATGAAACGGCCTTTAAAATTCCCAATTGTCCTCATTTGAGTTTATTTTTAAAGGCACAATGAGGTAATTATATATAAAGTGAACATTACATGTAACTTAGAGTTATGTGAATCAGGAAATTGATACAACTGTCCTGTTCTGTTTAATACATTGTGCCTGACTGTTGAGTATAATATGATATTCCTTTCATAAGTTGAGTCTTTATTGTTAAAGGCGTATCAGATCAGATTGAATGTCATTAAACACCAGTTTTTCACATGAACCTTTTGTTTATTAATGAATCGGGTTGCCTACGTTGCTCATTATTGTCATTCTTCATAGATGTTTTTGTATGTTGAATACATATAATGAGATTGATATCTTTTGCAGGAATCACACCACGAACCCCACGTACGCACGTTTCTAGAGGATCACGAGTCCGAATACCAGGGAGTGAAGCTGATTGGACCAGAGAAGGATATAGATCCTGTGACCTCACGTAACATCGGCTTGTAAGTGGGCTTTTCAATATTTATTTTTTATTAAAGTATTCAATAATGACCATATCAAACAGCATATAGTTTGTCATTGCACACACTAAGCTCCTCTGTGCTTTGAATATTCCATTGATCTCTTTTTTTCTATTTCTATTTCTGCAGCGATATGTGTCGAGATAACATTGACTGTGAATACTTCTTCAGCATAGACGTGGATGTGGTTTTAAAGAATGAAGACGCACTTCGAATCCTTATTGAGCTCAATAAGTAAGTGAAGAAGTAAGACTTGAAGTGTAGAATGAACTTGACAAATGAAGGCAATCATGTTTTCTTTGCTGAGTTTATGTTCTCTATTGAAATATAGCAATGTAACTGGTGCCTTTAAAGGAATATTACAGATACTTAACAAGTGCATGCACAAATACTACAGGTACAGTTATGCACTTAAAATGAAAACTGGTGGGTCACATTAAAAGTATAAATATGAATGTGTTTTATTACATGGCTTACATGAATTATACTACTTTCTAATGAATTTTCAGCATCATTACTGCAGTTGTCAGTGTCACATGATCCTCAAAAATCATTCTTATCATGGTAAACATTAGTTATTAGTATTAATGTTGAAAACGGTTTTATAAATATATTTATTTGTGTAAATTAATTGTATAATTGTAATTGCATAATGTGACTTTCAAAAGCTGGAATTTATTTGTTAGAATATGTAAACTCAATATTTTAACTAATTGCAAAAGCTGAATAATTAATAAATGTCTACTTAATAATCAGTGAAATAATCGATGATGATTAATCTTTCTAATAAACGTTACATTAAATGATTATCAAAATAATATTTTGTTGCATCTCTAATTGGAATTTATTTTTGTTTTTCATAGGCCTTTCATTGCACCAATGATGACCAAACCCGGGCGTCTGTGGACAAACTTCTGGGGCGCTCTCAGTGCGGATGGGTACTACGCCAGATCAGAGGACTACGTAGACATAGTTCAAGGACACCGCGTGTAAGATGGTGTTTAGTTCATTTCATTTGTTCTGTGATATGATTGAGAATCCACAGAGATACACTACAAGTCAAAAGTTGTTTTACAATATATATATATATATTTTTTTTTTGGAAGAATTCTCTTCTGCTCACCAAGCCTGCATTTATGCAAAGCAAAACATTAATAATGTGAAATATATTATTACTATTTAAAACAACTGGTTTCTAATTTAATATATTTAAAAATGTAATTTACTCCTGTGAGTCAAAGCTGTATTTTCAGCATCATTACTCCAGTCCTCAGTGTCACATGATCCTTCAGACATCATTCTAATAGGCTGATTTGATGCTCAAGCAATTTTTTTTTATTACTAATATTATCAATGTTTAAAAAAGTTGAGTACATTTTTTCAGGATTCTTTGATGAATAGAAAGATCCAAAGATCTGCATTTATTGGAAATAAAATGATTTTGTAACAGTATACACTATTTTCAAAAGCTATTTTTTTGGGGGGATGCTTAATTTAGCATGGATGCTTTGAATTGATCAATAGAGCCCGACTGATAAGGGTTTTTGGGGGCTAATGCCGATACCGATATTATGGAGTAAAAAAAAAGACTAATACCGTTATGTCAGCTGATATTCTTTATGTGTAAGCTACATTTTAGTAAAGTATAGTCAAAAGTTTGGACACTTCCCAATCGTTTGTCCAAACTTTTGACTGGTATTGTATATATAATACCGTATATAGCCTACGTAAACATAATATAAACACAATTTTTTGCAATGTTAACTCAAATGTGGTGATCAAACACTGATGTGACAAATATGTAGTGGAGGCATGCTATTTAACAATTTAACAATAAACTTTATTATTCAAAATGAGTGACATCAGTGCACTCAACAGTAAACTTCACTTATTATAAATAACTTAACACAAATAGAACTAAATGTATATAACTTGAGTTAATAAATCAAAAAAGGTAACTGTGTAAGGCAAGCAAGCTACTGCCAAACCAACAGGGGCATTTTCCAAATGTAAACACCAAAAATGAATAAATAATCATAATGAATAATATTTTTTTTTTTCACAAACTCTGTATTGTGTATTTTCTGGTTATCTAATGAACATGCAGAAAATGGGTATTTAAATCATCTTTTTGCAGTTTTAATATTCACAGACACAGTCTATATTGATATATTTACTGGCCTGTTTTTTTTTTATTTATTCATCAAAAATAAGACAAATTTCACGAAATTAGCGTTTATGTCCATCTTTATGACTGGATTCCGCTATTCCATCGATGTTTTCTGCATCGCTGAAATCATAGGGCCCTACTAATGTAGCAAACGAATATGATAAGCTCATTGTGAGAGTAAAAGACTGGGACATTGTTGTTCATTTACTTAGCATTGAGTCTCTCCAACTAGGTAACAACGTAGCGTTAAATCACAACTCAAATGGACTCAAGCCACCACAACACCACCGTCTACTGAACTGCTGAAAGATACTAACTTTTCAATCTGCTACGTTACTGACTGTGTACTGACACACTATGCTGACACTATGTCTGTACTGCAACAGGACGCGACAAAATGACCATTGAAAATCATTTGAACTTCTGTCAGCACATCATGAATAGAACAAGGCATCGGTTTACTGAATACGGTGTAGACAACATCACTTATCATACATGATTAAAATGGGTTCGATTCTACACCAGCCACTAGCGACGCGACAAAATACAATATAATTCTAATTCGCTGCTCGATGTGATGTGAAGGATGTGATAAGCATGAGTTCAGCTCAGATGTGCAGATCAACTCTATTCTCTAACGTCACTGAATCTGCTGTTAAAATGAGCCATCCATTCATCATACCATCATAAAAAACTACGAATTAGAATAATTGTAATGTGACGATCAAATATAGGCAGCGGACTTGGGTGAAGATTTGTATCCCTACACTACACTGACCTGGGTCGCCAGTAGCAAACAATGCAGCACGCTCTGCTGGACAAACTAAGTGATTACACATGAAACATTTAATTTGCATTATAGGTTCTGTAAAATAGGATAATAATATCAGCATCATATTTGCTGATACAGATTTATCGGCGACAGGCTCATATCGGCCGATAATATCGGCTAAACGAAATATCAGTCGGGCTTAATAAACACACACACACACACACACACACATATATATATATATATATATATATATATATATATAATGTTAAAAAAGATTTCTATTTCAGATAAATGCTGTTCTTCTGAACTTTATATTCATCAAAGAAACCTAAAAAATATATATATACTCTGCTGTTTAAAATAGTAATCATATAAAATAATAATGATATTTTGTTTCTTGGGGAGCTAACTTAATATATTAAAATAGAAAACAGTTATTTCAAATAGTAAAAGTATTTCAGAATTGTACTGTTTTTTTGCTGTACTTTGGAACAAATAAATGCAGGCTTGGTTAACAGAAGAGGAAAAAACATTACGGTGGTCTAGAACGATTAGTATATATATTACTGCTCAGAAAATATGAAGCAGTTTTTGAAATGCATCAAACCGGGGCGGATGGCAAACGTGACGCTTCTCTTCCACAGGGGTTTGTGGAATGTGCCATACGTCTCTCACATATTCCTGATAAAAGCTGATGCATTGAGGACTGACCTCAAAGATCCTGACCTGTTTGAATCCTCAACGCTAGATCCGGATATGGCCTTCTGCTCCAGAGTTCGAAACAAGGTCAGACATTAAACTGAAGAAATAAACAATATATCTTACATCCTGTAAGTATGTATTGCTGATTGATATCTATAAATTTCGTTCCTAGGGTGTTTTCATGTTTGTAACAAATATGCACACCTACGGTCGAGTTTTATCGACTGAAAATTACCAGACAAACCATTTGCACAATGATCTCTGGCAGATCTTTGAAAATCCTGTGGTAAGATAAAATCCCATCATTTCATTGAATATTATACAAGACATCATTGCTTTGTTGTTAGCTGAATCTTAATGTTCTTCTCTAATGTTTTCTCTGGAACAGGATTGGGAGGAAAGATACATTCATGAGAATTATTCCAAAATTTTGAAAGAAGCTTTCATAGAAACGGTGAGTTCTCAAACAAGGCATGCGATCAGAGGCGTCATACACGTGCCCCCCTCAGATTTTTGAGCCAAGTGGATTTTGAATGCAGCTTAATAGCGAATAATATTTTTTATGTTTGATACAATCACACAGGCGTGATTAGAACAGCTGCTAAATACAAATCTGCTTTCGCTGCGAGAGACAGACGCGTTTTTACAGTGTTGCGCATTATAACCAATCACACACTATTCTGTTGAGCTTATGAATGCAAGGACCAATCAGAGACGTTCAGATGAGTCAAAAACCTGACTGAATTCTCTGTGTAATTCTCTCATCAGAAACAACAAAATGCAGATGTTCGAATGTAAGTAGATATTCATTTCACAGTGTAAACAGCTTCAGTGATTATAACGAGAGTTTTATAATGAGAGCGTGAAATATTCTTTGGTAATGGAAATGCTTTTTGATTTCTTTCTCTAGTAAATAACAATGTTTTTATCAAATTCACATTAAATGCATAGTCAGTTGTATTAAAAATACGGGTTTTTATGCATAGCTAATAGATTACAGTATTAGGCTACTTTGCCCATCGCCCATTATAGATCAACTAACATAATCTACAAAGGTGCAAAATACATTTACTTTTAAATATTTGAGAATCGAGAGAATTGATATTTTGAATAAAAAAGGAGCAAAAAATACATAAAAAGTAAGCCTATATCACTTCTGCTGTGTCACATGACAAGCATGATGAGCCTCACCAAAGCATTGGGTGCCATAACAGCAGTATTTTCGAAAGATTACGGTTTTTAATATTACATAATACTTTTAAAGTGTTACAAAACATTTTTATTTTAAACTTGTATGTTCTATTCACCAAATAAACATAGTTTCCACAAAATATTGAGTAGCATAACTGTTTTCAACACGTGTCACATGATTTCTGAAGATCATGTGACACTGAAGACTGGAGTAACTTTTTTAAATTACATTTATTAAACAGTTATTTAATATTTGAATATGGTTTCACGATATTGCTGTATTTTACTGTACTTCTGATGTTGTTTTATTTTTCAATGGTGAGCATCAGGAAAAACATATTTTGGTGAAGTCATTCTGCGTGTGTGCTCTTCTGTGTGTAGCCGTGTCCTGATGTGTACTGGTTCCCTGTGTTCACTGATGTGGCCTGCAAACATCTCATTGAAGAGATGGAGCACTTTGGCCAGTGGTCAGGAGGAGGAAATGTGGTATGTTGATGTGTTCCTGTGTCATCCCCATGCTATTTACCTTACTTTATGATTTATGTAAGCATAATTATGATTTATTTTGCTTTTAGGACACTAGGATCCAAGGTGGATATGAAAATGTCCCAACTATTGATATCCACATGAATCAGGTGGGCTACGAAAAAGAGTGGCACAAGTTCCTGTTGGATTATGTAGCGCCGGTCACTGAGCAAATGTATCCAGGATACTACACAAGGGTAAGACTCGCTCTGTTACTTTTATTACTGTTTTATCGATCGAATAAATGCAGCCTTGGTGAGCAGAAGACACTTTCAGAAAACAAAAAAATAAATCTTATTTTAATTAGATTAACTTTTGACTAGTAGTGTAAAAATGAAGACATTCCTGACTGGGTGATGTTTGCATGTCAACATGAAGCAGCATTCACAGTCTATTTCATGAATATTTCATAAAGATATGATGAGATGTAATATTTTTATTCTCGTGGTCTTGAAACATGGGCATTGTAATATGTCTCGGAGTGGAGGTGTTTTCCTTGAATGATGACTCTGCATCTGTGTGTGTGTGTGTGTGTGTGTGTGTGTCCTACAGGCTCAGTTTGATCTGGCGTTTGTAGTCAGATATAAACCTGATGAACAACCCGCACTGAGACCACATCATGACGCCTCTACTTTCACCATCAATATAGCGCTCAATCAAGTGGGCATTGACTATCAGGTGAGTGAAAATACTTCGCTGCACACCGTTATCTTTTTGTTAAATGCTTGTTTGTTACACTAAAAAAAAAAGTTCAACGACTGTGTCTTATTTAAAGTGCATTTTTATATTGTTCTAATCAAAAACCTTGTTTTCCTGGTTACCGTGAATCATGGTGTCGGATTAGTTTCTTGTCTAAAAGCAAATAACACTCCTCATAAACAATTAAAATAAATTTTGCTTACTATTTTGATAACATTATGCTATCGTTGTTGTGCAGAATGAGTGTAGAAATTATTACGGGTTTTATTTATTTATTTATTATTAACATTGATTTACAAAATTCACATGGTCTTTAGTTTTCTTAATTTTCTAAATTGTAATTATTTGCTTTTGGTTGATTTAATTATTTGAATTGTTGAAATACCTGAAACTGTCTTTCCAGCTTGCTTTGCATAAGACTTAAAGCTGGGGTAAAATAGTTGCTTTTTTGTTTGTTTTGTTTTGGAGTATAATGAGAAATAAACTTGATAGTTTAATGTTATGTTTGGATTTAGAGACACTTCACTTACTTTTCTTAGGGCTGAGGATGTGTATATTAAGAGCAGAGCAGACTTATTAAACAGTTCAATCATATAATTCACTGAAGTGACCGAAAATAGAAATATTATGTATATATAGATTGGCTGTAACAAATTCAAGTATTTAAGTTGGCTAAAGTATAATTAGTAGTATAAAGAACCTAATCTACAGCAATATAAATACATGGTTTCTTCATATCTTGAATCTAAGGCATGCAAGCTATTGTTTGGTGAAGTGTAAATGTTGTAAGACAGCAGCATGTCTTGACCTGCAGGCATCGCTCCTGAAAGCATGAGATGTGGAGATACAGAAACTGGAAGGCCTTTCTGTTCTTCTTTCCATCCCAATTCTCTCCAATATGTGTTTGTTATTGTGAAGCGGTTTGACAGAGCAAGAGCCGTCAGTGTTAACGCTCAGTGATCTTGTGTTCAGGGCGGTGGCTGCCGGTTCCTCAGGTACGACTGCTCCATCAGAGCTCCCCGGAGAGGCTGGGCGCTCATGCACCCCGGACGCCTCACTCACTACCACGAGGGTCTGCCCACCGTACAGGGCGTACGATACATCGTGGTCTCATTTGTGGACCCTTGAACTACTTTTGATTGGAAACTTGGGTTTGCTTTGAATTCAGGAGACTCTAGAATAATCAAATCATGTTGACACAGTGCCTTACGTTGTGAATAATATGCCAGTGTGTATATACTTCCCATGTTTTATGTTAGGTAAAGGCATCTTTTGATAACGATCAGTGAATGTTGAAAGCAGTTTGACAGATATGCAATATGTAACTTCTGCGCAGTGACATTTACTCATTTATTTATTGTCAAATATTGACGGGATTATTCCATAAAATGACGTGGATTTTGAAAATCTTATCTGTCTTTGCTTTGACATTCACAGTTATTTTCTGATGCCCTTCAAGCGACTGATGCTGCGCTTGAAAACAGTTTGTTTGGTCTGTTTTCTCTCTGCATAATGTTGCTTCTTTAGAGATGTATGTCGTTGTTTTGTTATGGATAAGAAATGTCATGGATTTTGGAAGAAAACAATAAAGAAAAAAAAAATTAATGGTTGATGGTATGTAATTACGTCATCAAAAAAGTCTGTCAATTTTTTACCTATATGATTTTCACGAAAGAATCAATAGTAGCCTAACTTGTGTTTTGTGTCTGCATTTTGATTGCATTTTTAAAGCAGAGTTCTGTCATTTATCATCTCAAAATATGTTTTTGTTATGAAAGCTCTGTTATGAAACCGAATCCCCTCATAATCCATACATTTAAAATTTAGAAAATAATTAAAGTAGCATAACAATGTGTACAAGCTTTTGGCAAAAAATCAGGCCTAAAGTTTAATTGGTTAAGAACAATGGGTCTAAATTAGGATATTTAAAATATTTATGCGTGCTATTTTAGAAAATGTATACCTATATGTAAGTAGTCACGTGTTTAGCTGTGACTTTTCTCTTCACAGTTGGTTAAATTAATACAAATTATTCATATTAATTTTAAATATTAAAATGCAAGAATGCATGAGGTGGATTTATGTTTGTAGGTTTTTTAAACAAACACATAATAAAAACCATTGCGTTGCGCGCCCCCGCGAGGGAGGACACTAAACAACCGTCGCACATAGATGACGTGAAACACATCGCCAGCCAACCTTAGCTTTATGCTAAGATAATGGCGGTCACCAAATAATAGCGGAGCTGTCAGATAGGCAAGAATACATGGTTGAAACGCATATTTATGTTAAACGTCAGGCTAAAACACATTATACTGATGTGGAAAACGTATAGCGGCTTTTTGACAAACTTTCATTGGTAACGTTATTTAATAACCCTGCCTTCACGCCCATGTTTGACGGTTAACATTTATTTGGTTGTTATCACGGATCTGCTTTCGGTTTCGCTCGGCCTGCAGTGTCTCCGTTAGCAGCTGTTTTCAGAGAAAGCTCTTCCAGAAGAGGATTTTGGGGATTATTACGAGGACATCGCTGGATCAACATGCTTGAGGACTGTTTAAAGATATAACCCCTCCGCTCTTGCTGGTAAACATGTTTTATTACAAACTGTACAATAACGATTTTTAAAAACAGTTGATGTGCATGTTAGGTTTATCATTTTACCGGGTCTTCTTCAGTTTCTTAGGATTTATTTTTTACGTTTTCAACGTTAGATAAGTGGAAGGTGATAGTAGGATTACATCACTAGCCGGGTCTGTCTGATCCATTTAATATATATATATATATATATATATATATATATATATATATATATATATATATATATATATATATATATATATATATATATATGTCTTTATGACAGACAGTCTCTACCATAGAGGGGGAGTGTGTCGCACTTTTTAACCAATCAAAATTGCGCGTCCGCTGTCCATCATTTTCCTCTTTCTCTATTATTGATATGGGATTGGCTGACATGTCTTAGTGGGCGGGATTTTGTAGTGAGAGCGTGTGGTTAATGCTAGAAAAACGACGGAAATATTTTTTATATCGTATATTATTATATTTAATTATATTGTGCTGTACATATACTATACCACACTGCATATTATTATTATTATTATTATTATTATTATACTATATTTTATGTTTTACGTGTTCAGGCTTGTTGAATGGTTGAATTCAGTCACGTGGTCACGGCATTGGCTCGAGTAGTACCATAGGCGTGGAGTGGAGCCGAATGCACTTGAATGCATTGACATTGAAAGTGCTCTTCTCTGGATCTGTTCCTCGGATAGGAGTCTGTGTCCGATCCTGTTAAATATGAGCTAAAGACACCGAATGTGCTGCTGGTGTTTGTCTCGGGATGCTTGATTCGCTTAGACTCGTTTAACCCACTGCTGCTGTCGGTGACATTGGTCTCGTGGAAGTCGTGACTCTGATATTAGTGTGTGTTATGGGTCATAAAACCATGATTACATTTGATCAAGACTCCGCTTTGAGTTAACCCTGATCGTTCACTGAAAAAGCAAATGGTGGGCAGCTGATAGGGCTTATCTGATCTTCACTATTTTACACAAGCTCCCACACACATCGTCAGGTAAGACTGTTTTATCAGGAACCTGAGTGTGTTTTTATTCTGTTTAAACCGTTGTTATCTGCTGGAACCTGTGTGTGTGTGTGTTCAAAACATTTTGACAACGTTCAGTTAAGCAGATGTCCCAATCAGATCATCATTACCAGCAATATATCCAAAGTGTGTTGTATAATTAATAGACACTGACTGAATGTTAGTGTAAGTGTGCACTAGTAAGAATGCTTGCATAGTATGAAAGGGAGTGTATGGGAGTGTTTCTTCTGCTTATCAAGAGCCTGATTAAGGAAACACAGATCTTTACGCAGCACCTGTAGTAGCTATGGTGGTTTGGCAGACACTGTTGTTACCATGGTACATTTTTTTTATTAGTGCAATTATTTATAGAGAACACCCTTTGTTGACTTTGGTGGCCTAGTTGTTATTTTGGCAAATGCTTTTATATGCACTTGCATGACATTACCAATAATGTGTTGCTGGATTACATTCTATGTTATCTATCTATTTTCAAACTTTTTTTTTCTATAATTCTAGTATAATTATTATGAATGCATTGCAAGTGTTATGATCTCATTCCTTGAGAGATATGGAATATTTTTTTTACGGATTTCACTCAGCTGGACTGTTTACAAAAACAAAGACTCAAAGAAACAAAGGTTATTAAAATGATTAAAATTGGGAAATATCGGTAATTTAATTAGCACTTTGTTTACTTCAAACAAGATTGTTTTTCTGAACTATGTTGCAGGATATATATATATATATATATATATATATATATATATATATATATATATATATATATATATATATATATATATAATTAAAAATTAAATTTATGCATTTAGCAGACGCTTTTATCCAAAGAAACTTACAGTGCATTCAGGCTATCAATTTTTACCTATCATATATACATATATCTATATATCTATAGCTTTAGAAGCAACCTGGTAATATCTTGGGCTGCACAGGCAGAATGCTGTTTTCTACACACAGCTGATGAGGTCCAGATTATTGTCATATAGCAGAGGGTTTGAGGTTGAGTCAACCTCTGATGTCTGGTTGCCTTATTTTAAGTGCAGACAGACATCTGGACGCATTATTGATGTTGCATTTGTTTTTTTAATATGTGCAGTGAAGGTGACTTTCCAGAGCAGAGCGCTTGATCTCGCACGTACTAACTGCAGCTCCAGACTCTTTAATATGACACCACTCAGATGTTCAGAAGGACCCTAACATCCCAGCGCTGAATGTTAATAGTGCACCGTACGGCTGATGTTACGCTCATTAACTGATGGCCAAATTTAGCTTGGCTTGAACAAGGGATGTGGGTCTCAAGGTCTTTAGTAATTTTTTTCCCTCATTTCATTTAATTACATTTCTTGAATGTATGAAGGCCTGATTTAAGTGAGGATTTCTTGTACACTTCTGTGGACACTACTGAAATTGGCTGAAATCTCACAAATTGATTTTGAATCATTTAAAATATTCCAAATGATCCTGAATGAAGTTTTACAGTCAGGCCGTATAAGCTCCTTCCACAAATAAAGAGAGAATATTAGTGGGTGACTGATATCAGCCAATGCAGGTATGTACATTTTTTTTTCTTTGAATTATCGGCATTTGGGTGATTCTCATGAAATCCAGATATAGCAGGTGTCTAGCATCAGAATTTTTAAAATGCCCTTGAAGCCAATTTTCTTTTTGCACATATAAGATTGAGGTCTGAACTTACTATAACCATTATTTTTAGAAGATTTAAAAAAATATTTCCTATATAATTTTTTAATTTTTTAGATGAAGTCCATAAAAAATTATCATTACCGCAACATGACATTACATTAAATATATGGTTAAAAATGTGTATTTTTGGCTAATGTTAAAGTAGACCCTTATTATTCATGCTCAAAGCTATGTTAAACTCTGGAGATATTACTTTTTCATATTTATTATTTTTTGTAATTTCCTTATTTTCTCTCATTACCGAAACATGCGCGATGACTTACAATTTCTTTTATTTAATTATTTTACTAAAAGATACCATACACATTTGTCATGTAGCAGACTTTAAATAAGCAGTGTTGTATAATATGTATATGCATTTTAAAACAAATTATGATGATCTAATTATTGCTTAATTTGTAAAAAATATACATGTTGCGGTAATGAAAATGTCATTTCGGTAATGAGGATCAATGTTTCGGAAATGATATTTAGCTCAAACATTGACTGTTGACAAAGGGGTTTGATGCCTAACCCTATATTACATATTTAAAACTCATACAATTTTTAAAAGAACATTTATTTCATAAACAGTGTTTCATTTTCTCATTTATTGTAATCATCACAATACCATGACTTGTGTTAACAAGTTACAATCTTGTGCTCTTCTTAAGAATCATGTCATGTAGCCTACACTGTAGTACTAACAATTATACAACCATTAGTATACATTTTATCATTCTAGTTAAACATACAACCCTGTGATGAGAACTATTTCAATGTAACATATCATCATGTGGTCCTGAGAAACATTTAAATTTAACAGCATCATGTGCTCTTGTAAAAAGAATTTAGTTTAGCTAAAACAATTTGGTCCTGACATTGAACCACACAAACTTTTTCTGAGAATAATTTAATGTGAAGAACTTGAATAGCAGCAACTCGATTTGAGTTGGTCAAACAACTAGAACAAACAACTGGAATGACTGCTCTGTACCAATCACCTTTTCCCTAAACTGTAACTCATTCATGAGCATTTCTTGTGTTTTGCCCATATGTCAGGTAAAATGCAGAAATGTCTAGCAGAGGAGGTGACAGGAAGTGGTTCTGGGATTATGTCCCGTATGTCCTGACGATAATACCAGACCCTTTCTCCTGGAAATCTGATGCTTGGTACATAGAAGCGGTTCTCCCCTGCACAATTCATGGTGTCGACTTCATACTGCCCTTCAGCAATCTGTTTTAAAAACATTTATATAGCCTCTACAAATTTTGGCAGGACAGCATGTACTATAATGTAATGTAACTGAGAAATATTCACACATTAACAGAAATTTTGAAATTAAATTCACCTGTGTGACTGTACCAGGGAACAAGTCACCATCGTATTCAACCAGGACCCACTGTCCAACCTCTATGGTGGCCTCTGTTCTGTCAGGGTCCTCATCTCTTTCCTCAGAGAACATGTGGCAATTTGTAGAAAAGCACTGGCAATTTTTTCCACAAAAGCATGACACCTCCCGTGTATTTATGACTCCTGGTTTTGTGGATGTCAGCTGTTAGGGTGGAATTCAAAAAGACACATTGACTCAGTTACATACAATATTTTATGAGATTATTTCAGATACTGGTGTGGTCTGCTTTCCATGTTAATTACATGGAGAATTTAACTTATTTATTTAACTTCTGTAACTACATACTACTTAACTACATTTACTTATTAAACTACATTTCTTCATATTTAATCATATAATTAACATAAATGTTGACTCACTTGGTGTATTTTCAGTGTCCCAGGAACTGCTTTCAGGTTGGGGGGAACCAATTCGCGGCTGGCCTTTATTTTCTCCTCTGATACTTTGTACAGAGTCACTGATGAATTGTTCTTCAGCTGCTCATACAGAGAGTCTGCATCAGGAATACTGGTCCCATAAGAAACAATTCTGTCCGCAAGATTCTTCAAGGCCCCACCAACTCCATCTGGTGCACCTTTGCCATGTGATGCCTCAGTATAGTTCCAGGTCACCCATTCAAATCCATGCATAAAGGGCACAGTGGAGGCTAGATAGAAAGATGTTTTGTTTCTATACTGGGAAGTTGGGCCATCTGAAATGAAATGTAGGTTGTGGACTTCAGGATACTTTCCTCGTATGTATCTCAGCACTGGGTCAAGATGAGCCCAGGTTGCCACTGCATCGTGCTGTAGAGATGATGAGAGGGATGCAAAGGCTTCCACTCTGCCCCTACTGAGATAGAGTACCCCGGTGTGGAGGGTTACCTGATCATTCCCAGTTCCAAAATGGGTGTCCTTGATTTCTTTGGCATATTTGCAGCTGTAATTTTCGCTGTAATCTACATGCACAGCAACAGCATCATCTGTCAGGGTATCTTTCATTGCTTTCAATGACAAATATTGGTTCTTGACATTAAACATGTGAATGGCAAAACCTGGAAGGTGTTCTGTTGTTAGGGCCAGCAACCGCTCAATGGATGAGGTACGTTTTTCGAGGACCGTTTTCTTTGTCTGCCTTTCTTCTGTAGATCCATCCTTGAGGGTCTTTGTTATAGTGACAGACCTTGTGACCCACTCTTGCCAGATGACCGTGTTCCCCTGAGTGAGAGGATCTAAGGATGTGGGAAAGGTCTTTTCAATGCATTTTTGACATCTGCCGTACATGCAGGACATGTTGCCAGTGTCACACACACTGGACTGCACAAGATCCTCTGGGCTTGATGTTTCAATGATACCCAGTTGTTGCATTCTTTTTAATTTAAAGCCAATGTTCTCGTGCATTTTACATGCACACGTCTCTCTGTCTTTAACTTTAGGCCTAATAATCCAAAATGGCCTCAATCTAAAGAACTGAGCTTTGGACACTGTTTGCTCAGGATGTTCAACAAGGAAGCGTTGATGGAGTTTTGCCATGGTGTCTGTGAGTGCTCTTTTTCTATAAATTTGTCCCTTGCGACGAATCTCTCCAGACTTGCCATTTATGATAGTTGAGACATCATCCCGATGTAGGAACATGCTCACAATCTTGTCAAGTTGTTTGCGCCTGCTATTGATCATCAGTCCCTTTTTAGCCTCTCTGATACTGACCCTCTGTGAAATATTTGCTGGTAGCATTGCACTTTTTGTTCTATTAGCCGCCAGCCTTCTAATTTTTCTGTTTAGTGTCAGCAGTTGTGTTTTCTTTGCCCTAAGTTTCTCTTCAACATACCTTAGTTTTGCTCTTAATTTGGCCACAGTCCTTGATGCCCGCTCTCTTTTTTTAATGACTGGCCGTGTTCTCTGTGGGGTTGATGCCTCAATTGGCCCTTTCAGGTCTAAACTTTCTTTTGCTGGTGTTCTGTTCAGACTTTCATTATTTGTGTCTTGTTCCTGTCTGTTATTTTCTTCATTTCCAAAGGAATTTTCTGTCTCAGAAAATGAAGATGCTGGGGATAGATCTAGAAGTGCTTGCTCTTGCTTTTTTTTTCTGTAATATTTTGCAGAATTTTTCTTCCACATTTTTTTTTTTCTCTCATGCTGTCTACTTGTGAGGTCTTGAGTAGTCTTAATTTTACCATTTTCTTTACGTTTCCGATACCTTAAAAAGAAAAAAATAATGAAAGGTGAAATGCAGTAAGCACTGACATAAATACAAATGCACACAATTTTTCATTTATGAATGGTAGGCGTGTGTGTGTTTGTGTGTGTGTGTGTGCATGCTTGTGTGAGTGTAAGCACGCACACACATGTCTGTGTGTGATGAGTGTGAAAGAGAGTGTGTATATCTACAATATAGCGTATACTGTACAATTATGTCAGCCTTCACATTTGCATGTCAGCAACTGTGTGTTTGTGTGTGTGTGTGTGTGTGTGTACTTATGTTTCTGTGTGCATACATGTGTCTGTGTGGGAATGAGTGCAAGTGTTGGTCAAAACAATTAATCCAAGTTATATATGCTCCCTATTATCACCCTGTTCCCTGACCTTTCTCTCTCCTTTCTTCTGTACTCCTCAAGTAACACTGGATTACTATATATTTTTTCCCTATGCTTTGCAAGCCTTTCTTTCGCTGATGCCCTTTTCTTTTCAACTGATGCTTGCCTGTAACAAAATATACAATATCCATCTTGATTGAATGTAACATTTCATAAAAAAAGACATAGAAATACATTGTTTTACAGTAAAAAATTTAATAATAAAATTTAATAATATTACATTTATAGTAGGTGGCCTATACTGCATTCACAGTCCTTTTTGTGGATGCACTTCATAAAAATGAAAAATTTGTGAGCCCTGCTGGAGGGGTTGTAATAGCTATTTTGTTTGTGCAATCTGTTCAAGAAGTTAAGGCAAATATCAAGTTATATTGAAATTAGCTTATTAGCTTAGAGTTATAGTGCACATTCCTCCTTCATAAGTCTTTTTCTCATTACTGAAACATTGAGTATCTCTACCGCAACAGGCCTTCAATTGTTGCGGTGAATGATAATAGTGTTGCGGAGGATGAGCGACCTTAAACATTTTTGCTTACTGTTGAAGCTAAATGAGGGTTAGCTAAACTTTCCCTCTCTTTTTATATTTAGACCATAATGGGGTATATAGCAATCAAAAAATTAAAACGGCAACATTTTTTAAAACTTCACAAACTCATGTTTCGGTAATGAGAACTAAAAAGTTGTGTAGGTACTTTGACAAGCAACATTTTAACTTTTATCTGGAGAAAAAAAATAAGAACTGCTTACCTGGTAGCCATCTTGAGTGTCACAGTCAATTATGTCCCTTCCAGCAAAACTCCTTGAAAATGTTAGTTCCTTGAGGACTTAAACAATGATTGAAAATTGTTGCGGAGGATGAGAAAATTGGTCTTGGACACATTTATATTCCTTATTATTTTTATTACATTTACCAATGATCACAAAATACCACATGTTTATTTACTGTAAATGTTTATAGTACAACATGCACTGAAGCTTTTTATTTTTTATATTTTTTAATTATAAAATATTCCACCTCAAAGAACCCAAATCCAGTCATGGACACGTTGCGGTAATGAGAAATTTTCCCTTAAATGTGAAAAAAATTAATAAATTGGTATTTATTATGTAATTTGAAATCATGTGCAAAATAGTAGATGAAGAGATGTTTATAACTGTATCCTTCTTATTTTGATAGCATTTACTTTTATTATCAAAATGTTTCATGACACCTCATAAGTCTAATTTCGCGAGAATCACCCATTTATCAATACATTTTCTGTAGTCAGACTCAGAATCCGGACTTGCCGAGAACAGGTGCAAAAAACTTGAAATCACTGATTTTAAAGTTAGTGGACAGTGGTGCCATATATTCATTTTCCGTGTCATAATATATTCAAATCATATTTACTATGCACTGTATGTAAAGTTAGCAGTAAATGTTTATTTGAGAAAAGATGATTCCCAGTGCACACAAATTTATCGGAGTGGCTATGTCCTTTTAGCTCGTGTTTTTAACAGCTTCTTTATTTGTGAAAATACCTTAATAGGATTAATTATAGAACCAACCATCAAATTATTCTATAATTAAAAATACAGTATATATATATATATATATATATATATATATATATATATATATATATATATATATATATATATATATATATATATATATATATATATAATTTCTTTATACCTATAAGCTTTATTGTAGAGATAGTCATGCATGTATTATCTAATATATTCAAACAGTGTAATATCCATATGGGTTATTAATAATATATTCTTAAAGGTGTCAGTTCAGTGATCTCGAGCAGAAGTGACTGAATGAAGTGTGAGTGTCCAGTGATGTTTTCAAGGCAGGTGTTAATAAATGGTCAGATGGTTTAAATGGATTGTTCCTGACCATCAAATGAATTGCAATAATGTCCGAGTTCAGTAAGGGAAGGCAGTTCCCTTTTGGCTAACACACAAACTCTTCTAGAATCTGTAGTAAGCACATTGTGATGTGTTGTTGACACTCGGTTCTTTTGGGCAATGCAGCGTTTCCCATCAACACACGTGGGACTTAACAATAGCTCAGCCACAGCAAGCCAGTTAGACAGCAACGTAGCTGAATTATTTCTTTTCCTTTTCTTCAGAGCAGTTCTCAGGGTGTGTTGTGTTTGTGTTTAAGACCAAGGGTTTGTAAGTCTGTGTGGCATATTTCATTTGCAGAACATGTCTTGTAAATGCCTTATCCCTTTGTTTTACCGCTTTACAAGATTAAACAGCTAGAATTTGTGTACTTTAAATCCTGCAGCTCCTAACAAGGTGATTTGTTACTTTACTTGGGGCTTTGTTGGTTTGATGCCAGTAGAAACTGAATGCAGCAGCACACGATTAGAGATTAGTTGTCCTTAAATGCTGTCATTAAGATTTTGAATGCACATGATCAATGTTTTTTTTTTTAACTAATGTTGAGCAATGTAGATTTCTTTGATTGCTGTCCCAATGTCTTAGAGAGAATGTTGATATGAAGCTGATATATATGAAATTGTACTGTTGTAGTAAATAACATGCAATGAAATTTATATTTATTTTAAATATTTACTAAATTAGAAGCAGTTAAAAAATAAATTACTATGACTAATTTGAACTGATGAGATATTCAAACACTATCTGAATGCTGATGGTATGTGGGAAAGTATTACTTTCTGTGTTTAACACTTTGGTGTAATAGTTTATTACACAGCACTGTTTAAAAGACTAGAAGACTGGGAAGACACAAATGAAGAATGAGAACACAGCCATTTTGCAAAGTGTTAAAACTAGTGCTCAACCGATATTGTTTTTTTTACAGCAGATGCCGGTATCTTGGAAAGCAGGGGGACCGATAGCCAATATGTATATTATTCATATTTAAGAAATTTTAAATCATTTGACAACGGATTAAAAAAATAACTGTGTAAAATACTTTGTGATACTTTGTTATACTTTAGATGACATAGTATTTTTCACAAATAAATACATATTTAATAAAAATATAATTAAAAAGGTTGTAAAAACTGTAACCGACAGGGCACTCTGTATTCTGGGAAGTTTGTGTGCACTGGGAATCATATTTTTCAAATAAAGCCAAGGTAACCCTCAATTTACATACAGCACACAGTGAAAATGACGTAAATATGACAATGGGCAAATGCATGAAGTGCAGCATAATTTGAAATCACTTTCAAAGATAAAGCATTCAATTAACACGGGCCGACCGTCACACAGAGAACACGTGATAATGCTGGATACACGTACACACTTCACACGATCTCACAGCTGGATTCGGCTAAGTTTGCAAGGTTTGTGAAATTAAATATTAATTAGTCATTCAAAGATTTGTTTAAATTACTTAAATGCGTATTTGCTTAATGCTGATGGCAAACAAAAAAGTATTATAATGTTTGCCTTTCTATTACTGATAATATAAAATCAATCGTTATAATACTCTTTGTATACATTAATTCCTTTGTTTATCCATTATATCTGATTATTAGACCGACTACTATTCGTATTAGACAGAACTGTTAACGACAGTAACGAAGAGAGAGAGTGTGAGCACAGTGTGCGCTCATGCGCTGCCTTTTTAGCGCCGTCAAAATAAAAGTCCTACCCCGAACACATCGGCCAAGCAGAAAAATTTATCGGCCCATGCGGATATTTAAAAAAATGCCAAATATCGGCCGATATATCGGCCTTGGCTAATATCGGTCGCCCACTAGTTAAAACCACTCTCATCAACCTAGCAAGACCTTCATAACTACTCAAAACTGTTTTGTGGCTGTGAGTTTTTTTTTTTTTTTTGACTTAGCTCTATCTTTATTTACTAGTGAGATGTCTCTGGTTTTCCCGCGACCCAATACCAGTGTGATCGGCAAGAAGGACAAGCGACTCATGGCTGAGGTGAACGCCTCCCCGCTCAAACACTTCGTCACCGCCAAGAAGAAGATCAACGGCATCTTTGAACAGCTTGGTGCCTACATCAAAGAGAGTTCAGCCTTTCTAGAAGGTGTCTGCTTTCATTACTCCTGGCCATTAGTGTGTTCCACTCCTTGTCTAAGGAGCTCAAAGCACACTGCTGCATGCTGCTCATCTGTCAAGCTGATAAGAGAAACCTGGTTGATTGTGACTAGCATAGATCAGATAGCAAAGACAGGTTACGTAATAAACAGGGAGACGGGTGAAGGCTCAGGGAAAAGCATGGCTTAGTCAGCATATCGTGTGTCAGGCTTTTTTCTATGAACATCTCAGGTTTTCTTTAGGCATGGTCTTACAAATTTACCCTGGCAGCTCATAAGCTCATAGGATTTTACTTAAAGGATTTTGGTCTCATGTTAGGTTTAATTGAGGTCAGTCACATTTTGGCAAAATTGCCAAAGCTTACTTAGTTTACACTGAAAACCAGTTCTGTCTCTGTCTCTAACCCTGAGATATTTAATTTAACAATTTTTATTTCAATGCTGAATGATACCTCAAATCGTTGAAGAGAGGTTTATAATTACTTTTCTTAGTGATTTAACATTGAGTTATTAATTCATAGACAATAAAACTGTAAAATATACCATATTTACAGTGAAAAATACTGAGAGACTAAAAATCATCTAAATCATCTTTCTTTAGATAAATTCTGAGAAGTTCTTAAGAATGTTCCAAATTGCAGTTTTTGACCAATCCTTTAGATAGAGGCACCGATACTAAATTGCTCAACCGATACCGATAACCAGTTATTCAGAATGATATCTGCCGATACAAGAAACCGATACTTTAGTTTTCCTAAGGAAAAAATCTCCCTCAACTAATGTTGTAAACTGTAAAATAAATGCATTAAGTGATACAGTTGTACTGTATCTTTCAATATACCTTCTGATGTTCATTTGTGTTTATTTTGTGCTATAACTTGTATTAAAGCAGAAGAGACAAGTGTTGCTTCTTGAACTGAAGCTGCTACAGCGATCTGTCATGCAAAACGGGCACAATGTTTATTGTAGTGATAAAATGTAATGGATTTGTATAGCAACTGAATAGCAATGCCCTGATAACCTCAAAGATAGTGGTCTTTAATTTTGAATATCAAAGCATTTTGATGTTGCAGATGTTGGTGAAGTACTGAAATCAAGTGTAGCTGAACTGGTCTCTTTTGTTGACAGAAACCTACAGCAATGAGGAACTGGATCCTGTCACTACAGAGGAGCAGGTGGCGGAGGTGCGGGGATATCTGTCTAAAGTAGCAGGGATCGGGGAGGTCCTGTCCCGCAGACACATGAAGGTGGTCTTCTTCGGCAGGTACAGTGCATACGTATTGTCTTTCACAGCACCAACACAAAGTTTATGTTCATTGTCTTCAGCTAGGCATTCAGTCACTTGCTATAAATTGGAATGATAATTTGAGAATTAGTCACACCATTTGTGTTAACAGGACAAGTAACGGGAAGAGCTCTGTGATTAACGCCATGCTCTGGGACAAAGTGCTGCCGTCTGGAATCGGACACACCACCAACTGCTTCCTGCGAGTGGAAGGCACTGATGGCAATGAGGCTTTCCTGCTCACCGAGGGATCGGATGAAAGAAAGAGTGTTAAAGTAAATTGCTTAATCATCATAAATGCATTCCTAAGTGATCTTGGATGCCTGTTTCTTTTGTTTGAGTGTTTGGGTGTGTCTGACATGTTGAGTCAGATAAGGTCCATGTTGTGGGATTGGGAAATGGAAATTGGCCTCTTGTGTAACTCGGCGCATCTCTCTATAGCAACCATAAATGAGCTTTGCACACCATAGGTGTTAAAGAGGGTGTGTAATCGCTTTAGACTGCCATGAAAGGAGGCACCCTGTAGAGCTGCACTTGGGCCAAAAGATTTCAGGAACACACCGACCAAAACCGCGGCTGTGTGTTGGCTGCTCTTTTCCAAAACCTTGTGAGCTGTCTATCAAGGCAGCATGTCAAGGCATCATATGTACACTTCAGATTTGAAGGCTGTTCAAAAATTGTAAGGCAGCATCTAGGGCTGGGTATTGAGTTCGATACTTTTTAGGCACTCGATACCATCAAGTATCGAAAAATGTCTTGTCGTTCGGTTCCAAATTCCAGAGGTATTGAACTGCGTGAATATTGTTACTCTACAAATTAAATATTAAAAAAGTAAATTAATATTATGAAATATTTTAATGCAATATCAGTAATGTTTTTCAAACATTGTTCCATGTACATTGTTTATAAACATGTAGATGGCCCACTATCAGCAAATACTGATACTGTCATTGATAAATTGTGCATCCTTTTTGTTCTTACAGTGTGTTCAAATGGAAAAATAATGAGCAGATAATGTCAGTGATAAGTCAAAAAGCGACACAATACGCTGTTTAGGAAGCACGCAGGAGGCATGAGTAAACATAAACAGTCTTTAATCCACGGAGCTCAGGGGAAATCCAAGGGGAAACACAGGTGCAAACTAAAGGAGGACAGGAACAAGACCAAATAAGGACAAACAGGAACAGAAACAGGCAAAACACATCACAGACCATCCAAAATCCTGAAAAAAGCTATGTTGTCTGTTTGCCTGTGCTAAATGAACGTCTCTGGATCTTGCCTGACTGAACATGTGCTCCTGTCTATAATTACACCCACATGAGTCAGGGGCTTTTTCCTACCAGCTGTCACAAGGTCACACATTTTTTTCATTTGCCACTTGTCTCATGACCTTTCCTCTGCAGTGATAGGGCGGAGGAAACATGTACATGCACACTTCACAGCACATTGTCTGCTGCAGAGGAATGCTGGGAATGAACATGTTCTTACCGGTTTTTCTAGAGGCGTGCAGACAAAGACAAGAAAAGTTTTATTTAATTCTTGCATCTAGAAATTTAGAACTGATATTAATTGGGGGGGGGGGGGGGGGGGGGGCATGACATATAGATGATTTTTATTTTATTATTATTCATCAGAAATGTTGACTGTTCTTTTCAGCTCCAGATCTCACTACGAGAAACATTGTCTCCGTGATTGATCACTGTTTGTGTGTTTATTCAGTGTTTGGTAAGCATCGTGAGAATGCCAGGTGTCCTGTTGTGACGTCTGGGATTTGCCTGCAGGTCTATCTGGTTTCTGATGACTTGCGTACACACAGAACAATGGTGTGCAGCTAAATAAAGCCTGCAGACAGTGTGAACAGAGCAGCTGGCTGATGGACGTGTGTGCACGCATCAGGATGTGAGACCCAGCCGTTCTCTTAATGCGTTTCCCAGCGTGTCTCTCTCTTTCTGAAAGAGGCCATTTCCGTCCGCCCTGACTGCATGTACACGCCATGATGACATAAACAAATGCTCTCCATTCCTAAGAGTGGGCCAAAGGTCATACTGTGCCTCCTGAAATTTTAAGTTAATATTTAAATAATTTAATGTCTCTTTCACATGATCACAGTTCTCTGATGGCAGACAGTGGTCACATTGTATGCAGTCCAATAAACCAAAATACAAAAAATTAAGCTATTTTTTTATTTTATTTTACAGTTATTTATACATAGTACAGCACGACACAGCCAAAAATTATACACCGGTGTGAGTTATTCGTCTTGTATTGCAATTCTAACTAAAATATGACTTTGTAGTTGTTATACAGATTCACACTAGTAATAATAATAATAACAATAGTTATTAATATCATAACTGTTATCATTTCTAACTCTAATTCTAATAAGTCTAATGCTCCTTTAATTTCAGGTAATCTACTTTTAAAATAGTTTAGTTAAGAGTACTTGGTAATGCTCGTGTTTGTGTGCGTATCGGCAGACGGTGAACCAGCTGGCCCATGCCTTACACCAGGACGAGGATTTGGACGCAGGCAGTCTGGTGTGTGTCATGTGGCCGAAAGCGAAGTGTGCGCTGCTGCGTGATGACCTGGTGCTTGTGGACAGGTAAACACACACTCTTTGAGGCCCCAGACTGTTAGGAGATATTCACTCTCCTTAAACACTGCATCCAACACATTGTCTGTCGTAATATACAAGTCTAAAAATTCTGCACATATTTGTTTGTTTGCATGCATTTTTTACATATTATGACACTTTGCTTGCTAGATATTGTTTTTAACATTAATATGACATATAAGGAGACCATTGCAATGGTTTAATAAGCTTACTGCATGAAATGACTACTTTACTTAATTAGAAGTCATATTAGGAATATTTTGTTTTTGGAAATTTATGAAATTTTTATTTTTAAGCCCTGGCATCGATGTCACAACAGAGCTGGACAGCTGGATTGACAAGTTCTGCCTTGATGCTGACGTTTTTGTGCTGGTGGCCAATTCAGAGTCCACTTTAATGCAAACAGTGAGTTTAATATGAACTTCAGTTTGTGAAAAAGGGCTGATGGACTTACAGCATTATGGACTGATAAATTGCAGTAGTATTTGTTTACTCATTCCTTTACAGTTAAAGTTTGTGTCTTTTGATTAGCTTTTATTTTTGAGGTTTCACTCATTTTAGAGTGCACAGTTGTCACGTGACCTCACTTGTGTCAGCTTATTAAAACATGTCTCCCCTCTGCCCTCGAAAAGGAAAAGTCATTCTTTCACAAAGTGAACGAGCGCCTCTCCAGCCCCAATATCTTCATCCTGAACAACCGCTGGGACGCCTCCGCCAACGAGCCCGAGTACATGGAAGAGGTGTGACATACACGACACAACAAACAACACACATCCTCTGACTCTCACCATCCTGAGATGCATTTCAAACCACTAGCATCTCTGATAGTTACACATAATACTGTAAGCAAGGTTTTTTGTTTTACACAAAATTCGGGATGAGGTGAAATTTTATGCATTTTTTTTGTCTGATTTACAAACAGCCAAGTAAACAAATTGGAGTAGCACTTTAGTAAATGGACCAGGTCACACTATTTACTTTTTTGTTTTTTACTAGCATATTTATTTAGCATAATAAATTACTTTTACTAGCATAGTCATTTATTATTAATTTTAAATCACATACTAATGCCTTATTCTGCATGAGCATATTTTAGATCCCTTTCTCCTGCCTTATACCTGCACTTAACATCTACCTTTACTAAATATAAGCAGCAAATAGGAGTTTGAGTTAAAAGTAGTTAATAGTGAGAATTGGTTCTTTAATTAAAGTGTGACCAAATTGGATCTTGTATTGAAGGTGAATGATGCATGGAGTGTTTGCGGTGTTATAATGTGAGGTGTGTTTGCAGGTGAGACGGCAGCACATGGACCGCTGCACTAGTTTTTTAGTGGATGAGCTGAGGGTTGTGGATCGCGCTCAGGCCAGCGACCGGATCTTCTTCGTCTCTGCTAAAGAAGCTCTTCAGGCGCGTGTGCAGAAGGCCCAGGGAATGCCCGAAGCAGGTAGATACATTTACATAAAGTGTTCGCAAATTTTTTTTGTCAGCCGAACCCCTTAGACTTAAAATGTTTACTTATGTAACTTAATATTTCAAAATGTTAACAACACATACTCATGTTCATGGGTTTCTGAATATGGTGACATGCAAGTAAACTGAAAAAAATATATATATTTTATTTGAATTGTTTTTATTTTAAAATGATCATTTGCCAGGCCAAAAAAATATTTTACAGTATTGCAATTATTTTGTCATATAATAATAATTAGGGGTGCTCCGATCACGATCGGCTGATCGTTAATGCGCATCTCGTCAGTAAAGCCGGTTTTCTAATCAGCGGTTAATTCCATCAGGTGCGTGATTTCACATAGAGCAGCTGTTACTACACAGAGCCGTTATTAATAGAGAAGCTGCGCAAATCCACTTCATTTTCAGCGTTTATTGGCGCATCTTTTCAGTTAACAACGGCTCTGTGTAGTAACAGCTGCTCTATGTGAAATCACGCACCTGATGGAATTAACCGCTGATTAGAAAACCGGCTTTACTGACGAGATGCTCATTAACGATCAGCCGATCGTGATCGGAGCACCCCTAATAATGATAAACCTTTCACCTTCTAACTGGACTCTTAAGTGGACCCAGACATCTTTATAGTTGTTGTGTGCCAGTCCACATTATATTCACACTGATATTTTTAGGAACCCTATTCATTTTTATAATAATAATAGTTATTATTCTAATGTTAACAATGTGATAATATTACTATTTTTAGTATTAAGTTGAATTATATATATTTATGTGTGTGTGTGTGTGTGTGTGTGTGTGTATATATATAAAACAATGTTGTAAATAAAAAATAATAATAAGTGATAATATTTCAGTTTTTATTAAAAAAATATATATAAATGTTATAATCCATTTTTTTTATTTTTTATAAGTAATAAGTACTTTCCAAACCTGTTCAAAAAGCTTTTTACGTTTCAAATTCAAGCTTTCATTATGGTGTAATATTGGAGGAATGCTGTAAACTTTTGTCCTCAATTTCTTTTTTTTTTTGATGATGTGAATGTGGAAATAAAGTGATTGTAGTGTACAATGCATTCCCAAATGCATGTTAAATTCAATACATGCAGATACAAAAAACTCGCTACATTTACTGTAATGCAATTCCAGTTTTTTTCTTATTAATTTTGTTCACTGATTTTAATATCACATTATATTTAGTTTTTCATTAACTCACAAACACTCTGCAGATCCCTCACAAAACCATTTGAGAAACCCTGCATTACAGCATCATCTCAAGTCAAATATTCGTTCATATGGTGATCCAAGCATTGTGAAATTTAGTTTGTTAAACATCAAACTCTTATCTTTCCTCTTTTCCCTTATATGACCCCTGTAAAGAGGTTGTTTTTGGATTTCAGGTGGTGCTCTGGCTGAAGGTTTTCAAGCGAGAATGTTTGAGTTTCAGAATTTTGAGAGACGGTTTGAGGTGAGTGTTGTGGGCTTTCAGTGTTGTGTCATCGGTTTAAATTAGGGCTGAGCAAGTTAACGGCGACAATTATTTGGTTTATTTTAGGGCTGTCAAAAATAGCGCGTTAACGACGTTAATCAGTTGTTTGTTGTTAATTAAGTCAAAAAAATTTTTCGCATTTCACGCATGCGCAGTGTGACAAATTATTCAGGTCAGGAAAAGTCTCGTCAATCTCTGAATTCTCAAGATAGTAAAAAACAGCGGCGATCGCCGCGACGAAAACACCGAAGCAGCTTAAGGTTTTACCCCAGTTACTCTCAAATACATTCGTGCCAAGCTCGATAAACAGAGACGACTTTGGTAGTTGATACGCTGGAGCTTCTTCCTGTTATAGCGTCCTGTGATTCACACTGCGCATGCGCAGAACGCATACATGCAATGCAGCGAAAATACAGCTGTTTGGAAAAGCATATGCATTTTTACTTGGTTTTACTGACACTTGAAGCCTTCAGAACGTGAAAATATCGATCCTAAAGTATGTTTGTGTTTCTGAGTTCATGCTTTCGAGTTTCTCCATGCATAATTTCATAGATATGTGGCTATATTTAACCACTGGTTCACTTAAAACTCTTACACTATCTGTAGTTAAATGGCATGGTTTGATACAGTGCTCAGGTAAATTTGATCTAAGTAAAAGTTAAACTTTTGAAATTCAGAAAAAAA
Source organism: Carassius auratus (assembly GCF_003368295.1). Taxonomy (NCBI): domain Eukaryota; kingdom Metazoa; phylum Chordata; class Actinopteri; order Cypriniformes; family Cyprinidae; genus Carassius; species Carassius auratus. The sequence continues at coordinate 27,125,391 of NC_039250.1, forward strand.
AGATTAATGAATCAATACATTAAAATTATGTATCTGTGTCCTGTTATTTATCTTTTGGTATGCATTTCAGAAAAAAAATGGTTAGGATTCAGGTGTAATTGCAAATAGTGATTAATCCACTGAAAATTCTGATTAATTTGATTAAAAAAATGTATCATTTGACAGCCCTAGTTTATTTACATTTTACATTTATGCATTTAGCAGACACTTTTATCCAAAGCAACTTACAGTGCATTCAGGCTAACATGTTTCTTCACCTAACATGTGTTCCCTGGGAATCGAACCCACAACCTTGCGCTGCTGATGCAATGCTCTACCGATTGAGCTACATGAACTTATTAATAGCAGTCGCTTTGCTGCGTGATGCATCCAGTCATTGTATACATGACTTTAGATGTTGCTGTGTGGTGTGACAACTCGCATCCAATGTAGGATCGCAATGAATGATAGCACTTATGATTTGTGTCACGACGCACCGCATCCGGTGAAGAAAGAATCACTGATTATAATAGGTTTTATAGTATTTTGTCACACCGCGCCACTCGCATCCAGCGTAGACATGTTGACAAAAAAGACGCACCATCACAAGAATACACAAGTTATATAAAAAGGTTATTTTAATTTGATTACATTAATGTTTTAAATTGAGATTTTCACGAAATAGTTTAACTGCTACTATGTAAAGGAAATACTGCTGTAAAAAAGCACCTTATTTGTTTAGTGTTTGCAAACCAAATGTTATTGCACTTTTTTTCATACAGCAGTATTTTTAAAATAGATGCACAATATGGTACTTTTGAAATCATTATTACATTTTGTGCATACCAATCGATTAATCGCGATTAATCACATAAACTCATGCGATTAATCACGATTATAAAATCTTAATCGTTGCCCAGCACTAGTTTAGATTAATCTGTGTGTGTCTGACTCTCATATACCTGTGTCTTTATAGGAGTGCATCTCTCAGTCAGCAGTGAAGACTAAGTTTGAGCAGCACACGATGAGGGCCAAGCAGATTTCTGAAGCTCTGCGTCTGATAATGGATTCTGTGCACATTGCAGCTCAAGAGCAGAGGTGAGCACAAAGACGCCTGCTTTTCTTAGCGGTAATCCATTACACCGAGCACTGATCCACTGGTGACATTGGAATAAGCTTAAAAGCCTGACTGTGCTGTTATAGTCTGAGGAGATAGAGATCAAATGTTGGAATTAGGGATAAAATCTTCAATGTATTGGAATTTGAGCTAGCGATATAAAATTAACACTGTAATTGTGCATGAATTTCTGGAGCTTAAAGACATCCTGTCAGACAGTTTTTTTTAGGGATGTAACGGTTCACTCAACTCACAATTTGATTCAATTCATGTTTTTTTTTTTTTTACAAAATAAGATTTAACCAATTATAAAATTAAATGTTTGCTGCACATTTAATTAAATGCTGCACATTTCTTTGTGCGACAGTAAGTTCCCTCAGACATATAAACTCGATTTGTTTAGCATTTAACCGATTTGAATCGTCACATATTTGAATCGATTTTCAACCGGCTCACGGTTAATCGTTACATCCCTAGTTTTGTGATCCTTTATTGTCTCACAGTCCACAACTATCAGATTGTTAAGAAAAATATATTAGGGGCGTGCACGGATAGTCAAACATTCGAATATTCGTTCTGCTCTAATTATTCGATAAATAAAAATGATATTTGAATTTCGCTATATTTTTGCTTGCCATAAAAAAACAAATAAAAAAAGACACAATAAAACCTAATTCGGTCACTTTCTTGTGATTCTCCACGGCATATTTGAAGATGTATTCAAGCAAAAAAATATTAATGAATGAATAAGAACTGCGGTCTTCTACAGTACCTCAAATATGCCGTGGAGAATCACAGAAAGTGACCAAATTAAAGAACATTGTTGCGGCGTCTCTCAAGCAGCGAATAAACACCGCTAACTTGGAGAATGCAGTGAAAACTCCTCTTCTCGCGTCCGCCCTAGACCCTCGGCCCAAACATCTCAGGTTTCTTGATGAAAACATGAGAGAAGTAAGAAAAAAAAACATTATCAGAACATTTTCCTTGATGCGAGTGGTGCGGATGCAGCTGCCGTCACCAACGATGAAGAGGATGCAATGCCCACTCGTCAGAAAAGGCTGAGCCTTTGACAGTTTAAAAGTTAAGTGTAAGCATTCTGTACAATATAATTGCTGCAGGCTGCTTTACCTTTTTTATTTGTTCCATATTTTTTTTTTTTTTTTTTTTTTTTTAATCTGTACTTTTGTTTGTTTGCACACATTGTAAAAGGTTTTAAGCTACAAAACACGATGTGTAATGTTCAGGCTTATTGTGTGTAAGCTTGTTCAAAAATGACGGAAACAATAAATGTTGCTGAAAAATAACGTCTGTCTTATTAAACTTAAACAAATATTGGAATATTCGTTTTTGGTGAGCTCAAATATTTGAATGGGATATTTGCGGAAAACACCCATCCCTAAAATATATTTCGATAGCAACTCTTAATTTAAAATTCAGTAGCAAACACAATGTTTGAGTTAAGTTCAGTTCATGTGAAATATGAGGAAATTCTATATGTATTTAATCAAATAGATTTGTATTACTAAATACCGATATATTAGTGCATACAAATAAAATATTTTGTATTAAAAGCACTGCTGTTCAAAAGTCGGACTTATTTATGTATTTATCACCAACACTGCATTTGTTTGATTGAAGTACAGTTAAAATTATTATTACATTATTAATAATAATTAGTAGTATTATTAACATTTTTATTCATTGTTTTATATTTTAATATAGATTGACATTACTCCAGTCTTCAGTGTTACATTCTTCAGCCATATTTGTAAACTGTGGAATATTTTAGTGCAAATATTATAATCCATTGTGTTGTCAGTGTGTTTATAAGGAAGGATGCCCAACACGGCTGAACAAGACCAAACGACCTTCAAAACAGTGCTTTGCGTCTTGCATCACACATGGTTAGGATACAGTGATTAGGAACCGTAGCTAATCAAGCTAACGGTCTTAGATCAGCTTTATTAAAAAAGAATCTGGGTTTTTAGATTTGAAGGATAGCCGACTGTGCACAGACTGAAATGCAGATTTTTGTGTTGTTCAGGATTCATTGTTTGGAGATGAAAGAGGAGAGGGAGGACAGGCTGGAGTTCATTGATAAACAGCTGGATCTGCTCACTCTGGACTGCAAGAGCAAGATCAAGAAGATCACAGAGGAGGTGGAGAAACAGGTGAGGCTCACTTGGCTTTTTCAGTTTAATATATATAGTTCAGTTTCGCCAAAATCAGGTTGGTGCCATTTTAGCTGGACTAAAGCCCATAAATGAGATTTTAAAATAAGTTTAGTTCTGTTTATGTAAACATTCATAATGTCACACTTTCTTTTTGGGGACATCTTGTGAAGTCTAATGTTGTATATTAAAGTGGTTTCCTTTCACTAGTTGTTTATAGGTGTGTTTTTCTTTTAGAAGTTTAAAGATTGTAATTTCCTTTTGAAATTGGTAGAAATGCTATAGAGTTTTTAAGACGACTGGATTAAGATCCCATTTTTCTATCTTGGTCCCTTTTTAAAAAAAAAAAATTTAGGTCTTTTATCTTTTGTTTTAGCAATTTTAAGTTTTAAATGTGAATGTAAAAGAATAATGTCACACTTTCAAGGCGTTACTTCATGGTAATGTGTGTTCTAGAGAACCTGATTATTGAGACAAGTAGGGATTTCAGGGACTTTAAGTTTCACTTCTGAGTGTGTTTTAATGTGTCGTCCTGTTGGTCTGTCTGTACAGGTGTCTAACGCTATGGCAGAGGAGATCCGGAGACTGGCTGTGCTCGTGGACGACTTCCACTTGGACTTTCATCCTTCACAAGTGGTGCTCAAAGTATACAAGAACGTGAGACTTGAATTGGTCTTCCTCCAGTCACCCGGCCATGTCTTCTCCTCCTTGTCCTTTATTTTTATGATCTTTTATCAGCTGTTGTTTAATGTTTAGTGTCAACATGCAACTCTCCACAAGGAAAGTCCCCAGCTAACCAGAAACATCACGTGATCTCATCTGTGCGCTTGTCTCCTTTATCTTCTTTACTTTCAGTTTTACACAGGGCTGTATCAAGAATAAACCAAACAACTTTTAGTGTGTATATATATACATACAGAAAATGTTTCTTGATCCGCTAATCAGCATATTAGACTGATTTCTGAAGGATCATGTGACACTGAAGACTGGAGTAATGATGCTGAAAATACAGCTTTGCATCACAGGAATAAATTAGATTTTAAAATATATTTAAATAGAAACCAGTTATTTTACATAGTTAAACAATTTCACAATATTACTGCATTTGCTGTATTTTAGATTATATAAATGCAGGCTTGGTGAGCAGAAGACAATTCTTAAAAACATTACAAATCTTACTGTGTTTGCACTTTATTTTACAGTACGTGTACTTACATGTATTTTACAGTCTATTTATCTAAGAAAGTTCTGGTAATACAAGGTATCTACATGGGTTAGGGTTAGGTTTAGGGGTAGGTTCAGGGTTAGTACCTAGTTATTACATAGTTATTATAATTAATACTATAAGAAGTACATAGTATGTACATGAGGAACAGGACTGTAAAATAAAGTGCTACCCTTACTGTTCAAAACTGGTAGTTTATATGTTATATATGTTTATATGTATCAGCATTTAATCATAGCTTTAATGTGTAATCTTTGGAAGCGGGAATACATGAAAAAAGCTAATCTGGTTTGTGTCATGTTATGATGATGGTTTCAGGAGCTGCACAAGCACATAGAGGAGGGTCTGGGCAGGAATATGTCTGACAGATGCTCCAGTGCCATAACTGCAGCGCTGCACACCACACAGACCGAGATGATAGGTCAGTATCTCTCTCTCATGCGGTGCGTCTCCATACAGTAAGAGCAGCAGCTCACAGAGACGCTTCTGATCGTTGCAGACGGCCTGAAGCCCCTGCTGCCCATCGGGATTCGAGAGCAGGTGGATCTGATGGTGCCCAGACAGTGCTTCACCCTCAGCTACGACCTCAACTGTGACAAACTCTGCAGCGACTTCCAGGAGGACATCGGCTTCCACTTCTCCCTGGGCTGGACCATGCTGGTCAACCGCTTCCTGGGTCCCAAAAACACACGCCGCGCTCTCATGGGCTACAGTGACCAGGTAATGCATGTCACCCGAGGACTTTTATTTATATAAGCAGAGTTTAGCTCTAACTTCGAAGCTTCTAGTGATCCTGAAGAGCTTGATTACTGTGTTTCAGGTGAGTGTGACTGGGTTTGGGGCTAAACTCTGCAGTTTATTTTTTCTGGATTCTGTTTTAATGGTTCAATTTAGTTTTAGTGCACAAAAAAGCATGTCTATTGAATTTAAATTATGTAAATAAACAATTGAACAACTACTTATTAAATATTTTAATTAAAATGTGGTATTTATTATTCAAATATGATATTTTAATAACAAGAACAATTTATTACAGTATTTTTAGGGTCTACTGAAATAAAGTTTCCTTTGATCTTGAGTTAGTTTTTATTTTCCTTGTTTTCTGTTTAATTTTTTCTGGATTCTGTTTTAAAGGTTTATTAAATTGTGTTAATGAAAAGCCATGGCTAAATAATCAAATTCATAAAACTTAAAACATTTTATAATTTCTTACGATTTTTCCAGTAACTTTTTCAGAAATTCTGTTTTATTTTTTTTTCTACATTTAATAACAAACATTAAGCATAAAACATGAAAATTTAAATTAGCCTTTTAAAATTGTGTCAATATTCATTATATTTTTGTCCAAACATATTGTTATACACGGGCCATTAAAACATGGAAGAAAAACAAACAAACTGATATTCCTTAAAATATAATCAAGAAACAAATATGAATTAGTATTGATTCTAGAATAATAATTATAATAAAAAACTGCAATAGTTAATTACTAGTGATTTTCCTCACTCGTATATATATTTGTCACACTTGAAGAAAGTCATCATATAGTGAGACTACAGTGAATCACACAGACACTAGTCCATGTCTCCATTTGATTAAGTGTTTAGCCCTGCTTCCAGATTTTGACAGATTCTGTGACGTTCCACTTCATACTGTAAATATAATATGTATGACCAGATTCCATCTGATAGAGCCCTGCGTCCCGTGTTGGGTCCTACATGATCAGTTGTGTGTGTGTTGTGTGGTCAGGTTCCCAGGCCTCTGGCCATCACTCCGGTCAGCACCAGTATGCCTCCTTTCCCTCAGGGGTCCATGACCCAGGAAGAGCTGATGGTTTCGATGGTAACAGGGCTGGCATCGCTCACCTCTCGGACATCTATGGGCATTATAGTCGTCGGAGGAGTGGTGAGAGCACGGCAGATACTGTATCTCTATTAAACCGCGTGCGTGCCTGTGTTCATTGACCACTGTGATGTGTTTGTGTCTCAGATCTGGAAGGCGGTGGGCTGGAGGCTCATCGCTCTCTCTGTGGGTCTCTATGGGCTGCTGTATGTGTACGAGAGACTCACCTGGACCACGAGGGCCAAAGAGAGAGCTTTTAAAAGACAGTTCGTGGAGTACGCCAGCGAGAAGCTGCAGCTCATCGTCAGCTACACCGGATCCAACTGCAGCCATCAGGTTCAGCAGTAAGTCTGAGTCTCTCTGTCTGTTATGCTGTTGTGATTCAGACCTTATACAAGCTGTGTGACCTGAACAGCACGACTGCTCTCTAGTGGACAAACGATGAGAGATTTGTGTTCTCCTTCCCTGTCCCAGGGAGCTGGCCGGCACCTTCTCTCAGCTCTGTCAGCAGGTGGACGTCACCAGACAGCAGCTGGAGGACCAAATTCAGGATCTGAACAGCAAGATCGAACAGCTGGACGGCCTGCAGAGTAAAGCCAAGCTGCTCAGGTCTGTGATGTCACACGTGACTGGAGAGATCATGTTTGGTTGCAGTCCACACACTGTGACAATGTGTGACCCCGGACCACAAAACCAGTCTTAAGTCTCAGCTTTTCAAAACCGAGTTTTATACAGCATATGAAAGCTGAATAAATAAGCTTTCCAGTATTGTATGGTTTGTTAGCAACTGTTTGAAAATCTGGAATCTGAGGGTGCAAAAAAATCTAAATACTGAGAAAATCACATTTGAAGCTGTCCGAATGAAGATCTTAACAATGAATATTACTAATCAAAACTAAAGTTTCTATATATTTATGGTAGGAGATTCACAAAGTATCACCACGGAACATGATCTTTACTTAATATCCTAATGATTTCTGGCATAAGAGGAAAAATCTATAATTTTGACCTATTGCTAAAAATATACCTGTGCTACTGATGACTGCTTCTGTGCTCCGGCGTCACATATATACACTGCAGTTGAACACTTTTGGGTCGGTAAAAGCTTCACGCTTTCAGAGAGGATGCATTCAAATGTTCAGAAGTGACACTAAAGACATTTATGATGTTACAAAGATTTCCAAACAAATAAATGCTGTTCTTATCAAAGAAATCCTGACAAAATGTGGAGTAATGCTTTATCATCACAGGAATAAATTACATTTTTAAATTATTATCATAAATTATCATAAATTTACATGTTTAAATTAAAGTTTTGACTGTTTTTGAATAAATTAATACAGCTTTGGAGAACATAAAAGACTTCTTTTTAAAATCATTATTTTTAAAAATTCTTACAAACCCCAAATTCAATTGAAGTTCAAATCGACTAAAAATGGAGGATTTCTTTCTTTCTTGCCATCAGAACCATTTCAGCTAAACGGAAATCAAAATGATATCTGAAAAATGATATCTAAACATTTTTACTTACCAAACGCACAAGTATACTAATAAATATCAGTATTTACTTACATCTATGTTTTGAAAATGCTGCAAATAAGTTGTTGAACTGATTTGCAGAAATTCTTCTTTAATGCAAGCTAGCAGGGGTAAAACTAGTTCACTGGCCTTTGCAAAGCTTATTGGCCAAAATAAAATGAAACAAAGCAGGTTAAAATAATTGTATTGTTCGCAGTGTTTGTTAATCTTATTTAGTTAACGAAGTAGAAATGCTAACTCCATGTTTTGTGTTTGCTCCAGGAATAAAGCGGGCTGGCTGGACAGTGAGCTCAACATGTTTACCCAGCAGTACCTTCAACAGAGTCGATAGAGATCCGGCTCAACAGATCGAACACACAGCCATGCTTTCAGACATTTGTTTGAGCGCAACAAATATTGCTCATCGCATTTCTTTTTTTTTTTGAGACTACAGTGTCATGCCACTTTGAAGAGAGCTTTCTTTAGTTTTGTACACTTTGTTTCTTTTGTATTTAATACAGGGTAATTATTTATTGAGTTGAGAGGTCATGTCAAGAGCTTGGCCTCTGTGTAGATTGTGTTATAGAGATCCCACAGAGATTTAAACAGTAAAGATCAAATTGTTTTGCATTAAATCAGCAATATGTTTTTTCTAGTGCCTCTTACAGCACTGTTTTACTGCTAATAATTTGTTTTGGGACAAATTAACATTAATCTCTTATTGTTAATGTATGAATTGGATGGGAAAACCAGATTTATGTAAACCTGGATGCCAGTTATGCATATAATTGCATTCTACATGTATTCCACTACTGTCATCCGCATCTGAAATGTAATCCGACTGTAATTGTGTGTGATGCACTACTAACCTGTTCGTTCCTGCATATGTACGATCTAGTGTATGCTAACCTGTTTCGTTTGGATTATGACTTGTGCCAAGTGTTCGAGAACGTCATCGGGAGAAGCTCTTGTGATGTGCACTTTATATTTTGCTGCTTTTTTTGCATTTGTTTCCAGAAGCTCCATTAGAAAGAGTCAACAGTAATGTAAAGATGAGCATGCAGACCGGTGTCATTTATTGTCATTCACTATTACTGTTAGATGAAATAATAAAGTGACACTGTTGAAAAATGATTTGTCTCTGTAAAGGTTAAGATAAATGTCAGTTTTTCTTTCTTACAAAGCATGAGTCGCTGATTCATTCTTTTATTGGCACATTCACACATACAAATAAAATCAAATACATCTTCAGTTCACTTTACTTTTGTTTTTATCTTTAGAGTTTTTTTTTTTTTAAATGAATGGCAATGATGGCCATTAATAGATGAAGTCAAGGATCCCACAGATCTGGATATATAATCCAAAAATCATGCTCCTTGGAAAATCATGGAAATTAGTAAATTTTAAAAGCCAACGAAATAGTCGATCAAGATACAGTGAAACCAAAAATCAAGTACTTGTAATTAAGAGTATATTACATTTTAAAATACTCCTAATGAGATTACATTTATGTTTTATGGATTACTTTGTTACATAATTTTTTATTTTTTTTATTTTATAAGCTCTCTATGAGTCTAATGTAATGCTTAGCACATTTTTAATTTTTTGATGTCTAATATATATATATATATATATATATATATATATATATATATATATATATATATGTGTGTGTGTGTGTGTGTGTGTGTGTGTGTGTGTGTGTGTATGTATAAGGAATATTTCCTTTTTCTCCAAAAGTCTTTAGCTAGACCTACTTTAGATATTTGTGTGATCCCAATCAATAATAATAATAATAATAAATGTAAGTATGGGATCTCTTTAAAGTGTTTTCATTATTATTATTATTATTATTATTATTATTATTTTAGCTTAATCTGTTCACCAAGCTCTCTGAAACTATATCACATAAACACTTTCTTACATTTGAAAAATTCACGAAAACAGCATCTAAATATGTGACATGATTTCTGACATGCTTGTGATCGTAGACTCGGATGTCTCTTAACTGTATAAATAAAGTTTTTATTTTTATTTTTTTCACCTCTAGTTGCTTCGTGATTGGCTGTTGATGCTTATTGAGAAATTGGGATCCATGATCATCTATTATGATAATGGTACAATAACTTCACTTTCTGACAGACACAATACATTTTAATGTAGGCTACTGCTTAATTAAAGGAAACTAATTAAAGGCCCTTTAACTTGGACATTTATTTATTTTTATATTTATTGTTTAATTAATCATACTATTTTGGAGACTTCTGCAATAATTAATACATTTTGGAGTAGTCCTCAAAGTGTGTCTGTTGGGCAGAGATCATTTAGTTCCTTTGACAGGTATAAAGATCATTTTTGACACACTTTAATAGTTTTTAAACATGTTAGAAGTGTATTGGTGAGGAAAGCCAAGGTTTGGAGCTGCTGTCCGTCCGTAAGACCGTCCGAAACATCAGTTATAAGAGCTTTTTCAAGCCTTGGTTATTATCCAGCCATTAAATGAACAACCTCCATTCATAACCCTGATGTTTCAGTTTTCAAACAGTAATTAAGGCCTTAATGAACAGAGCTCTGCTGCCCCCTCCTCACATCCCTGAGCTCATTTGCATGTTAATTATCATTAGCGTCATGGCGGGAAAGGGCCCATAAGAGCTAAATTAGCAGCTCGATCATGTTTTTGGCTCCTCAGAGTGTCACTGAAGCACAACAGGCCCTACTAATATTCAACCCCCCTCAGTCTAAAACCATCTTGTGCTCTTTTTCCGTAGTTTTAGAGTCTTTCTGAAAAGGACAAAGTTTTGCAAACTTTTTAAAGCCCGATTTTTTTTTTTCTTTCACAAATCTCAGTAGTCTTTAGGCTATTACTACAGCTGCTGCTTCTGCTATTACTAAACTAATATTAAAATATTCAAACGGCTGTTTAATAAAAGAGACTTTACTGAAGAGTCGAGTGGTGAATGTGCAGCTGTTAATAACGAATCTGAACTGTAACCAGAAGAGGGCGACAGAGCATCACATTTCACCAATCAGCTACACGTTCAATGCTAATAGCTTATTAAAATGAGTTATTTGTTTATTTAAACAAGTGTACTGCGTATATCTTTTAAAATGGGATCATTTGAGGGTGTTGTTTGCTGTAGATCACAGTAGACGATTGATTTCAATAGGTATGTGTATTTTATTTTGTATTTGTATTTATTTTAATGCTTTTTAATGCTATACTCATAGATCCAATATATTTATATCATATTTGTTGGTCATATTTTGAGTCTGTGTAAAGAAATCAATTGGGGCTTGGTTCCAATGATAACAGGACTCTCATAAAAGGCTATTATAATAATATAACACTGTTCATATTTACCATACCAGTGTAGATGCAGCACCTCTTTCATGCAACTTTATCTTAGATTGAGCTTTAAATAGGAGGGCGAACTGATAATGAAGTCGTTTTAGAAACTATATCATGCATGGATGTATTTTAGAAGATTTGATTTGAATGAATTTGATTTCACAGATTTTGCAGTGCACTCTCATCCATGTCCTGACAGATGTGGAAATGAGCTCATGGTCATGTGACTGCAGTCCTGTAGACCAGATGCTTGTGATGATGTGAGATAAATCACAAGCCTGATCTATGGATGTTTCATACATCCAGTCATCCTGTGACTGATATAATACTAGATACAGTCCACCGAGCTGCATTTTTACCTACATTGCAATACCTAATAAACCTTAAACAGCATTTCTACAGCAGTTATTGACATCTGACCGATAGATTTCTGCCCTTGTGAAAAATAAGTGCACTCGTAATGTGTGTTTTTTTTTTAAACTGATAAGAAATAATTGATGCAATAAAAGGCCACTTAAAGACACTTTTATGTCAGTTTCTAAACACTTTTAAATTGTACACTTTGTATAAGCACCAAATTAACAGTTTTACCTTAAAACTAAATCATATTTGAATAATTTTTTCATGCATTAAGGAAGTTCACACATTTTAAGCACTTATGTTAAAAAGCATTCTTAAGTTTAACTAATTGAAACTAATTAAAATAAAATAATTAATATATATATATATATATATATATATATATATATATATATATATATATATATATATATATATATATATATATATATATATATATATATATTTTTTTTTTTTTTTTTTACTAATACAACGTCCACAAACATTTTCTTCATGCTTCGATATATTCTTTTAAGGTAATATATTCCTATAATAATATACTTCCATACTATGGAAGTCAAATGTTTGGTTACCAACATTTTTTGGAACAATGTGGTGAGTAAATGATGACAGAATTGTCTGTTTTGGGAGAACAATATCTTAGTCTTAAACAATAATAATAAAATAATAAATATAATGCCGCCCTTGCCATCAAGATAACAGTAAATAAAATAAACATTGCTCTGCTAAAATCATTGTTAACATATCATAACTCCATAATTCCCCAGACACTACGGTTGTCTTATTTCTGATTGTTATGCAAAGCTTTAGTGCTGTATATTAAGGCTGAATGTAAAACCCTAAGGGTGGTCTCATCATTCCAGATTTATGAACCTATTTTCCCACCTAACGGCCTAATTAAGTGGGGCTGACATTAAATGGGTGTAATTTAGTCCAGGGCTGTGCCAGATCTACGACCGCTGTGGATCATCAGTGTGGATGTTGATGCTGCTCACCAAACCCAGACTCCACTGGACGGATGAATAGATGGAGGACAGGGAAATTTGATTTGGAATAAGAGCATGTCTTCCTGGAGCGAGATGTGCACACACAGCTGTGTAAATAACAGAGTTTATCCTGCATCACCTGCAAGCAATGAAAGCAGCGCTTCAGCATTCTGCTCAGAAAAGAGTGCGCCAGAGCTAAAGAAACCACGGATGAACGCCATCCAACACATTCCAATAACTATGCACAATAATAATCAATAAGATCAACTTTTAAGCAGTACTAAACAATATTAACAAGCATTAATAGTCATTAATAATCATTATTTATCTGATTTTCCTGGATGAAGCGATGACATATCAATGTTCTGGCATGGCCAGCTCATGCATGAATCATGCACAGCATAAATATACTGTTCAAACATTTGAATCAGCAATGATGCATTAAACCCTACTGTTAAAAAAACAAAACAACCAAATATATAATAATCACTCATCTTTGCACCTTCTAATCTTCATCATCATCATAAGAAAAAAAAAGCATTGCAGGTTCCACAAAAGGTGAGTTTTAGACTGATTTCTGAAGGATCATGTGACACTGAAGACTGGAGTATTGATGCTGGAAATTCAGCTGCATTTCACAGAAATAAATTACATTTTACAATATATTCACATTAAAAAATCAGTTGTTTTTACTGTATTTTAAATCAAATAAATGCAGCCTTAATGCGCACAAGAGACTTCTTTCAAACTTAAAAAAATACTAACCCTAGATTTATAGTATACAGTATATTAACTGTATTATATATTTTTACCTGTTTATCCTGACATTTTCCTGTTATCATGTTCTGCATTTAAAAAAAAATTTTTTTACATTATTATTTATTTATTTCAAACTACTTTCTTCCTGTGTAGCTACTTATAGATTGTGTTTGATTCATAATAAACTCTAGCAATCTTCGTAACAGCGTTCCTCCTCACAGATTCCCTCTTATTATTAATAACCCTGAAAACTTCAGAAACTCCAGAACAACTGCAGGGAGTTTATTTATGCAAAATTATAAATCAATAAGGGGTAGTTCACTCCAAAACCTACATTACTCGCCCTCATGTTGTTCCAAACCTGTATACATCTCTTTCTTGTGTTGAACACAAAAGTAGAGAAAAGTAGAAGCAAACACTTGCTGGTAGCCACTGACTCATTTTTGGCTAAACTTTCCTTTTAATTTGACCAAACTCCTGCATTATCTTCAGTGGGATGCGAAACAGACTTATATACAGCCTATATGTAAGTAGGCCTATTTAATCGATTTCTAAACCAGCTATTAAATTAATATCATAGAACTTTTCCTCATACATTATTTAGCTACAGCCAAAACTGTGCTTGTGGTTATATCTGTCTGTGGTGTTAAGACGCTTCGGAGGGTTTTATCCAATGATATCAGTTCCCACAGAAATATTGAAGCTTTTACAAGCGTTGCTGTCTGAGGTTTTATATTCCATTAACCCGATGTGTGTGTAATAGCCCTCGTTTGCTTGTTTCGCTGTGTTTTATCCGCTAGCCGTATGAGCGCTAGCTTACTAGCTCACAGTGCTTGGCTTGGCTTGGCCCTCTTTGATCTCACATCTTGGCTATCGTTTAAGCGCAGCCTGGTCATTGCGGTTGGATTTTACAGCCGTGAGCCGGTGCAGACAGACTAATGTCTATTAAAACCGTGCCACTGAAGATAAGCACGAGGACAGATAGGCAGCAGTGATTGGTCAATAACAGGACGCGCTATTAAAGCCAAACATGCCAGCCGGAGCCGCGCTGAGCTCATATATGAGCTGAGGGAGGATAATGTGCTCTTTATACATGCTGCTGCCCTCCAAGACAGAAACATTGTTCTGCAATAAAACATTCAGGAATCAAAACCACATGCTCCGAAGTGTAGGACACGCTTTACATCGCACTGCGAAGCTGTTGCTCGACTGGGGACCGAGTCATGCCACGCTGGTGTTGGACATTGCACATTTTCATTTGTATCAGGAAGCCCAAATGAAGAGCAGACCCTCTGTGAGACGGGCTGCAGGGGTTTGTGGAGATCCCGGGCGCTTTGACTCCACTGTTTTGACAGCTTCACAATTTGCTGCGTTTTGTTAAACTACCGTTAACACAAAACAGGTTTTTCTTTGACTTTCTTTCTCCTAATGCTGACTTTTGAGCAGAAACGTTAAGTCACTTGTGCATTAATAAACTTGATTAAAAAAATATATATTTATAAACTAAATGTAATGTTTTTGGACACTTAGGGGCGGGCCTAATTGCATGTGGAGATTTAAATACATATAGATTATAGCTTAAATTGATATTCAGTGCAATGTGAACTTTTTACCCACTTAAGTAGAACATACACATAATTTCATAATGAAAAATGTCTTGACAAGTATTTATGTTGAATTAAAATATAGGCTACTTTGATGTAGTTTCCATGTAATTTGTAAGTAATGTGTTTGTGATGATAAAGTTGTGATTCAGTGCATTTACCGACATTAAATATAATATTGAATAACACACTTCAGATAAAATGTACTTTACAACATATTGATTTAAAAGTTTTAATTTGAGATTTTTACAAAGTGCCATTTTTAAAAGTATATTTAAGTGTGTTAACGGTCATGTAAACTGTCACACTGTAAAAAAAATGGAAACAACAACAAAACATGTACAGACAATTTTTACTTAGAAATTGCTAAAAATAATTACATTAAATCAAATAAATATATAAATAATTACAAAGAAAAAACAAGTAAAATTGCATTCAATATGCAATTTTAAAGTAAAAAAAAGCAAATACACTGTAAAAAAATGATTCAAAAAGCATGTATAGACAGTTTTTGCTTAGAAATTGCTAAAAAAAATTACATTAAATAAAATAATTAAATAAATAAATAATTACAAAGAAAAAGCAAGTAACACATGCATTAAATGTGCTATTTTAAAGTAAAAAAAATTGCACATAGTATTTTCTTGCAAAGTTTACCGCAATAATCTTTCTTTTATTTGTTTAATGATTTATTTACAGTGTACAGGTAAAAAAATATATAATTTCAATACAATTTAACACAATTAAGTACCATTTTTCATAAGGGAATTTCATGTGCTTTTGTTTTAATTAAATTTTTTCCTATTTATTTATTTATTTTTTTGCTTGCATGTTTAGTGCACTGCATACAAATTTGCTGAAGTTTCTAATTGCAAATAATCACCTCACTTCTCTTTGCACACATACAACATTCAGCTTTTGCAGTATTGCTTGTTTATAGCATTTTTCATTCATTGGATGCATATTTGCATAACATGCAAAGACGGATTTGAAATGTTTGTTTTCTGAACAAGATGCAGGAGACAAAGAGGTGACCAAGTGCATCTGTGTCTCCTGCCAGCTGTTGCTCCGCAGCCAATGCATTTATCCCTCTGCGATAGGCTCGTTGTTAAACAGCCTGGAAAAAAAGCCCAGAACTTAGAGAAGGGTTTCAGAATGAAAATATTTTACTACTCTTATTTAAAGATGCCTCTAAGTGCAGGCGTAGTTTACACGATGTGGAATTACATGCTTTCTCAAAAGTGGCTGGCATTCAAGACACACAATTAAAGTGGGAGTGGGAGGCAGGGGCCCCTTGTTAAAACCAGAGCTAGCGCGCGCCTGTTAGCCATGCATGGAGATACAGTCAAACAGGTAACAGAATTGTACGTCACACGCCCCGAGCCATGCCTGAACCCCTGACCTCTGGGCCGCCCAGCCGTGTTTGGGTTTCTGAGCAACCGCCGCAGGTTTGTATTAAGTTATGAATAATCAGGTTTTCCTTTCCCGAAGCCACTGCTCTGACATGGCTGTCGCTGGGCTTCACGGGAAGAGTTTACAGAGTTTGACTGCTCAGACACAAGAAAGACTTCGTTGACAACGATGCTGTGTGTAACAGCTGACATTTTCTGAATTCAGTGAATCAAATGCAATATTTGCATTAGCATTTCAAAGGAGAAGTTTGTGACGCTTCTCTTTCGTTTTTCAGATGTACAAATAAACGGCAAGACTTTAGTTTAGGGAGCAGTTCTCACTATTAACTAGTTGCTCATTAGCATGCATATCACTAGCATATTGGCTGTTTATTAGTACTTATTAATGTTTTATTTTGCATGGCAGATCCATTAATCCAAACTATTACTAAGCAGCAAATCAGGAGCTTATTGAGGCATTGAGAATTGGTCTCTAAACTAAAGTGTGACCGAGAAAGAAAGAATACGAGGCCAAAGCCGTTAAAATTTTCAAGTATTAACTCTGAGGTTTATAATGAATTTTAAAGCAAGTTATTTGGCAGGATGCTAAGGAACATGCAAGCACAAACATTACACGTCTGTGTACAGTGGATATAAACAATCTTTTACATGTAACATCCAGATATGTTAGCCAATTAACACTAATAGAGGCTTAACTATATCCTTAAATGCTGTATGACCCTTTTGTACACTGAGAGGAAAAAAGTTAAACAGAAATCTGAGAAAAAAATAAGAAAAGAAAAAGAAAAAGAAACCTAAAAATTGTAACTAAAAATATATGTATCTAAAATAACTGGTTTTATTCAGGTCATAAAATATTATTTAACATTAATGACTTGAACCAAACTATATACCGTACATCAATTTTATTCACAAAGATCATTTTTAATGGGTCAAATTAGGTAATAGCTTCCGGTTACCACATGTACAGTGTATAAATATGTCATATATTAAAAATATATTTGGTTGAGCAGGAGATAAACTTAAAAAGAGAATCACCTAAAAAGGAAAATGCTGATCAGAAGACGTTTTCAACAGAGATAACAATTATGGCAACACGTTCGATTACAGAACACCTTAAGGTAGCCTCTGTATATGTTTAAGTTTAGGTTAAGGGATCTAAATTATGGTCATGCAGAATAAGGCATTAATATTTGCTTTATGAGTACTAATAAACAGCCAGAATGCTAGTAATATGCACGCTATAAGCAACTAGTTAATAATAAATAGTGTTCTCTAATCTAAAGTGTTTTCAACAGTCTTATTGGTCAGAGATCACCATTAAATAATACGCACTGTACAGAAAACACTTTATAAATAAACAATTTCCCCTACCTTTCTCATCAATGATCCTGTGCGTACTTATCCTGGAAGAGGATTCAGAGTTTTTCTTGGCCGTTTCATATTTGACAAAGTTCTGAGGAAGTTCTGCTGATCTTGGAGGCTGTTAGCGATGCGTCATTAAAATGTGCATTCATTCTGTTGCTGTTTTATGAAGCTGGAGTGAGACAAGGAGTCAACTATAAACCATACAGATCAGAATTAATAGGGAACATTCCTGAAATCAGGGGTGTTTTGATGTTTCGAACTGATTTTCTCTAAACATCATGTGTCCTATATGTACATCTACTTATTGTAGTATTTACAAAACATATATAATTTAAAAGAAGTCTTTTCAGTAAAAGGAGTTTTTTTTTTTTTCTCAGAGAAGGTATGTCACATTAAAAATCCAGATTACCTTTGATGCAGTCATGAATTAAATGTGACAAAGGGTTGTTTATTGAACTGTCATTTATAAAGTAGGATGCATTTAGCAATATTTTGTGCATATGGACATCTTATATATCATTTATAGGAACACTGATTGCGGTAATTGTTGTATGTTCACATTCAGAGGCCCCAGGTACTTTTTTGTACAGTGTAAACAATAAAATAGGTTTACCTTACAGTTGTGGGTTGATTAAGAGCATTAGATGTTTTGACATCACAAAACCTGTTCTTCAAACACATTTTGGCCAAATACTAGGGCAGCACTGCATTTACGGATTGAGGAGAAGTCAATCCCTGAACGCATTACGACAAGCTCAGAATATCATTTTAATTGGTGGTCACAATAGTGACTATAAATATATAATTTAAAGTCACCTATTTAACCCAGTATTTAGGCATGCTATGAATTTGTCTGCATGTAAAGTTGGCTATTATGTTGTTAGCTAAGCAATAAGCTAACACAATGGTTCTCAGTTGTGGTAAATTTTATATCACACCGGACTATTTAACACATCTGATCTGGCTCCGAGCTGAAATATTTGACCAGATATGAAATATATTCAAAATGTGCATTGCTGAGAAACCTTAAAGACCACAATTAAGGACCACTGGATTGTTTGAATCAGTTAACTCTCTCTCATTTTTGCTCATTATGATGAAAACTTCATGCCAAACAGAACATTTTGTTGAATGGATATCTGAACAAGCAAAAGAAAAACTAGATCCATGCATTTTTTTTTCAGCACATTTCTTTTCCTTTTCTTTTTTTTTTTTTTTTTTAGAAAAAGCTAAGAAACTCTTATTTTTGTTAAAGACCACATCTGGATCAGATTCAGAATGATCAAAATATAGATGGAGTAAATCTCTTCCATCAACACCCGCGAAGCTTGTACAGTCATATACCTCTTCGTGGGTTGACGTTTTATTTAGTAATATTAAGATTTGATCAATTATTATATAGTTTTGATTTAAATGCTGTTTAGGACCTTATCATACACCCGGTGCAATGCGCCTTAAGGTGCAGTGCAAGTGTGTTTGTTATTCTCAGTCCGGCGCCTTTCACATTTTCCCGTCCAGCGCCACGTCGTTTAATTCGCAAATGCTCTCATTTGTGCGCCCATGGGTGTGCTGGTCTAAAAAAGAGGTGTGTTCAGGAGCATTGCTGGCGCATTGCTATTTTAAGGAGCTGAAAATAGACTGCGTCATAGACCAACTCAAACCAGGTCTAAAGTCTGGCGCAATGTTTTTTCTTTGTTACTTAAAGAGCGTACACGTTGAGTGATTGGAGTCCGGTGGAGTGATTGGAAATGAGCGACACCTGTTCGACCCACCGGTCTCGGGTCCCACGGAGGAGATGAAAGGATATAAAACAGGAGTGATGACAGTGAAGGATGAGAGAGGACCAGGCCTGGATTGTTTTGTGTTTTGATTTTGTTTGTGTGCGGCAGTCGTCTGTTAGGGGCTGTCGTCAACAGCACCCCCTACCATGTAACAGTGAAAACACAGAAAGCAGGACAATTATGTCAGTGGTGGGGAAGTTGAGCCTATCTTTAGTGTAAAATTGTTCACCTATGAGTGTCCAATAGGAAAACTTTCTTTTTTTGTGTGGTTGTGTTTGTGTGTGTGTGTGTGTGTGTTTGTTTAGGTTTTTTCAACTTGAAGATAAAAAGTCCCTACACAGAGTTATTTGATTATGGGCTATGAATTTCCATCATTGAGCAGAAGTTCAATAATAATAATAATAATAATAATAATAATAATAATAATAATAATAATAATAATAATAATAACGTTTTTGACTCTCTTCCAGAAGTGGACTATTGGAATTTCTGTAAAAGTAAGAACTGTTTGTCTTGTCTTGACTGTTAGAAGGAACTCCAAGAATCCCTTAAGCACTTCACAGCTTCTTCTTTCATATATATATATATATATATATATATATATATATATATATATATGTATTACCTTACAGCTTGCCAGTGACATACCTCTAAATGTCTGTCTGTCCAAAACAAACACCAGTAGATCCTCTCTCGTTCTATTCTTTATGCTGAAGCAACCCCCCCACCCCTGCCTTGTCTCCTCTTCCATATTCCAGAATTGCCAATCCCAATCTAATTTATGGAATATTTTCAAGGTAACCATATACGCAGAGCATTGGCGATAACATCTCCAGGCCCCCGTGACAGGCAGGAACTGTGCAGTGTGTAGTTAATAACATAAACTCCTGCACAGGCCAGTTGAAGAGAGAGGGCTAGTGAGGAGAGAGAGAGAGAGAGAGAGGCAGTCAGAGAAATGTAATTGGGACCATGTGAGCTTCCCCCAGCGGAGGATTAGCAAAGAAACGGAACTCTGCTAGGCCTCGAGATCGCTTTCAATTAGATGCGCCCAGGGCAAGTGAGACAGAGGCGCTTGGTGAAAGATTCGCCATGAGGAGAGCATGAAGAGTCCCTGGCTGGAGGAACCCTGGCTGGGGTGAGCATGGGGTCACGTCCAAGTGTTGCTAATAGAAGATAATGTGCTACGTTCATGCATCATGCAAGGCTGGGGGTATTTTTGGCTACCCAAGACTCATTGGAAATACATATCTCTGCTTACATTTCTGCAAAACAACAACAACAACAAAAACTTATCTATGCATATGAAACACAACAGTCTGCAGTTGAAACATTGGAGGCAGTGAAAAAATTATATCTCATTGAATAAAGTATGATTTACATGGCGAGAGTCTAATTTTCACACAGTTCCTGGCACATTCTGATAACTTGATCATGCAAGATTTGAAAACTGATACCTGTACTTCTGAACATAAGCATCACATATACTGCTTTATACGTATGGGTTTTCAAGTGTGGTAAGTTTGCTCTGTAGCTCACCCGATACAGAGTTGCACTAGCAAGGTGAAGTGCTCCAGGATGAATCCTGTGAACCTGCAGTTTAATCGAAAATGGCACTAGCATGTTTTCAAACTTTCCATGCCAATCTTATCAGTCAAAGCTGGCTTTCAAAAACTAAAACGGATTCAACATGTGTTGGACTTTCAGAACCAAACATCCGATGTCTGAAGCAATACTCCTGCCAAAATGCCTCGAGTCATTACTTGAAACCCAATGAAAAGAAAGGTGGCTTACTTGTTTATGTAACATCTGCGAGTAGTCTGTAAGAAATGCATTTCATCACACATGATGAATAAAGGGGCTTGTCAGAGACTACATGCTAATGTTATTTCTTAATCGGAGCTGTGTCATTGACATTGAGTAGATGTGCTTTCAGTCAATCGGTACTGAATAGATGTACAGGAGGGTTCTGCTTATATCTGGCTCTGCATGGACACAGATGGCTGAAAGTAGCTCTGTTCTGATAATGGCTCAATTATTACACGCACAGCCTGGCATTGGCCCAACAGGTGGGCTTAGCGAGTCCCCATTGGCGAGCCAGTTATGACTACTGCAAATGGAAAAACCAAGAACCCATTATGATGTTTCATTGGTAATTAAAAAAGTTAGGAGGTGCATTAAAAAGGTTCATTGTATGAAAACTCCACTTTAATGGTCTAACTTTTTAAAGAGACTTTGAAGGAGAAGATAATCTGAAAAAAGATTTCTCTTCACAAAAGGATGCATTACAACATCAATACAGACATTTTTAAATGTACACTTTTATGGAAAGAAAAACTCCTACTATGCAAGTAGGCAAACACAGACAAGTATGATCGGTAACACACTGCAAATGCTTTCTCCAAATTTTACACTCTTAAAGGAAAGTTTGCTGATGTTCAACCAGCTTTGTATTGTTGCAATGCAGTGTATATTTAGTATAGTGTATATACTGTAGTATCTTTCTGTATAATTCATGTGTGATTTATGAATACAGCCCAGATTTTCTACATTCACCATTCTATTATGAGATTTACTATATTACTTAAAGCTGCAGTAGGTAACTTTTGTAGAAATATATTTTTTACATATTTGTTAAACCTGTCATTATGTCCTGATAGTAGAATATGAGACAGATAATCTGTGAAAAAATCAAGCTCCTCTGGCTCCTCCCAGTGGTGCTATTACCATTTGCAGAAAGTCATCCGCTCCCGGTAAGAAACAACCAATCAGAGCTGCGGTCCGTAACTTTGTTTGTGTTCAAAATGTAGAAAAATGCATATAATAAGTGAGTACACCATGAATACATTTTCCAAACCGTGTTTTTAGCTTGTCCTGAATCACTAGGGTGCACCTATAATAAGTGTTTATATTCTGACTATTTTAGATTGCTTCGGGGATACCGCGGCGGAGTAACCCAGTACCTTTGTGATTCTCCATAGACATAAACAGAGAGAAGTAGTTCCGGCTACAATGTTCTTCCGCAAGACCCAAGCAGTTCTGTTTATTAACCGCTAGAGCATCAAAAGTTCCCTACCGCAGCTTTAATATTGAATCTGAATATTTTAATGTAATCGCTTCAGACACTACATTGCATTTTAATTTAAATTCAATGACAACAAATTTTAACTTAAATTTACATTTAATGAAATTAGTTAAATAGTTAGTGCTTTTTGGAACACTTAAGTAGGAATTATGTACATCGTTAAATGTCATTTCATAATTAATGTAAACATTATTATATGCAATTTTATAATTGGTGCTAAAATATGGTAAAGTGCACTGCTGAATGTACTGACAAACAGCTATGGTAACTAAAATAGGCATTAATGTATATTCCAATTAAACAAATGTCATGCATTTATTTTTCTAATTACACATTTGTGATGTTGGTGGGTGGGGCTAAACAGGCAGTGATGTAGAAGCAGGTGTTGATCTTCCTCCATGGGGGTGGAGTTTAGCCACACTATTACATCATAGAGTAAAACATTCCACAAGCTGTCATTTTGGCAGATTTTTTAATAGTTCAGTGACCTCTTATGTGTAGAAAGCTCAAAGGAATTTGGTTTTCTCAGTTTATGAGCCCTTTAAAGCATAACTTATACTTTAAGCTTAAACTTTTGATTTTAGAGTGCACTTTTTAAAAGTGTACCTAACATTCTCTGTATATTTAAATACAATTTCAGTAATATTATCCGAAAGTGCAGATTAAAAAAAAATACATTTTTAAGATTTAAATACACTACTTTAAATTGTACAACGCATATCCAATCAATATTCAATGCAAAAATATAGAAATGTTTTACTGCCTCTAGTGTTTCAACTACAAACTACAGCGATTTATTCAAATTTTTTGGACATACTATCCATTTCACATTATGCTCTTCATGTACTATATAGAGAAGTATGCATATTCAGATTCTGGGCTTAAACTGCAAACGTTTATAGCAAGCTGACTTAAGTTCAAAGGTAACTTTTACCCTTGAAGTTAGTGACAGAAATGTATGTTCAATGCGACAGTTAATTATCAACATGTTGGTCAAGTGTTTGTGAATGCACGCTTGCATCACGCCCACATGTCTTGACTGCTAAACATACGATATGTGGAACCCTGCTGTGACAGTTGTATACGAAGTGCCACAAAAGTTTACTTTATGCAGCCTCCATCATCTCTCAAGCAGCTTTATGCACACTGTTACCAGAGTTTCCTTTTCTCTTTTTTTTTTAACTTGGACCTGCAATGCTTTGTTTATTTTCAGAAAATCAATAGAGATCTAGTGACCCCCTGTATTCTATATCCTTTCTGCATCATTTAGTTTAAACTGAGTGCTTTATATAGAGATATGCATGCCATAACGCGCTCAGTGTGTTTAGCGTATTGAAATCTGAGTCGAGACGTGACATGCAGCATATTTTTTTCATAACCCTTAAATCAACGCATGTACTTGGATGAAATCTAAATACCGCTGAGATTTATTTCAGATAAATTTGTCAGGAAACAGCTTTCGCTAGGGATAAATATGCTCGAAGTTAACTTAACTTTTTACGATGAAATGGGAGAAATGGAAGCTTCACGTTTGTGAGGTTAAAGTCATTGCCTTCACCGATGAGGTAATTATGTCTGTGTGTTTAGAGTATGTCGACTGCCCACTTTCCCTTTGCGTCTCTCTTTCTATATCCATCTCTCTCTCCCTCCCCCAGTCCTCGCGTTAGACGTCTCCCTGTGGGAAGAGGTGCCTGAGATGTTGGCCGGCCCATACATCTCTGTCAAAATCTCTATGAATAAATTAACCTTTTAAAGATTAGTGCACCCTAATACCGCAGGGTTTTTACACAGAACAAACACTGAAAAATGTTTTGGGTCCCCCCTCACCAAATTGGCGTTAGCAACGCTTTTAAAACTTTAAAGGCACAGACGTCGCATTTTCATTCTCTTCTGTGCGGTTGGGTATGTTATTATAACACAGGCCTCTTTAGCACAGTTTACCGGCTAATGAATTTGCAATATTTGCGAGTGCCACTATTGCTGGCGAGAGTCTGATATATTTATTTATAGCATGTGATTCCTCAAAATCTGGTTAAAAGTGATGCTATGCAGCTGTTCTTGTTGGGCATGACCTATTAAGTTCCCGTTTGACATCGCATGGCTGTGTTTTTCTAGATTACACTTTAGCAGATAACAGAATTTTGGTTCGTTCCAAAGAGAGAGGTGAAAAAAGAAAAGGGGGAATGGGATTTTATAGCCAATTTAAACCTTTCAGTTGTACCCGTTTAAAAATGTTTCCTACAATACGGTTCACCACAGCGCTGGGACATTACCCAGTTTTAAGAATGGAAGTAATATTTGCGGTTCCTCCGCTGAGCTGCTCAGAGATGGCTGAGATATTTATCCAGAGCTGGCAGTATTTGGGATTTAACAGCGCTCATCCACTGACTGGGGTTATTTAGGCCAGGAACCACACCTGGATGAGCTCCAAACAGCCTCCGGCTCCGAGAAGGAATCTCGCTCTCGCTGTGGTCGGGATTATGGGGCTTTCTGTTTTACGGGAATTCTTCATCCACCATCTTGAACGCGTTTATGCCTACACTTGATTGTGTTGGCTGTAGTTAGCATATTAGCGGCGTCAGAAACATTAATAGTCGGAGACATTGTTTTATCAATTAGGGAAAATTTCTGTAATTTGGTGTGGGATGTATCTGTTTTTCCCTGGAGCTACAACAGTGGTCTGTTGTCGAGGAGCGTTCAGCTGGGTTTTAAACAAATCAGGGTAATTGTGAGAGACAGGTTTTAGGTTGAAAAATAAACTCTTCATGTGTACTGAGGGAATATGACATGCATTGGCTGTGTCACTGGTTTTGGGTTACACTCTCAGGACCGGCAGGAGGCGTCTCCTATATTTCCTGACCTCTCACTTGTGCCAGCTAATGTACTGGAGCTTTCTGGACCCCCTCCTTCTCGAACTTGGGGTTTGGGACCAGGCCGGAGTGGCGAGGCGGGTGCTTCTCCATCGGTCCCCAAACTCCTGAATCTCCCCTGCTCGACCTCATCGCTCAATCTTCGTTTAACCCTGACAGTTTAGGTAAGCACACTCAGGTTAATTTATGTTTGCCGAGACAAGCTTGGCAACAGAAGTCTCTAAAAAAGACCACTGCTGGAGTGGTTCATTTAATTCCTAGAGAGGAAGTGTTTTTTTTTTTTTTTTTTTTTTTTATGTACATTGCAAACCTCCATTTTTAGGGAAAAGACTTAAAGAAGATATTTAAAGTTGTTTAAATTTTTCATAAAAAAATAAAAAAATATGGTCACTCTTTATCTTAAGGTCCAATTCTCACTATTAAATAGCTTTTAGCTACGACCTTTGCCTCAATAAACACCTACTTTGCTGCATATTAATAATTAGTAAGGTACTTGTTAAGTTTAGGTATGGGCAGGATTAAGGATGTTGAATATGATCGTTCAGAATCAGACATTATTATGTGCTTTATAAGTACTAATACGCAGCCAATGTGCTAGTAACATTCATGTTATTGAGAAACTAGTTAATAGTGACAATTGGTTCCTAAACCAAGTGTTACCAAAAATTATAGTGGGACATTATATATATATATACAATTTTATGTGTATTAATTATACTTTTTCAGTCACATCAAATAATGAATTTATTGAAATATTTAAATAATTATTACATTTATATTTAGTATAACATGTCTATAATAGTGATAACAAGTATTGTTTTCCAGTTTATTTCTAAGAACACCACAGTCATATTATGAGATAAGTTATATAAGATAATCTAACATTTATTATACATAATATAAAGTGCAGGCTGAAGTCATTCTGCTGTAGAAAGGTTTCTCTTCACTCCTCACAGTAGGTGGCTCCATAAGCCATCATATGTGCTCCCTGAGCCTCTCTCACACACACACACACACACACACGCTACTGTGGCTACAACCAACATGTGGAAATGCTTGATTTGATGTAGTGTCACTTTACATTGCAGAAATGAGTATACGTCTTTTTTTAGTCCTCTAACCGATGAAGTGAGAAATGTGATCCAGATTTACTACAAGTGTTAAAAAACAGACATATTATTAAACCATTAACAGTCTAACGGAGAAGCGTCTATATCTATCTATCTATCTATCTATCTATCTATCTATCTATCTATCTATCTATAGACTGTAATGCAGTCTTATTTTCTCAGGCTTTTTCTTCACTACCCTCGTCTAGTCGAGCTGTTTCTGTCCTCACAGTGAGGGATCAGGGACAGAGAGCAGGCGGATTATGAGTCTTTGACAGACGATGAAAAAGCCAATGTGTTACAGCGCTGAGCCGTAAAGAGCTCGTGAGGGCTGCTGGGAGTCTGTTTGGTCTGTTTCCAGGGTCAGGACCGGACCAGAGAAGAAGCGGAGTAACTCTACTGTTATGATGTTGCCATGAATTTTACGTGTTATGTGTCAGGATGTTTTGTTCATTATTATTCATGATGGTGTTTGCTGATGTCTGTTGTTTAACACAGCTGTGTAAAAGCCTCTCTCTCTCTCTCTGTGTGTGTGTGTGTGTGTGTGTGTGTGTGTGTGTGTGAAGAGAGCGGTCATCGACACCAGAGCTTCTGTGTGGTGTTTGCGGAAAGAGAAGTAAACACAATAACCCAACTGCAATTCGAAAACCAGACCAACAAACCACAAACTGAACTTCAGACATAAGTGTTTATAAACCACTATTTAAAAAAGTATTATTTTGGGTGTGTTTGTGTATTTGTTTTCTTTTTTGTTTTTCATGTAGTGTTTTTCCTTTAAAAAATATGGATACATTTTATTTTACAGTACGTGTACATTCTGTGTACTTACCAAAGAAAGTACTGAGCTACAAAATAACTACATGTGTAAGGTTAAGTTTAGGGGTAGGTTCAGAGTTAGTAACTAGTTATTACCCAGTTATAGCAATTCTATAATAAGTGCTTAGTATGTACACACGAAACAGGATTTTAAAATAAATTGCTACCAAAAAAAATATGAAGTACTTTTTGGTCAATTTCACATTCCATACTTAACAATATAGTAAAAATAATGTTACTTTTATCAGAATAAACAAGTATTCTACCAAGTAATAAAGTTCACCTTCTGCATAACTGTGTACGGTTGCCAGAAATGAACACATTTATCACAACCTTATAATTTTAAATAGTAAAACTACTATTTAAAATGTATCTATTTTAAGATACATTTTAAAAAGCTATTTTTTTTTTTTTTTTTTTTTTTGCTTTTTTATAATTTCCTCAAAATTCAATAGATGAAAAATATATTCAGAATGAGTATTCACACTGTGGTTATGGTTGAAATTAAAGGACTAATTCACCCCAAAATAAAACTCAGCCTGATTGCTTTAGAACACAAAAGAAGATATTTTGTAGAATGTTCAAGTCATTCTTTTCAGTGCAATTAAAGCAAATAATGTAGATGCCAAACTTTGCCATATAATAGCATTGTGTGATAAGCATCAATGTGACCAAAATTTAAACCGTTCTTCCAACACCCTTTCATGGCAATTTGTACCAATTTTACATTTTGTAGAATTGGTGTCTTTGATTTTGCACACTTCACTAACAACCTTCATACTTCAGCAATGGATTCAGGATTCATACAAAATTGGCACCTTGTAAAACAGTTAAATTTTTACTGATGAGATCGAGTTGCATTATCCACTGAAAATATTGCCTTGCAAATTTTGACTGACAGCTAGCTGTGTTCTCCATTCAACCGAAATAAGCAGAGCACCAGTTCACATAGAAATCTGTTAATATTCTTTGTATTTAAAAAAAAAAAAAAACGTTTTTAAAATTGTGGTTTGATAACAGTAATATGGAACTAGGGAAAATAAAATACCTTTTTAATTCACACATTTGTTAGGATGCTAAGAAGGGACTTCCACAGTCACACTATAGATCTGTGTGTGTCCAGAGTTTATTACATTGTAACTGCAACCATGAAAGTGAACACAACACAAACGCGTGCTTCTACAGCAAGAGACCAAATGGATCTGTCTGTAGCTTAACTATAAAACGCCGCGCAAACCTTCTCCGCCTCTGAAGCAAGTGCTAGAGCTGTTCCAACACGGTTGCCATTTTGCTGGTTGTTTTGTCATTTCCTCTGGGGCTAGGTTGGCCCCGGCTCTCCTAATCTCTCACCGGTTGAGACTTGAAGCGCCTGTCACCTCGCTCGTAACGCTCGGCTGCCTGCCGCTGATTGGCTGGAGGCAGATTTATTTCGGCCTGTCACAGCCAATCGCGTGACGGCGCGGCTCAGGGTTCTGTTTAGTTACAGTGACAAACATGCTGATTAGAGGCGGGACATGATGGATGGATGCTGGCCGAGGAGTTTTTATCAGCTCATAATGGGCCTGATGTTGCACAGACACACACTCACATAAAGACTGGCCTCAGGGGTCACACACAAACACACACACACAGGGGGTCAGGAGCTAACAAAGCATCTCCTGCCAGACCACACTCCTTAATGAAACGGCCCTGCTTTAAGTCATATACAGATACTTCATCATCATCATCATCCTCATCTTTGTCATTACACGTTTCCAGGCTTCGCCGCACCTCCCTTTTGACACACAGAGTGATTGAGACCCATTTTGGGCTGAAGAAAATAAAGCAAACCATAATGATGGGAACTCGCAGAACCCCTTGATTATGTCAAAGCGTAAGCAATATGCATTCGCTCTGAAGCACGGCATTGATGGTGGTTTCCATCTGCGTTGTATCCAGTGTGTTTGTGCCAATTTAAGGAGAATGCGGCCTGTAAAGTGTGACAACTTGGCATGAAGTCATGCCTGAGATTGGAGTCACTCCTGCTTCAATTCGCCAGGACTCCTGTGCTGAACTATCCAAAAAGCCGGAGCAGTCAAGGCTGAGCCCGAGCGTCTGATAAAGTGTTTTCTCATTGTGATGACCTTGTTTTGAGGTACCGGACCTCAACTACATGCATACTGTCAATGTATTCTGAAAATAAACATTTTCGGTCTTGTTATCCAATTTCCAAATGAGCAGTCATAAGCAAATTGTGGTTGTCAATTTAATTAAGTTAGGTCAGTTATCAAACTTTTGCATAATTAGTCCCATTAATTATATTTCAGAGAAAGAAGCTCTATTATTATTTTTTTATGCGATCAGAGCAAGTAAGTCTATAAAACTTGGAGAGAGTTATCTGTTAGCATTTCAAGTCATCTCAGTGGCACTTCTGCTATCTTTGTTAGTCTATTGTTATATAATATACCAGTGAGGGTGTGCTCATCTACCAATATATCTATTGACTTATGAATGGTCATTAACTTATAAACATTCTCTCTGCTACCAGATGGTGTAATTACAGCATTTACCAGCAGGGGCTAATTAGCCCATGCAAACCTTGGATCAGGCTTACGATTTTCACTGTGTTGGAAATAAAACAGGCAAAAACCCCTGCAGACTTACACTGAAGGGGGGACTAGAGCATTACAGTGTCTAGCACTTGGTGTTGGACTCTTTTGACCTGAAAACCTTTGCATGTGCATAGCAACATGCTAAAAACGATTCAAAACACGCTAATACAGTAGCATGATGCTGGCAACAACCCACAACATCACTGTGTCACTCTTGCATAGGGAAAATTTCCCAGAGGTTTACATTTTTCCCGAAGGCAAAAAGTGTGACCATATGAAATACATTTTTCCCCCTCTTCATTCAATTCAGTATGGCATTTATGAGATAACATCAGTCATTATGCGATAACATCAGACGTCAAATCACAGAACCAGATGTAAAAGAGAAACTGCTGTTAGGAGCCAATCAGCTGAAGCGGGCGCTGATTGAGTCGGAAGCTCGAGGCGGCCTCTCATTTGCATTCTTTGGGAAACAGATGCTAACCAGCATTAATTGTGTTCATAAAGACTTACTGGACTTTAAATAGCAGGGTTAAGAAGTGTCTGGGATGCATTCTCCCTCTGTGGCCTCTCCTCAGAGGTGGGACTGTTGGGTTGGATCACTGGGAGTAGTGGCTCTAAATTGGATGCAGAGAGTGAGAAGTTCAGCGCTACCCTGGGGCAAGGAATATTTTTCCATTTATTTGGGAGAAGAATGAAAGAGTGGAAGGAGGGAAGTGAGGAGCAGACAAAGGGGGCGGAACGCATTACAGGTTAAGTAATGAGTAATCAACAACAGCTCCCTTTTTGTACACCTACACTCAATCTTGCATGCAACTGAAGCATGGCAGAGCGCAAAACAGGGTCGAAGGATCTCCACCCCATCCTCACTGAGAGAGAGAGAGAGAGAGAGCAACAAATTATAATTAACATTGCTATAACAATGTAACAACACAGTGAATACATATTGAATTATTCTGTAAATTATAAATTATATAATATGTAAATTATTATAGTTGCAATGTCACAATGCTTGTTTGCAATAAAGGATCTTTTAGATCATTTTTTATGTAAAAATGTTCAGCTTTATTAACTTCATATGCAGAAGTAAACTCAGAAAAAGTGCAACAATTGTACCTTAGAGGGATTCTCCACTCGAAAAACGACAATTCTCATCATTTGCATCTAATGTCGTCCCAGACTTTCTTTCTTGTAATCTGGATTACTTGATCTAGATGGCAAAAATGAACGACCTGTAGTTAGATTAAATTTCCTTTTTAAATGCTGAATTTTATGGATTGCATGATTGCATATTATTCAAACAATGACAGTAAATTATATATCATTAATTATTATATCATAATTTATGAATTCTTCTTTTTGCAGGTAAAGAAATGGATATAATTTTATTTTTATATAAAAGCACAAGCAAGCACAAACTCATAAACCCGTAAGAGTACAATATAGTTAATGTACTTTAACTACTATGTTCACTAACATACAAATTCATAATTTGATACAATGCACTTCTTGTGTACGTACAGTACATATTTTACATTGCACTTACATGTTTTTACATTGCACAAAAAACAAAAACTGAAATTCATTCTGTGGTTACATCTAATTGCAGTATTGACCTTGTTCCTATTCTTAGCTTAAAATGTGATTTGTGCAATGCTAAAAAAAAATCTCATTCTCATCACCATCCCGCATAATACCACATGTTTTTAATGCACAGGCCACATTACCAGCAGAAACAAGTCATGTAAGATTACATCCATAAAGTGTGGGCTATGATTTGCAAGTTGAGTGTTTGCATTTGTGGTTGTGTTTTTTTGAATATATTTGTATTCAGACTGATACCTGGACTGAGACTGAGCGTTACAGTTTCCTAGAGTCTCTACAGTGTTTGAGTGTGAATTCACTGCACGTTTTTCTCATATCAACACTTCTCACTTCAGACTTTCCCAATACACAGACTAAAATCAGGTTTGCTGCTAATCACCTGATCATTGGCTATATTAACACCTCCTGCCACCATCAGATCCAAGTGTCATGACCAGTCATACGCAACCACAACCATGATTTTCACAGCTGATCATTACTCACCAGCTCCGACGCTTGTCATTCTAGCAGATGGGCCTGTGTAAATGATTTGATTTTGGCCTGGTGCTCTTGAAGCGCTGTGACTGTAATCTAGTGAAGGCGAGAGTGCTAAGCCACCATGAAATAGAGGTTGGAGTCTGGGCCCGGGTCCAGTTTGCTTTGTCACTCTGCCAAACCATCTGTATGGACCAGAGGGAAGCCCAGACATTTACAGAGCGCCCCATACTACTTGAATTTATTTTCAACTAATATTGTGAATGTGGAAGTCAAGCGCTTTTGATTGTGGGTTCAAGACCTCCTAGTATCTACAGATTTAGGGCAGTATTTTGCCTGAGTGCTTGGATAAATTCCAAGCATGAGAACCGAGTTTATACAATTTCTATAACCATAAAATGTATTTGCTTAAACTGACATTTCATACATCTGATTGTTGAGGCACTGACATTTTATCATTGGCTACTGTACTAGCCGCATGACTCAAAAGTTGGTCAAATGTGTAATGTTTTTAAAGAAGTTTCTTTTCCGCATAAAGGCTTCATTTTTTAAAATAAAAAATACAAAAGAAAGACACTAGTATTGTAAAATAGTATTGCGCTTTAAAATACTGTATAGTCTTTCTATTTTAATATGCTCCTTTCCGTTATTTATTACTGTGATTTTTAGCATCATTACTCCAGTTTTCAGTCTCACATGATCCTTCAGAAACATTTTAATATACTGATTATTACCAATGTTGTTTTGCAGCTTACGTTTTTTTTTTTTTTTTTGGTACTTGTGATACTTTTTTTGGGATTCTTTGATGAATAAAAAGTAAAGAAACAGCATTCATTAGAATCAGAAATCTTTTGTAACAATATGACTGTGTTATACACATAAAATCCTGTTTTTGGATGCGATTAATCACGATTGTTTGACAGCACTAATATATACACAAACACTAATAAAACGTAGGTAGTAAATGTACATTTTCCCATTAACAACCTACACTTTGCACTTTATTTTACAGTACGTGTACTAACATGCACTTATAGTGTACTTACAGAGTATTTATCTGAGAAAGTTCTGGTAATACAAGGTAACTACATGGGGTAGGGTTAGGTTTAGGGGTAGGTTCAGGGTTAGTACCTAGTTATTACATAGTTATTGTAACTACTATAATAAGTACATAGTATGTACATGATGAACAGGACTGTAAAATAAAGTGCTTTTCTTAGTGAAGGCTTAGCAACTAGCAGTTCAACTACAAATTAAAAAAGAAAAACATTTAAACAAGTTTGGAATGACTTGGGTGAAATTATTAGTATCCATATACACTTTCAGAAATAAAAAGGTCCAAAAGCTGTCACTGGGATGCTACATTCATCAAATGGCCCCTTTGTACCTTATTTACCCCTGAAGGGTGCTTATTGGTGCATACCTTCAAGGTAAATATTAGTACCTAAAGTCTACATATTAATACCTAAAAGGTAAAAAAGCTTACTATTTGAAAGTGTACTGTCCCAGTGACAGCTTTTGTACCTTTTGTTTTTCCATCAGTTTCCCTCATGCACTTTTCCCACTGCAGTGGCATTCATGTGTATCATCAGCAAGAGTGATGGGCTCTTGATAAGAGCATTAGATCCTGTCTCGCGCCTCAGGCTCGGTTTTCTTAAGGTGTTGGTGTCCTTTGAATTCCCCGTCCTCTCCCTCTCCCATGTTTTGATTTCTACTTAAAGTCTGATGTCTTTGCCCTCCCTCTGGGGCACCATTAGCTTGTATGCTAATAGGGCTATGCATATTCTATTAGTGCTGTCATTGCGGGATGGGGGACATATGTGGTAAGGGGCACTTTGGGGGCAATAAACCCAGCGTGGGGCTCTGGCTGCTCTCGTACCATCAGTCATCTTCCTGTCTTGAATGCGGGTGACTTATAGACTTCCTTCCAGCCATGACTTGGCACAGTCTCTCAGTTTAATCACTGACTGCACAGCGATTGCTGAACACCAATTTCAGAACACAAGCTCTGAACCAAATCCCAGTGAGTTGCCTACACAGACAGCTTTTCAAGGCATCAGATGTGCACTCGCAACAAGAAGACTAATCTAAACAGTCAGTTCAGAGCTTTTGTATGTGCTTTGTTAAATATGGAGTTGTTTTACACAAGATGTCTTCAAAGGAGCTAACAAAGATGATCATGACCGATGTCCATCACATATTGTATATAACTGAATTATAACCAGTGCTATAAGAAAGGCTTTAAAGCTGCTATCTGTCTGCACGTTCTCTCCCGTATGGATCTAACCAATAAAGTGCACCTCAAAATTGGAAAAACATGTCGGAAATAAAGTCTGCTTGCACATATAAGAAGCTGAATTAAACCAGAGCTGAGCTGAAGTGGCAATTTAGCCAGAGAATGCGAGCTGTGTTCTGTTCTATCCATGAATCACTTTAAGTACTTTAGACAACACAAAAGTTTGGAGATGATGTCGCGATACGACTGATTTGTTTGCGTCGGTTCTTGATGATGTGCAGAGGTCATTGTTCTGGCCTGTTAAGAATGTTTGCACTGCTTTCGTTTTTCATTTCCGTCTGGCCGTTTCAGTGACATCCTACGACGCTCTCGAAAGAACGAATAAATCATGGTTTAGATAAAACGAGCACTGAATCATATGCCACAAAGAGACAGCAAGCTAAAATATATATCTATATATATATATATATCTTGTTATGTTTCTACCTAAAACAGATGAAGCTTTTATGGAAATGTGGAAACAATTAGTTTTAGGGTCCTCTTTTAGAGTAATTCCCAAATGAAACTCGCTGGCCCTGTATTTATGAAGCCCATTGCAGAGGACTCTAATGAGGCTATTAAGGAAAAGGTTGGCCGACTTTGATCTAAATGTGGTGATTTTTACCAAAACATCTCATCGTGATAGATACTCATAACTCAGAGGCCTTAATTGTGCTTAATTTGTTTGGAATAGGAATGTGCTTTCAATTAGACTGTGCATTCTGCCCACATGTTTAAAGCAGCCTGTCAGGGAAAATTAAGAACTAGTTTGCTTTGGAAGTGACTGCTTTTTATCACGTTTAAGAGAGTCTCGAACAGAAGGCAAAGGATAATTAGACTCTAAACAGAGGCCTGGGCGAAGAATGAGGAAGAGACGGGGATGGAATGAGAGGGCAAATTAAAAATGTATGTGCTCCGGTGGCAGCCTATAGATCTAGAGGCTAACAATGTTATTGCTGCGACTGCTTTTAACCGGTCACGCCGTTTTGCACGCTTAAGGGCTAGAAGAGACTGTAATTCCACCGCGATGTGCTGTATCAAACTCTGCGGAAGCCGAGAAACACACAGTTTATACAGAAAGCACAGCCTGAGATCTTTTTGACGTCACGTAGATGTAGATTAGAGTCTGAATTTATTTGCTATACCAACTATCAAACTAGAAAGCACAAGCAAGCACACTTTTCACGTAAAACATTTCAACATTTAGGTTCTGCATGATAAACTGTTCAAAATGAAGGGAAATATTGTTGTCAAATGTAAGTGCAACAATTGGAATTACACCTGTACAAACACCTCGCCTGCGAGAATCCATTTACTAAAAATCATAATCATACAAAAATTGGTAACACTTTATTTTATGGTGTCCTTTTACACAGGTTACATGCACTTACTATTATAATAACAATACATTATGCATCATTGCATGCAAGTAACCCTAACCCTAAACCTAACCCTAACCCTAACCATATATCAAGTATATGTAGCTAATTAATATTGCTCAGTATTTATATGAATGATTACACTTAAAATAAAGTTTAGCCAAAAATTGTTCTGAGAAAATATCCTTTTGCATTTGTTTGCAGATGCCTTTTGGTTTTGTCATCTAATGCAACAACATTTTAAGTGTAGCTTAAATGTCCATCTACATTTGGTACAAATAGTATGCATATATGTTTGGCATTTTTATGTTTTTGGGAAAAGTCTCTTATGTTCAACAAGGTTGATAATTTATTTGATCAAATATAGTGTTAAAAACAGTAATAATGTGGAATATTTTCTATGTCAACATATTTGAATATATTATTTATTCCTGTGATGTCCAGCTGAATGTTCAGCATCATTACTCAGTCTTCAGTGTCACATGATCCTTCAGAAATCATTCTAATATGATGATTTACTGCTCAAGAAACATTTATTATCAGAGTTAAATAACAATGTCACTAAAAGTTTTCCCTCCTAATTTTCTGCAAATTAAAATTTAGTAAGGTAGTTGTTAAGTTTAGGTATTGGGTCAGGTTAAGGGATGTAGATTCTGGTCATTCAGAATAAGCCAATAATATGTGCTTTATAAAGTACTAATGAGCAGCCAATATGGTAGTAATATGCACGCAAATAAGATACAGAGAATTGGACCTTTAAATAAATTGTTACCATTATTAATATCAATATTAAAATATTTATATTTTGCGGAAACCATATAAATCAGCATATTAGGATGATTTCTGAAAGATCATGTGACCCGGAAGACTGGAGTAAAATTTCAGCTTTACCAACGCAGGAATAAATTACATATTAAAATTATTTGGTTTAAATGGTTTATTGTATTTTTAATCAAATAAATGCCAAAGAGACTCCATTCAAAAACATTTACAAATCTTTATTATTCAAAACTTCATACATATTTTAATCTAATTTTCCGCCTAATATAACATATTGTTGACAAAATATGACTATTGTCAAGTCATTATTCTCTATATGCATCATTCTGGAATTTCTTCCATGTTTTCATATTATTACCAGTATGTATTATGAATTAAGCTGCTTATACAGTCAGACTGATTACTGTGTGTCATTAAATCACTGCACTGTGACACATACACTGCACATACATATTGTAAGATTCCCCCTCTGTCTCTGTCTGTCTCTGTCTCTCGAGGTCTCCGGCGTTCTGCTCCATTAGACGTGTCTCATCATATCTGCTGTGTGTCAGTGCATCAGAGCTCATGTGTCTGCTCACATCCTCGGAGCGCTCCACGTCTGATGGCTTGAGAGAGATACTGTGGATTTATGAGACATCACATTACCCCTGCGGCACCAGGATGCATTGAGCAGAGATGTCCCACTCTGTGGCCATAATACAACAGTGTCCTAACATCTTCAGGGAGCCACAGATGTCATGTCACACTTGTTTCTGTTTTACAAGGCCTTAATATGTGAAAAACAAAAAAGTGCATACAGAAAGTGAATAAAATTGGTAGCACTTTAGTTTAGGGACCAATTCTAAGTATTAAGTTATTTATTAGCATACATTACTAGCACATATTAATGCCTTATTCTGCCTGACCATATTTTAGATTCATTAAACCTAAACTTAAAAAATGAACTATTAATTAGAAACAGTTAATTTAGGCAAAAACTACTCTATCTTTTAGCATTGTCATTCATCTCAATAGCAGTTGCTTGGCTGACGCATTCACCGCGAACAGTCTACGTTTTAAATTCAAATTATTATACTTTTTTTTTTACATTTTCTGTGAAAATGTCTTGGCAAAATTGCATTTATGTCACTTCTGGCTCATTACTACTCATGTACACACACATGATGATTGTGTTTAAATATGCTGCTTTTGCACAAGCAACGTGAAATATACGTTATACTGTACACTATTTTATTTAATCCAGAAATAGTAATATTCTAATCATAACCAATTAGGATTGTTGCTAAAATGGGAACACAAGTCATTTCATTTTGTTACACACACACACACACACGCGCGCGCACACACACACACACACACACACACACACACACACACACACACACACACACACACACACACACATATATAATTTTGGTACATTTACAGGAATGTTTTATTAATGTACAATGTCCCTGTCAAGTAAATAAAGTGATGTATTTAATGTAATAATATGTGAATACTTAGTGAGTAATTTAATTTTGCATTTGTGACAGCAAATAAGCCAGTACATTGTAATTATACTAATTTAAGAGTCAACAAACTTGGAGTGAAACTGAATTAAGTAGCTGTAGTTCGACTAACCTTCATGGATCATGTTGAACCAAGTAGGAAGGATAGAATTAATGAATTTTTTAAAAAAACTGATTGAAGGAGCACATGGTTTGCATTAGAATCATCTTTAGGAGCCATGGTTTGTATTGTGGTTTGTCAAGAAAGGGGGATTAATAAACTCTGAAAAAATAATACGCCAAAGGAAAGCGCATATTAATATCTCCTACTCAGAATCCAGGCACCCCAAAGCTATTAAGCTGTTCCTGCTCCCCTTTTCGCTTTGTTCTTGGGAAATCATGCCAAAAGACTTAATTAGGCTGAATAATAGCCAAGCATGCGCGGGGCGTAATCCCTTCCACTGACGGCGTGTGTTAATGCTTTCCTTGTCACTCACTGGACTTATAAGAAAACTTGTTTCCTTTCAGTGCTCTGATCTGCTCTCCGCAGGCCCTCTCCACTTCTCCTTTTCTTCTCTCACTCTCGCTCTTTCTCCTTCTCCCTGGCGTTTTGATTCAGCTGAAGGGAGCTATGATGAATCCAGCTAAAGTCTGGCACAAAGTCCACCTTCAAGTTCTCAAATGAGAGAACAAATTACTCACTTCCTGTCCTCATATTAAGTAGGTTTCTCGGTTTTTCTGCTTCTTATTTGTGCAGTAAATGAAAAGTTGTTGTTTGCAATGGAACACATCGTTTTCTTAATCCAGGAAAACATCCAAACACTTTTAAAATAAGATCGCTTTTCTCAAGAAGCTGCGTTTCGTATGACAAGACTTGTTTTGCAGGGTTGTGCATTCTTCAGAAATGAAGTGAGAATGCAATTCCTGAATTTGATTGATTTGTAGTTCATTTGATTTGAGTTAAATTTATGGAGGTAGAAATTAAATGAAATGCATGTAACTGTAATGGTTTTAACTAAAAGAAAAAGAAAAAAAAAACTGATGAATGATGGGTTTTCAGAGGTTTGCCTGAATGTTTCAACCTGTACATCTTTAATTTAGCGTGCATTACCCCAGAATGCCATTACCTGTTGAATATCTGCTTACTACTGCAATACATCTAGCAAAAAAAAATAAAAATAAAATTTTAATTTACATTTAAAAAAAGATAAAATAAAAGAAAGAAAGAAAATAAAACATGTACCAAAACCTATATCAAAATGTATTTCTGGGGCAAGAGAACACATTTCCAATCTTACAGAAGCCTTTATTCAATATCTGTATTTATTTAAATATGTTATATTTTATGGAATATGTATGGATTAAAGTATATGATGGCAAAATGTATTTTCAAATTAACAATAATAACAAAAAAGGCATTCATAAATTAAAGTATTGTGAACAAATTCTTAAATGATACAAATTCTCTTCAAGTTCTCATTATTATAATATTTTTTAGTAAAACTGCACAAATTAAAGGCAGTGCAAGAAATACTACCATTCACAATTTAAATGATGCTATTTTATGTTTTTATATAATGCTAATTAAATAAAAACAAATGAGATAATTTACCATATTCACCATAATGAAGATTATAGGGGATCTATAAAAGAAATCTCATTTTTAAAACTTGTTTTGGTGTGAAACGAGCCCTTTTTTTTCTTTTTGAAAGGTTTCACCCAACATATTACACAAAGTGATCTTAGCTTGTTTAAATGATTACTTACTTATTTGTGGACATTTTATAATGTCACGTTTATGTAACGTCATATTTATAATAACACTGCTGTTTACTTATAAATGCAATCATGTAAAAACCTTACACCGAAATGGCTCTAGCACTGATCAGTGAATGAGGGTGAATGGTTTGTCCTTCTGCAGCAGCCATCACACTGTCCTCCAGCACATATAGAGATCACAGGAGCGTGATGTGAGTCATTTGCTGGTGTGTCTGCATCTGAGAGCGAAAAGAACTGGTTTTAGATAGAAATCAATAAGTGGAGCTAGTAGACTGGGCACAGCCATGCATTTTCATTGCGGAGCGACAGCCAGAATCAACTGAGCATGACCTGCTATAGGCAAAGCTACTGCGCACAAACAGCATGAATATTGAAAACGGACTCCAAGCATGTCGATCTCTCAGAATTGAGCGACAGAGGGGGCTAGATTTGACACTCGCTGGAAATAAATGGCCCCTGACATATCTTATAGGTGAAAGTCATTCTAGCAGTTTTTAAGTGCCAAGTATAAATCTTTTAAATTATAAATCAATGAATAGTTAATAGAATAATAAGAATCTTTATAAATATTTAAGTGGATTAGGACTGGCATGTATGTGTGTGAATGTGAGAAGGAGAGAGGCTTATACGGAAGAGTTATAGCAAACGCACACACTGCTGTTCTCCACAGCTTTTAACTGCAATTATATGCTGTCTTTAAACACAAATCCTTTCAGCATTCAGTTAAGAATAGAAATGAGCTCAGTGGCCTCTGAACTTAAGAAAACCAATGATTCACTAACAAAAAATTAGCATGTTTTGTCAGTTAAAACATTTTTAAAAACATTTAAAACAGTATCAACACATTTTAAAATTGTGATATTTTAAAAGTTTAAATAAAATTAAGTACCTTGAAGTATCATGCAAATCACATGCTATATGAAATTCATGAAAAGTCATTTATAGTGCTACAACATGGCATTATCAAACATTTCAGTCATTACACCATAATGCTGCTACAACACCATTTTTGCCTTTTCATAATAATCTCATTTTAGATTTTATCTGGTTATATACTGTTTATAAATTTGGGCATACTTAATAATAATAATAATAATAATAATAATAATAATAATAATAATAATAATAATAATAATAATAATAATAATAAGACACCCCAAATCACTGTGATAAATGTTTTCAGGCAATTTATTTAATGTTAATTACAAAAATAATATGCACTAGTTTAAACATTTATTAAAACTTAAAAGTGCTTGTTTAACCCACTTAAATACAACTTAAGTACATATTTATATTTAATATCATAAATACTTCTGTTGTCTTCAAAATATGGATAAAATATGGCCAAATGTATTGAAGAACATTTATGGCAAACAAAAATATACTTTAAAAAAATTACAATAATTAACTGATCTTACAATAATTACATTTAAAATAAATAAATAAAATGTGTATGTTATGTATTTAAATATATTAATAATAATAGATCTGTAATGAAGCTGTCATTTATGTAAAATAAATAAACTTTAAATGTAATATCAGATAACAAACTACAGTTAAAATTGTAAAGTGCACTCCTTAAAAATTTACTTAAGCGTGTTTAGAAACAGTCATGAAAGTGACTTTCTTTAATGCATTGAAGCCTATGGCCTATTATTTTAATAATAATAATAATAATAATAATAATAATAATAATAATAATAATAGTAATAGTAATAATATATACAAGTGTACATTCAGTACAATTATACAACTTTTTTAATATACAATTATTATTTTGGCATTGGATTTTGGCTTGTGATTGGCCTCTTTACAGTCAACAATGACAATCCCTATATAAATACATTTCTGTCTGTGCATTTGTGTGTGTAATATGCATCATTTGTGTATCAGTATGATCATTGTTTTCATTCTAGCTCACTGATGGAGACACGACGTAGTGTTAGCGCTGTTGTCATTTGTCGTGCCAAATGAGTTGTTATGGTCACAGTCACTGTGATTTGGAGAATAAGCCGAGTCGTTAGTTTTTCTGACATCGCCTGCTTTCCCAGAGGATAAATTATCTCCATTTATTTAGGGAGGGATGACAAACCCTGTCACATTAACAAAGGAGGGCTGCTGAATAGATCACTACAGACGTAAACAGGCCCCGCGAGACTGTTTCCACACAGAGAGTCTTTATCTGTTTGATGTCTCCACGTCTCTTTCTCCCACCAGGAATTAATTTTGCGGAACATTACCGCCACGCGGTTGTCTTTTTCATCTACTCGGCTGGAAAAGTGACACTAAAGGTGACAGTTCAATTTGCGCACAATGGATGGCTGCTATCAGCGCCTTGCCGAGATGTTGATTTTTATTTTGCCTGCCAGTGCTGTTATGAGTTCACCAGGTCCTCCAAACCGCAGTCATCTCATCTGCCTCCGCAGGGATAAATCCATGCTCGTTTATATGGCAATGTCAGCACAATGTTTATCAGGGAAATTATCCCACATTTCCCTTCATCCCCATATAGGGATTGGTGATCTATATCATCAATTTTGCTGCTCTTGCAGCTTGTGGGATTGATATCTCTCTCAGTAAATGATTTTATTTTATTTTTTGCCGCCTACCTCTCTTGTCACCTTCATTAGCTTGCAGTGTCTTAATAATGTGACCACTGATTCTCCTTGCCCTTGGGTCACCTCCTGCTCTAATGAGCCGTTTGCCCAGTCTGCTGATTAATTAATATGGTTAGTCAGGCCTCTGAAGCTACAGATGGCAAACCTTTGTATCAAGATACAAGGTGAAGGTGATTAGAGAATGTACCTGCCATATGGAGACGAGCAGTCCCTGCTGTAAAGAACATGAGAACACTGAGAACATGAAAGTACACTCTGAAAAAAATGTGAGGGTGACTGCCTGCTCAGAAGCATTCAGGGCCTTTCTACGGTCTTCTGAATGTTTTTAACACACTGGTGTTTTCCAAAATTACCTTTGAAAGTAATGCATTACAATATTGTTTTACTCCATGAAAAAGTAACTGATTGCAAGTTACTTTTGTGTTACTTTGTCATTTGAGCTGGAGGAAGAATCTTTGCACCTCACTCCAGATTTCTCTCAACACAGGGACAGGAGAGATGTAAATTTAAATAAATGGGGAAAAAGAAATTTGCGTTAATTATTTGAAAAAGTAACTTTGATATTTCATTGTAAATTTAAAAGCTATGAATTACTTAAAAAAAAAAAAAAGTAATCTGATTACTTAACTCACATTGCTTGTAATGCGTTACAAGTCTGGTTAAGTTTAAGGGGTAGAAGTTGAGTCAGTGTAATACAGAAATTACAGATGTAATTACAGCATGTTATTTTTAAACATACAGTAGGTGTCACGGTTTTACGCTGCCTGAAGGAATACGGAGTCGAGGATAAACGGAATAAGGTTTTTAATATATCCAACACAGGGGATATCCAACATGGAGCACAGAGGTAGACACACGTAAGTAGCAAATGAGCACAAGTGAGCACAAGTGAGAAGACCCGACAAAACAGAACTGAAGGACAAGGCTTATGTACAACAGATAATTGGGGAAACACAGGTGGATGGAATCATTAAATTAACAGGGACATGGAACACATGAGGAAGATAATGGACACACCTGGGAACTAATCAAACACGGAAAGACAGAAACTGGGTCACGGGCAAAAACACATTAAATGAGTCCAGGTGTGTGACAGTACTCCCCCCTCCCGGTAGGTGCGTCCTCGCACCGTAGAAACAACAGGGGGAGGCGTAGGTGGGAACTTGGGAGGAGGTTCCGGTGGAGGACGGACTTCCAGGAGGGGGCCAGCAGACAGGGACCACAGAAGGAGGAGCCAGGGAGGAGACGACGGAGGAAGGAGCCAGGGAGGAGACAGGAGCAGGAGGAGCCAGATGGTCCACCAGAGACCAGCCAGGACGGAGATCCAAGGTGGGGTCGACGGCGGGAGGAGCCATGGTGAAGGAAGGGTCGACGACACCAGGGGGCCGACAGGCGGAGACTGCACCGGTGGGTGAGGAGCCCAAGATGGAGCAGCACAGCCGCAGAGCCAGGGTGACGTCGAGGATCCGGAGGGCCTAGGTGTAGCTGAAGGCTCAGGCGACCAATGCAGAGGCGGGGTCCTGGCAGACCGCTGTGGAGCCGGAGTGACCGAGGATGGAGGTGGAACCGGAGGGAAGGAGGAGCCTGACAGAGCCGGAGGGATGGAGTGACGAGGTGGAACCAGAGGAGTGGAGTCCCGAGGCGGCGGATGGTCGACGACTGACCAAGGTGGAGCCGGAGGGACGAGGGAGCCCGGTGGAGCAGGTGGGATGACAGGCCACGGTGGAGACGAGGGAGCTAAGAGCCAAGGCGGAGCCGCTGGGTCGAAGGACCGAGGAGGAGTCCAGGGCTCGGAGGCTGGAGGCGGAGACAGGGCCTTAACACGCCAAGGCGGAGCTGGAGACTGGCAGTCCAGCGGCGAACCACCGCGCCCCGATGGCGCGGACTGAGGGTGAGCTGCGGGACTGGCTGGCACCAGCAGGGATGACGAGGAACTGGCTGGTCTAGGAGGAGGAGAGAGGAGAAGGATGGGAGGAATGACAGGAGGATCAGGACTGGACAGAACCAGCGAAAGAGGAGTAGAGGGACCAGCAGGTTTGGGAGGAGGCGGGAGAGGGAGGCTGGGAGGGAATACAGGAAACACAGAAGATTCAGGGCTGGGCGGAACCAGCGGTGAAACAGAAAAATCATGGCTGGGCGGAACCAGCGGAGACACAGAAAATTCAGAGCTGGGCGGAACCAGCGGAGACACAGAAGATTCAGAGCTGGGCGGAACCAGCGGAGACACAGAAGATTCAGAGCTGGGCGGAACCAGCGGAGACACAGAAGATTCAGAGCTGGGCGGAACCAGCGGAGACACAGAAGATTCAGAGCTGGGCGGAACCAGCGGAGACACAGAAGATTCAGAGCTGAGCGGAACCAGCGGAGAAACAGAAAACTCAGG
This sequence comes from Carassius auratus, assembly GCF_003368295.1. NCBI lineage: Eukaryota > Metazoa > Chordata > Actinopteri > Cypriniformes > Cyprinidae > Carassius > Carassius auratus. The sequence continues at coordinate 27,170,113 of NC_039250.1, forward strand.
GCTGGGCGGAACCAGCGGAGAAACAGAAGATTCAGAGCTGGGCGGAGCCAGCGGAGATACAGGAAACTCAGGGCTGGGCGGAACCAGCGGAGAAACAGAAAACTCAAGGCTGGGCGTAACCAGCGGAGAAACAGAAAACTCAGGGCTGGGCGTAACCAGCGGAGAAACAGAAAACTCAGGGCTGGGCGTAACCAGCGGAGAAACAGAAAACTCAGGGCTGGGCGGAACCAGCGGAAATGGAGCAGAGGAAATGACTGGAGGAGGTAGGAGTGGGAGACTGAGAGGGTATACAGGGGAATCAGGGCTGGACGGAACCAGCGGGGAAACAGGAAAATTAGGGATTACCTCCATAGACCAGTCCATCAGATCCAGAGCTTGCTCCTTATGACCTTCAGAGACTGTATACAGCTCACCCTCAGTCGCAGGAGTGTGGGCAGGGCTTTCCTCCACGCCCTCGATCTCCACGAGGACTCCCACGATGCACGGTGTTGCCGGCTCACACACCTGGTCAGTCGCGCTCTCGAGTTCCGGCTCCCTGTCAGTGGATGGCTCGGGCTCTGCGGCTGCGGTGGGCTCTGGCTCCGTGCGGCGTGATGGTGGCTGGCTGGTCTCTGGGTCGGGAGTGGGGCTGTCGAGGTCCTCTATGGGGCAGACGGTGAGAGGTGACCCATTTCTCGCCAGAGTCCACTCCACGTATGCGGCGAAATCCTCTCGAGGACCATCTTCGGACGACAACGCTCTGCATTTGGAGTTCAGGCTGGTGTTGTAGAAGGTGCAGAGCGCGCCGTCCGGGTAGCTGGTGGCATTAGCTAATAGGGAAAACTGTCTGGTATGGTCCTCGAGAGAACGTCCTTCCTGCTTCAGCAGGAGGATGAGCAATTCGGGACGATAGAGGGGATCCATAGACACTAAGAAAAGAAAAGACTGTGAAAAAACAAAAGCAAAACGGAGGGAAGAACACGCAGTTTTCTATTTTCTCTTTTGGGGTCGGGTCTTCTGTCACGGTTTTACGCTGCCTGAAGGAATACGGAGTCGAGGATAAACGGAATAAGGTTTTTAATATATCCAACACAGGGGATATCCAACATGGAGCACAGAGGTAGACACACGTAAGTAGCAAATGAGCACAAGTGAGCACAAGTGAGAAGACCCGACAAAACAGAACTGAAGGACAAGGCTTATGTACAACAGATAATTGGGGAAACACAGGTGGATGGAATCATTAAATTAACAGGGACATGGAACACATGAGGAAGATAATGGACACACCTGGGAACTAATCAAACACGGAAAGACAGAAACTGGGTCACGGGCAAAAACACATTAAATGAGTCCAGGTGTGTGACAGTAGGTACATATAAATACAATGTTATCAAACTCATTGAAACATCTGTAATTGTTTTATTAATTTAAGACACAGATTTAGATGTTCAAACAAGATGGTCACGAGCAAAACATTTTACAACATACAAAGGTCTGACAAAAGACTGAGCATAAGAGGATCTAAAATAGGGGAGAGTCAATGAGGAAAGAATGGCAACAGGTGTGACAGAACACAAAATAATTAAGGATATCGAGTGGAAGGGAAAAAAGCCACACTGACAGCAGAGCACATGGTAAGCTGTCATAACAAAACCCATGTGCTCAGAGACAAGGCACACAGACACTAAGACATTACAGTAAGGGGGGAGGGTATAGGGGAAGAAACAGCCAGATTAAGGAAGGCCCTAAACACAGGCTTGACCCTGGACACATAAAAAAACAGGATGAACTGGACCAGAGTGGGAGGAAGCTTGAGCTACACTACCACCAGACTCAGGACCTTGGTAATGCGATATGGCCCAAGAAATCTGGGTGCCAGGTTATGAGAAGGCACCCAGTGAGACAGGTCCTTGGTTGGAAAGCCATACATTCTGACTGAAAACACACTGGAGAGCCGGAGTCCAGTGACGATCAGCTGCCATCTCGGTCCGTCTGGAATCCCAGGCCAAGGCATCCTCAACCCTCCTCCAGGTGCGCCAACACCTACGGACAAAGGACAAGGCAAGACAGGAATGCGGCCTTGGGTTCCTGTGCAGGGAAAAGAGGCTGTTGATAACCCACAGAACATTGAAAAGGAGACATACCCATAGATATCACCGGAAGGGAGTTCAAATAAAGAAGTGAAGTCTGCACACTGAGAACTGCTGCTCCAGAGGAATTTAATTAAGCTCAAGCAACGTTTCGACCTTCGGGTCTTCATCAGGCACATATTCAAATACCCACAATAGCTGCTGACCCCAGGAGCTCGGACTCTGTGATGCTAGGTAACAGAAAGCATGCTCAAAATCCTGGTTGGATCACGGCATGACCGTTGGCCTGAGGGTGAAAACCTGAAGACAGACTCATATCAGGCTCTGATCAATCTACATAACTCTTTCCAAAACTGGGAGACAAATTGTGTTCCTCTGTCGGTGACTACATCAACTGGAAGACCATGGATCTGAAAAAGACGTGGTCCACAACCACCTGAGCTGTCTCCTTGGTGGAGGGGAGTTTCGGTAAGGGGATAAAATGGGCAGCCTTGGAGAAGCAGTCCACCACCATCAGAATCACAGTGTTACTTCTCGTCAGCAGAAGGCCAGTGATGAAACCAAGGGCCAGATGTGACCATGGATGTGAGGGAATGGGTAAAGGCCTTAAAAGAGCAATAGGAGACTGGTTAGATGTCTTATTTGGAGCGCAAACGGAGCAAGACAACACAAACTGGCTGAAATCTTGGGCCATGGAAGTCCACCAAAATCACTGACAGATGGCAGCGAGTGACTTCCAATCCCCCAGATGACAGGCTACACTTGACTCATGACCCCACCTGAGGACCTCAGGGTGCAGCGCAGCTGGCTCAAAAAGCAGACCCCTGGATACCCCTGGGCATGCCTGACAAGCATTCAACCTCTTGGACAAACGGATGTAATCTAAATTCTTGTGATCCATCCAGACCAAGAAGGGCCTTGCTGCTTCCTCCAACCAGTTATGCCACTCCCCCAAAGCCAGCCTGACTGCCAGCAGCTCCCTGTTACTGATGTCATAATTCCACCCAGCAAGGCTCAGATGGTGAGAAAAGGCTGGGGCATAAGTGAGCGCGAAGGGTAGGACCCGGTATTCAAAGTGTCCTGTTGGGGCATTGAATGCTATCTTCTACTCATCCCCTTCATGTATTCGGATCAAATTGTAGGCATTCCAGAGGACCCTGGCTCCCTGTAGCAACTCAAAAGCTCATGGTGATTGCCAGAGAAAATAGGAGTAGAGTGGGAGATGGAGGAGATAAGAAGACCATTAAGGGAGTGGACAGAGATAGGTGAAGAAAAAGGAATGGCAGGAATACCCCACAGAACATCAACAGAGGCATCCAGGAAGTTAAACCTGAGTCGACCAGTGCTGAACAGGAATGGAAGGTCCAAACCACCGAACAGGGACATTCTGTAACAGAGTATGAACAAGGTATGTTGGCTAATTGAGTGTTGTCAGTATTCTGAGAAGCACAGCCACAACCTTTGATGAGCCAGTATGTGTTGGAACTTTAGTGGAACTGGACATGGCAGAAGAAAAAGTTTTATGGTTATCTTTAACCTTTCCCTAATGGGCGGGGTATGTAGAGCAAACAACATTCCTCTGCTGGATTTCCAAGACTCAGCATCATTCTTCTATTTCCTCCACAAGGTGTCACGCTGTCTGGTCTCTGTTTCCCTGGGTGTCCACTAGTGTGCTCACTTCCCCTTAGGCACCACACAGTAGGGACTACAATTCCCACTAGCCTTGTCCCTTCATCACAGTACTTGCACTCCTGTTAATTGCACCAGGTGCCTTCACTTATTAGTCATTAGCCTCCCTATATTTACCAGCCTTTTCCTGTTGTCAGTATGGAGTACTTTCATTCCGTTTCCTTGTGTACCCAGTCTTCTCGTCTTCCGAGATTTCTCGCATTCTGAGTTCCTGTTCCTGTTCCCTTCCTGTTCCTTCCCTGTTTGTTTTCTTTTGGATTGTTTTCTGGTTTTGACCCGGCTTGTTTGGATTACGATTTGGATTACCCCTCAAATAAACATACTGCTATTGGATCTCTCTCTCTCTCCCTGTGTTTCACTGGGTCGCGATCGTCACAGAAGGACCCTATCCACTATGATCCAGCGGTATGTCTTTTGATGTTTCCTCCCTAGTCAGTATGGTGGAGCGGAGGGCAAAATATTTAAAATTAACCACCCTCCGCCAAGAGGGCAATGAGGTGGGGGCCATGGCACTAATGTTCTGGACCCTAGCAGATGGGTTGGGATATAATGATGCGGCCCTAAAGGACATATTCAACACCGGGCTGGATGACCCAGTTCCGCATAATGAAATGGATCAGTTGGACGCATTTGGGTTCTGGGAATTCTTGTGCTACCGTGGGATACCCCAGCCATTCCTGTCTCTCCCGGTGAGATGGCCGATTCTGAACTGGGGTCTGCAAACAGGAGGACCACCAGCCCAGCACCACTGCACAGTATGGTCGCCAGCCCAGCGCCACAGCACAAGATGACCGTCAGCCCAGCATCACAGCACAAGGTGGTCGCCAGCCCAGCGCCACGGTGCAAGATGGCCGCCAGCCCAGCGCCACAGCACAAGATGGCCACTGGCCCAGCGCCACTGCCCATGATGGCTGCAAGTCCAGTGCCACTGCACAAGATGGCCACCAGCCCAGCACCACGAGGCAAGATGGACGCCAGCCCAGCACCACAGCACAAGGTTGTCGCCAGCCCAGCGCCACGATGCAAGATGGCCGCCAGTCCATCGTCACGACGCAATATGGCCGCCAGCTCAGTGTCACAGCACAAGATGGCCTCAAGCCCAGCACTACTGCCCAGGATGGCCGCCGGTCCAGCGCCACGGCCCAAGATGGCCGCCAGTCCAGAGTCATGGCACAAGATGGCTGCTTGTCCAGTGCCTCTGCACAGAATGACAGCCACAGTTGACCCTCCACAGTCGAGTCAGGTTCCCGTTGACCCTCCAGAGTCGAGTCAGGTTCCCGTTGACCCTCCAGAGTCGAGTCAGGTTAGCATTCACCCTCCAGAGTCGAGTCAGGTTCCCGTTGACCCTCCAGAGTCGAGTCAGGTTCCCATTCACCCTCCAGAGTCGAGTCAGGTTCCCGTTCACCCTCCAGAGTCGAGTCAGGTGCTCGGTGACCCTCCAGTGTCTGGCCTAGTCACCGTTGACCTTCCAGAGTCAGGGCTAGTCACCGTTGACCTTCCAGAGTCAGGGCTAGTCACAGTTGACCTTCCAGAGTCAGGGCTAGTCACCATTGACCCTCCAGAGTCAGGACTAGTCACCGTTGACCCTCCAGATTCAGGACTAGTCACCGTTGACCTTCCAGAGTCAGGGCTAGTCACCGTTGACACTCCGGAGTCAAGCCAAGTCACCGGTGAAATTCATGGACAAAGTCCAGTCACCATTATTCTTCATGAACAAATGCAAGTCACCAATGATCTTAATGAGCAGAGTCAGGCCACCAATAATCTTCATGAGCAGAGTCAGGTCATCATTGATCTTCTGGAATCCAGTCTAAACACCATGGGATTACCAGAGTCTCTTCACGTCTCTGCTGAACTAACAGAGCCTCTCCACGTTTTTGCTGAACTACCAGAGCCCCTCCATGTCTCTGCTGAACTACTAGAGCCTCTCCTTTGCTCGGCTGAACTACCAGAGTCTCTCCTCACCTCTGCGGAACTTCCAGAGCCTCGTCACATCTCAGCCGAACTCTCTGAGCGCTCGACTGATCCTGTCATGGCCACAGAGGCTACCCTTAACTTATTCATGTTCTCTGTTTCAGACTTGCCTAACCAGACTTGCTCTTCTGCGCTGCAGAGGTGGCCCTCTATCTCGACTGCACGGATGTGGTGGTCTTCTGCACCACCTTGGTGGGCTTCTGTCTCGACCGCACGGATGTGGTGGTCTTCTGCGCTGCTCTGGTGGGCTTCTGTTCCGATCGCACAGATGTGGTGGTCTTCTGCGCCGCCCTGGTGGGCTTCTGTCTCGACCACATGGATGTGGTGGTCTTCTGCTCCACCCTGGTGGGCTTCACATTATGCCCTTCCTTGACTTGTGTTTTGTTGTTGTTTTGTTTTTGTTTCTCTTCTGTCTGTTCCCATCTATGGACCTGGCCCTCCGTCCTTCCCCCTGATCCTCCGCCGGTCCACCTCCCTCGTGGGTTTCTTGTCTTTGTCTTTCTTTCTGTTTCCATCTAAGGACCTGGCCCTCCGTGTCCCTCCCCCTGATCCTCCACCTCCACCTCCTTCCTGGACTCCTTGTTTTTGTGTTTGCACTTCTTGTCTCTGTTTCCCCATTTTACCTGGTCCTCTTGTCTCTGTTTCCCCATTTTACCTGGCCCTCCATCCCTCCCCCTGGTCCTCCGCCACTCCACCTCCCTCTTGGTCTCTTCTTGGGTTCAGGTGGAGCATCTGGTAGCTGCTCCGTGGAGGGGGGGGTAATGTCACGCTGTCTGGTTTCTGTTTCCCTGGGTGTCCACTAGTGGGCTCACTTCCCCTTAGACACCTCAACGTAGGCACTACAATTCCCACTAGCCTTGTCCCTTCAATTCCCACTAGCCTTGTCCCTTCAGTAATTGCACTCCTGTTAATTTCACCAGGTGCCTTAACTTATTAGTCATTAGCCTCCATATATTTACCAGTCTTTTCCTGTTGTCTGTAAGGATTCCTTTCATTCCATTTCCTTGTGTCTTCTTGTCTTCCGAGATTCCTCGCATCCCGAGTTCCTTTTCCTGTTCCCTTCCTGTTCATTCCCTGTTTGTTTTCTTTTGCATTGTTTTCTGGTTTTGACCCAGCTTGTTTGGATTACAATTTGGATTACCACTCAAATAAACATACTGCTATTGGATCTCTTTCTCTCCCTGTGTTTCACTGGGTCACGATCGTCAAACGAGGATTTTTGAATCAACGAATATGAGCTACCAGTGTCCATCACAGCATCACACGGATGCTTCTGCAGTACTACAGGAAAGGTTAAAAGCTTGATTTTACTATCTGATAGTAGGGCAATGTTATGGCTTCCGCCTCTGCCTTTTTTTGATCTGTCTGACTCACCTTTTCTTATTGCTTGCTCAGCTGTCCTTCCAATACTTGCTTCAATTGGTTACATCACCTTTCAATTATATCTGTAAGCTTTTCCTCAAAATTTAGCTGATTCTGATCAACCATCTGGGCTAGAACTTTTATCTGTTTGGGTATGTCCCTAAATTGTTCCAATAGAGTCTTAAGACAATAGTCAAAATGCTGAAGGTGATTTCAAATGCCTTGCTCCACTTTCCGAACACACTCCACATTGTCTTTCTCTATCTTGTCAATTCTCATACTTAACTGATTTACCTTGGTTGCAATGGTGAGACTGATGATACTTTAGTCGTCTTCTTTTATAGGTGGTGGTGGTGGTAAATCATTCAAAGAATCATCCTCTTCTGGGACTGCTGCCTCCTCTTTAGACTCCAAGTACAAACTACTAAGGGAGTTAATGAATTATTGAATTGGTTCTCGACGAGTTGTGAAAGGTTCACCCCAGCCTCGACCTGAGATGCATCCATAATTTTAAATTCAGACAAATGGAAATAGACAAGGATTATAAATAATTTGCTATAAATAATATCAATTAGCCAACATACCTTGTCCATACTTTGTTAAAGGATGTACCTGTTCGGGCACCATTTTACGTAACACTCTCGTTTTGTCAATAATATAAAAGGATGGGGATCCATTCATCCAGGAGTAGAGAATAATATATTTAGGTTTAAAGAGCAAACACCCATGACATCACCAATATCAACAAAACATTTAAAGAAAAGAAAACTCACATTTTGTTATAGCATTTAAACCCAACCACAACATGTTGAGTTCAATCATAAATAAAGTCAATTTCTCACAACTCCCAAATTGTAAGGTAAGTACAGAGTATCTGTCGAGGTTGGTAAAACCGTTGTCTCTGTTAATGACTATGTGGGTGGAGTTTTGTGTGTCTCTCGTCAGGACTGATCGTTTCATGTGGGCGTCAGCCAAAGCTGCCACTCATCACCTGCACCCTGTTGTATGCCTGGTTTCGCGTTCCTGTTTCTCTCCTCGCTGGATCCTCACACCTCTGGAACCCCATCCACTCCACTCAACATCGGATCGCTCATCTCAGTTCCTGCGTCACGCTCTCCTGCTGCGTAGGAATACAAAATATATACACATAACTTAAACTGAGCTGTAGAACCAAAAAGTTTCCTCATAATAGGGTGTCATGCATTACCAAGTTGAGCAAACACTCAAAGCCATACTAGTACCTCTACCAAACAGTTTTACTAGTCTCTCTTAAAAGGATAGCCCTCCCTTCAGAAACCTCCCCAGATCCCCCTTGAGGTGGGGAGAAGCATTACAGCATATGACATGAAACAGATTTTCAGAGTTGTTACAAGGTATCCTTACAGAGACATTTAGCAGGGTACGTGAAATAAGGGAATCGAGATAATTAGTAGTGCCCACCAGGATTCCCTGGATTACTGATGGGCTCCGGCTTTTAAAGGACTTTGGATAGCCCGATGACCTAGCCTCCCACAGTACAGGCAGAGACCTCGAGTAAAACGATCCTGCTTCTCCTTAGGGGTCAGGTGAAGACACCCTACTTGCATGGGCTCTGGGTCTGATGAAGGAGACGAGGAGATGGAAGCAGCACTCAAGGCACCCTCCTACAAGATCCATGAGGATTTAGCTGTTGCCGACACTGAAGACACACCTCCACACGAAGTACAAGCTCTACTAGGGTGTCAAAATCATGAGGCAGCTCGTGAGTTGTGATCTTGTCCTGAATGTCGTCATCCAATCCCTCCCGAAACCTTGCACATAGAGCCGCCTGTGATAGAGCAATCTGTAACTGTCAAGAGCGATAAAAGTCTGACAAAAGACTGAGCATGAGAGGATCTAAAAAAGCGGAGAGCTAATGAGGAAAGAATGGCAACAGGTGTGACAGAACACATGATAATTAAGGATAACGAGTGGAAGGGGAAGACACAACACTGACAGCGGAGCAAATGGTGAGCCGTCAAAAACAAAACCCATGTGCTCAGAGACAATGCACACGGACATTAAGACCGACAAAACACAGCAGATTACACTGAAGTCATGACAAATAAAATTTCCAAACTCATATATACCACATTTATGGTGCTTTTAGCCCTTGAGTTTGACAGATGCTGGTCACCAATATAGTCCATGCTTTCATTTCATCAGTTTTCTTTTTCTCAAGATTAGTTCTGAATGGGGTTTTATTTTGACATGTCTTATATTCAGTACAGTTGAAATTCAATTCAAACTGATACTCTTATTCAGCAAAGACATAAATTGATAAAAAGCAACATTTGTATTGTTTTTAAATATTTCAGTTTCCAATAAATTCTGTTCTTTTGAATTTTTTATTCAGCAAATTATGCTTAAAAAGTTGCAGTTTCGACAAAAAAATATTAAGCAGAACAGTCGCTTTCAGCACCAACAATAATCAGAAATGTTTCTTGAGCAGCAAATCATCATACAAGACTGGAGTAATGATGCTGAAAATTCAGCTTTGATCGCAGAAATATATATTAGTTTGATTAATTTTGAGTATAAATACTGGGTACCTCTTGGGCTAGTTTATAACATGCAACCACAATTATGGGAAAGACTACTGACTTGACAGATGTCCAGAAGACAATCATCAACACCCTCCACAAGGAGGGTAAGGCACAAAAGATCATTGCTGAAAGGGAAGGCTGTTCACAGAGCGCTGTATCAAAATATATTAATAGAAAGTTGACTTGAAGGAAAAAGTGTGGGAGGAAGAGGTGCACAAGCAACTGGGATAACCACAGCCTTAGGAAGATTGTCAGGAGAAGCAGATTCAAGAACTTGGGAGAGCTTCACAAGGAGTGGACTGAAGTTGGAGTCTGTGCATCAAGTTTCACCACACTCAGACGTCTTCGGGAAAAAGAGCTACCAAACCACTTCTGAAACAGAAACCACATCAGAAGCATCTTACCTGGGCTAAGGAGAAAAAGAACTGGACTTTTGCTCAGTGGTCCAAAGTCCTCTTTTCAGATGAAAGTAAATTTAGCATTTCATTTGGAAATCAAGGTCTGGAGTCTGGAGGAAGACTGGAGAGGCACAGAATCCAAGCTGCCTGAAGTCCATTGTGAAGTTTCTGAAGTCAGAGATGATTTGGAGAGCTGTGACATCTGCTGGTGTTGTTCCATTGGGTTTTATCAAGTCCAAAATCAATACATCCATCTACCAGGGGATTTTGGAGCACTTTATGCTTCCATCTGCTAAGAAGCTTTATAGAGATGCTGATTTGATTTTGCAGCAGAACTTTAGCACCTGCCCACAGTGGCAAAACCTCTTCCAAGTGGTTTGATGACCATGATATTATGGTGCTTGATCGGCCAGCCAACTCACTTCACCTGAACCTCACAGAGAATATATGTTGTGAAGAGGAAGATGAGTAACATCTGACAAACAATACAGAGGAGCTGAAGGACGCTATCAAAGCAACCTGGGCTTCAAAGACGCCTCAGCAGTGCCACAGGCTGATCACCTCCATGTCACGCCGCACTGAAGCAGTAATTCATACAAAACGAGCCCCAACCAAGTACTGAGTGCTTGGTTCACATTTGAGATACTGAATTATTACTTTTCTCAAGCTGTAAGTCATAACCATCATAATAAAACCTCTTGAAATATTTCAGTTTGTGTGCAATGAATCTAGAATATAAGAAAGTTTTCTCTCGGGATCACAAAAAAAAAATTGTATGCACCTGTATAATATAAATCACATGCAAATATATATAAAAAAAAACATACTATATGTATTTATGTATACACACATATACACATTATGTAAACAAAAAAACTTTCATTTTGGATTTTTGACAGTATTAATATATATAGTTATGGGCTGCTGTGGAACAAACGTGTAAGGATGTAGGAGATCAACAAAAAGGTATTTTAATTAGAATATCCAGGCGATAGGTAAATTAAACCTAATTTAAACAATGAGAACGGACAAAATAGCAAACAGGAAGAAGATTTTAAATAAGGCAGCTGATGGGGGGGGGGATAGGTGGGGGTAGCAAAAAAGTATAGAAACAAACAAGGCAGGAGAAAGGGAATCACACAAAACTAAACAGATCATGACCATAACGGTTCACTGCTCCTGGAACAGCACGTCCTCATGCCAACAACAACAAAAAAAAAGTCCAGAGGAGGGATGGTGGGGGTTCAGGATGCGGGCGTGTGGCAGGCAATGGAGAGGGAGCATGGTCCATAGTGCCAGGGTGGAGTGGTTGGAGGGAGGGGGACAGGGAGGAGCCCAGAGCCAGATGGAATTCCAGAGGCCAGCCAGAATAGCGGCCAAGGGTGGAGTCAACAGTGGGAGAAGCCATGGTGGAGAAGTGGCCGACAACACCAGGAGGCCAACTGACGGAGACTGAGCCAATGGATGAGGAGCCCAAGATGGAGCAGAAAATATGGAGAGCCAGGGTGACATAGATGATCTGGAGGAGCAATGCGGAGCTGAGGGCTCAGGCGACCGAGGAGGGGCTCCTGAAGACTGCAGCGGAGTTGGAGTGACTGAAGATTGAGGCGGAGCCAGAGGGAAGGAGGAGCCTGAGAGCCAGAGGTATGGAGTGACGCGGTGAAGCCAGAGGATTGAAGTCCAGAGGTGGATGATGGTTGACAACTGACCAAGGTGGAGCCAGAGGGACGAGGGAGCCTGGTGGGGCTGGTGGGATGACGGGCCATGGTGGGGACGTTGGAGCTAAAAGCCAAGGCAGAGTCAATGGCTCGAAGAACCGAGGTGGAGTCCAGGGTTCAGAGGCTGGAGGCGGAGACCGAGATCCTCGCACCAAGGTGGAGCTGAAGACTAGAAATCCGAAGCTGAATCAGAGTGCCCCAGAAGGCACTGACTGAGAGTGAGCTGAGGGACTGACAGGCACCAGCGGAGACAGGGCTGAGAAACTGGCTGGTTTAAGAGGTAGCGGGAGAGGGAAGCTGGGAGGGAACACAGGAGGACTTGAGCTGGGAGGAACCAGCGGAGATATAAGGGATTTCGGGCTGGGCGGAACCAGCGGAGACTCAGGAGAACTGGGTAATGCCTCCCCAAACCAGTTTATTAAATTCATCTGGAAAATGTCCAAAAGTTCCTCATAGTACTTCCCAGAAACCGGCTTCTGCTCACCCTCAGACCTCGGGAGTGAGGGAAGTGCTTCCCTCTAAACCCTCAATCTCCACTGAAAATCCCTCGGGAACGGCTCACGAACTTGGTCAGACAATCCAAGAGGCTCAGGCTCTGGGGTGGCGATAGGCTCAGTAGCGGTGATGTGAGCTGGCTCATGTGTCACGGCAGGCTTAGGCTCTATGTCTGAAGTGGGCTCTGGCAAAACTCCATGCAGGATGATAGCTGGATGGTCTCTAGTTTGGGAATAGGGCTGGCAGAGAGGCGTACCTTGGACTGCTTGCTGTGGCTCACAATGAAGGCACGCCAGCTCCAAAAAATAACTGGCGTGAATCTCTACGGAGCGGTCCCTCTGCTCCAGGCATAACAGGGCAACATTTGGATTGTCCATGAAGACTTAGGAAACAAATTATAATACGCTGCAGAAAACTGTGGGTCCGTTCTTCTGTTATGGACTGGTGAGGTACAAACTTACGAGGATGATGGAGATCAACCAAAAGGTATTTTAATTAGAATATCCATGAGACAGATGAATAAATCCACATTAGCACAACAAATAAAATGAGAACGGACAAAATGGCAAACCGGAAGAACACTTTAAATAAGGCAGCTGATGAGGGGAAAACAGGTGGACGGAGTTAACTAATAATGACTAATGAGCAAATTAATCAAGAACCATAGAAACAAACAAGGCAGGAGAAAGGGAATCACAGAAAACTAAACCAAAACAGATCATGACCATATCACACACACACACACACACACACACACACACACACTGAACTGTTTGCAATGTTTCTTTTGCTAATAAATACTTACACCCTTTTCAACTTACATTAAAGAATTCAGTAACAATAACTATTGGATTCACCTATTTTTAGGTGATTGTATTATAGGTTTAAGTTACTTAAAATTAGCCTTATTTAGAGGTATTTAAATGGCAGTCTTGAACTATAGGCATATAAAATATCATTGTGTTTCTGGATTTCATCTGTACACCTTTAGAGTCGTATAACTGCATTACAATTACATTCAAACCTGTTTTTGTTAGAAGTGTTGCAGAGTATAATTCATATATAAAGGATTGACTAAATGTTACATATTTATATTTAAAAGACTTATAGAGGAGGCTGAGGTTTAGACTATTTGTGTGAGTGTGTCATTAAATCTTAAGCAGGGCTAATGGAGGAATTCTTTAACACTGGGCTACTTCCTTTATCAACAGCCGAGAGGCTGTAAAGGCCAAACTCAGCACTCTCTCGAAGCACTGCAAACTGCAGCCCCAGCAATCCTCTGTTAATGGGATGGGGAGGAGAAAAAAATAAAAATATATATTCAGCAGATTTTTGCCAAACATTTTCCTGTCTGAGCCCTGTTAAAGCAGCCCAGGCTAGATCCCGATGGGCCGACATTTAAATCTTTAAGCAGCAGAGAGAAAGAGAGGGTGGCCCAACAAAGTCCTGATTAATGTTTAAAGAGAAAATAATGGAAACACAATGTCAAGAAAATGCAAAAAAGCACTGTTTTTGAATGTCTTTTATTACAGGGAATGTCTAAATAATATATTACAGCCATGTGTTTTACAGCAGGTTTTACATTGTGAATATTGAAACCTTAAGTATGCAGAGAGTGACCAAGGACCATGTCTGGAGTGGGACTTTAATAGAGTGTAATGGAATATTGTATGTGTGTTTATGTATTATTCTTGTTATATATGACAGACCTGCTCGCTCTCTTTTGTATCTGTCTATTTCTGTATTCTGTAATGTCTTTTCCCAGATACCATGAATATTAACACTGCATGATGTATGTGTAGGGTCTGCTATTCGTAACACACGTCCTCCTGTACATTGCTGAACACATCATGTTGACACGCGCAGCTCCTGAAGTACAGTTTGCCAGTTTGACATTGGCCTGATCTTGACATTAATGCAAACTGGTATCTATTTGTTTATACTCTAGTTAAACATAAGTGTGTGTTACTGAGCACATGACATTATGTGAGGCATCAGGCAGTACATCCGCCTGAGGTACAATGCTTAGTGCACTGTAACTTTTCTGTGTACTTTAGCAGAGGGAAAACGATAAGGTCACTTAAGAATCTGTATTTTATTAGGCCTTGTGGCATCACCCTTCATAGACAGACTCTTCACCCCTGACCAGCGTTGGGGAAAGTTACTTTTAAAAGTAATGCATTACAGTATTGTGTTACTCCATAAAAAGTACCTGTGTTACTTAGTTACTTTTTATTAAAAGTAATGCGTTGCGTGTATTTTGCACTACATTTTCTCATCTGGGCTAAGCTTGCTTGTTTTGTTTTTAATATAAAAATGTTATATTTTTGGCAAATTTAAAAGCCCATTCACACCAAAAGTTAAATGAATGAGTGTCACGCTGAAGGAAATGTAAATTCGTGTATGTATATAGAGCAGGACACAGCTCAAACAAACCATTCAGCTGTGCTGCTATTCTGGATTGCATGAACAATAGGAAGCAAGAGAATAAAGTTAAACACTCTTCAGCAAAGCCATTGCAAATGGGATTAAATACATAAATGATATTTGTGTTAACATTTAATTATTGAAGGTTTGTGTCATATCCTGCATTTGCATGTCACCATTCTTATCCATTTCGAGGAATACTGAATCTGCTTTTTGTGCAAGTTAGATGAGTAAATGCATTTTTGCATTTAGTCTAGAACTCCAGAAAAAACAAAGTAAGTGGCATTACTTATTTGAAAAAGTCGCTTGGATATCGCCTTGTAAATTAAAAAGTAATGTGTTAGTTTACTAGTTACTTGAAAAAGTAATCGGATTACATTACTCGCATTACTTGTAATGCATTACCCCCAACAATATAATCTTCTGTTGGCTAGAGGTGCGAATAAAATATTTATAACACCTTTCCATCATAAATGTGCTGTAAAAAGCTCAAAGAAATCGCTTGTTGATGTTAGCTTTGACACAAATGCCAAGCATCAAGGTTTGACAAAATAAATAAATGTATAATTACACTGTAACAAGGACACCTTGAAATAAAGTGTAACCCTGTGTCTTAACACACTTAAGTGCACTTTGTAATAATGTTCAATTGTTAATATTTAAGTTACACATAACATGACACACGTTTCAGTAGAAATTGCATTGAACTATCTTGGTTGAATATAAATGCTTGTCATTACATTTGTCAGTATACTTAAAACATATTAAAAGACAATAGAAGTAATTATTAAATGGCAGATAAAGATATACTTAAGTCCTAATTAAATGAATGGAAATATGCTTTTAAATTCAACTGATTGTATTTATTTAAAAATGTAAACTATAATAGATTTTCATTGAATTGTGAATAACATAATGTCTGGACATATTAAATTCAGTTCACTCTTCAGTGAACTATGCAAAAGTGCACTTATTTTTCACAGGGGTATGTATTAATGCTTGGTCCATACTCCATAACAATAGCTTTCCTCATGAAACAATATGGCTTCTTACCAACAAAACCTTACTCACATACATATATTTGCTCCATTAGCAAGCTACCTAAATTAGCTTGGTAACAATGAGTTTAAAACAAAGCCCCTCAAATTTTCATATGTGTAGCATGAAGTGTGCATCCCAAAAGTATATATTTATTAGCTATATTAGCTTGCCAGCTCACTGTAGAAGCTGGATAAGCAGATGTGGGATTATGTTCTTATTGTCTCGATGATAGCAACATCTTGTTCAAATAAAAAAGGGTGCCGGCAGTACTATAACATGACAAACAGCCATATGAAGTATGCTAGAGTGGAAGTGTAAGGTGCATATGATAATGCTATGCTGTCTTTATCTTATTTTAGCTCTTCAGGTTAGCTAGTTAAAGGTATTGAGGATGGCGTAGCTGCCTAACTGTCTAATAGCTACAAGTCCATGTTAACGTCTTTTCACATCACAGTCATTGAATCCTGGCAATGCTGCGGCATCTCTGCTGCTTTATCTGCACTTAGTATTATTGAGCAAGAATTCTTGTAGCTCCTTAACTCTTTCATAAATTATTTTTCCATATTCCAATAGTGGAGAAACTTTACACTAGGGGGAGCTATTTAGTTTTGTACAGCGAAACACTGAGTCTAAAGAACTAGGAACAATTTAGCTCAACTAAATGAAAGGTCATAGGCTTGTGATTCACTTCTGATGTTCTGATGAGGATTTCTCATGCTAAACATTTTAATCAAGAGCTAAATTACAAAGAGGCTATTTGTAGGTCATATTTGGAAGACAATTGCAATTTTGCAACTACAAGGATGGTGATTATGTGATGTCATTATTAATTAATTATGCATTAATATTGTCAAGCCCTCTTGTTGTTTTAATGCTGAAAGTAATCAGTTTTAAAAGTAGCATTTTGCTACTTACACCTACACACATAACAAGCCAGTGCTCAGTATTTATTTTGTATTTTGTATTTTTTGTAACAGGTGTGCTGACTGACATTTCACATGAACTGCATTACAAAGGCCTTTGTTCTACAAATGATCAGATTAATTTGAGAGCAAGTATGCTCAGGTAACACCAAAAGGTGTTAGAGGAGCAGTCCTGCGGCTTCACATATCCACCTCACATCTAAGATGTCAAAGCAGAGGTGTTGCGTTGCATTCATCAAGCAAGCTGAAGAACTTCTACAAACCTCGGAAACACAAAACTGCCGAATAAATCTTTAAAGGTCCTTCAGCTGGAGTATGTGTTATGTTCATGGAAATGCTTTTGGAGCAAGATGTTTTCGGGAGCCACAGGATTAAGTTTCTTTTGGTCGTTCCTAGTGATCAGGGCTTGCGATAAAGCAGTGTAAAATTACCGGCATTGTTTCAGTTTCCATGAAAGATTTGCATTCAGATAGAACGTGCATGGAAAAGCTAAGCAGATAAACTGGATTCTAACTTGCTTAGTGCTTGATCCAGCTCAAAGGACTTGTAAATGCCTGGCTAATGCAGCATCATTATTTGGGAGCAAACACTTGTGCAGTTGCTCAGACAAAGAGGTCTTTTCTTGAGTAATTGGTGATTACTTGTGGAACAGGCGTGTCTATGTGCATGTGTGCGGAGGGCTGACTGCATGTGGTTGTCATTTGTAAGGGGAAGGTGTGCCACTGTGCTTCAGGTGTGACTGAGAGCCCCGGTTGTTCTCCTGTGAACAACTAGTCACCCAACACCAGCAGAGTTTACTGAACGCCCACAAGAAAGAAAAAAATGAGATCTCTGCAACATCTCAATTGTTTCTCATGGAAAGCAATGAGATTTAATTGGGAAATTTGGTAACAGTTTATTTTGATAGTCCACTTTAGACATTCTACTAACTATAAGCAGTACTGGGCAGTAATTTAGTCTGGATTACGTAATCCAATTATCTTAGATTACTTTCATATTACTATTATATTAGTCTTTGACCTAATATGTTTACATGAAGCACACTGTAAAATATTAAGGTAATGATTTAATTTTTAAGTTAAATTTGACGTAAACCTTGACATAATGTTATGTTTAATGGTTATGGTACAATATAACCACATTTAAATCAACGTGATAAACAAATTACGTAAAAAGTTACCTAAAAGTAATCAAACAGTAGTCTGATTATATTACCTAAAATGTGTAATGTAATGGAGGACGTTACTGACTTTAATCAGTAGCAGACTATAATTGGTAAGTAATTTGAACATCTACTAACACTTTATATCGATGTTCCTCTAACAGATATTCTACCAACTATGAATAACTTTGCAGATGTGTCAACTTACCCTACTAACCCTAACACTAACCTTACAGTCTACTAATACTCTAATGAAAGTTAGTTGACATGTATTTGCAAAGTTACTTATAGGTAGCAGAATGTCTAAAGTGGACTATAGAAATAAACTATAACCAGAAATTCTCCTGAAAAAAGGCTGCGGTATTCTCATGTGTTTCCTCTAGTTTCAGAAGATATCAGTCTCACAAACCATGCTGAAATTTGCCAAAATACCAAAGTCAAAAGTCTGAGATCTCGAATATTTAGCATCAAATTCTTTGAAGACCCAAGCTTTGCAAACCTCATCATTTTTCCTACATGAACAGAACTGTCTCATTCTATTTTTTAGGAGCGCTATCTAATACTAGAACGTCAGTGAAAACAGAGATCTCCTCGAATGCCCCAGGGCTATGCGAGAGCAACATCTGTGCATCAATATTTTTTGCACACACAGTATAACTGCTGGACCAAACACAACATGCACATGGAGATGTCCTTGCATCGGATGCCTGTGGTTATGGTTTTCATGCAGCTTTTCACCTGAACCCTTTGGCTTTTCCTCTTCAAGCATCCTGATTAGCATAAATGAGTTTTACTGTCTGATCTTTCTTGGCCTCGCGCACACTTTTCAGGTTGTCCATTTATCAGTTTCAGTGGCTGGTCAGGTTAGTTAGTATGTAAATCGGCTGATGGAATTCAAAAGCAGAGCCACTAAAATGACAAACATCAAAGGTCTTGCACCTGCACCAATGACAGAGGGCTTAAGTACGACCCTGTCCTTGGGCAGAATGGTTGATCTATCACCTTTAAAGTCGCCTTCTGAATTTCTTTGCTGGGTCACTGCATCTTGCATCTCTTATTTGCCGAGTCGATCGCTCTGAGGCTTGGGCAAGAGCCAATGTCTGATGCATTCCAGTAATTCATCCACCCCGAGCCCCCCGAAATGTGTTTCCTCTTCTTCCTCGCCATCATCTTCTTTCTTTCTTTTTTTCTTTCGGTGAGCAGACTGAGGGATCGTGATTTAATTGCACGTCTTGCTGTTTTTCAGGTTGAATGGGTAGAGGGCCAATAAGCAATGTCTTGAGCTCCCTCTGAGCGAGGCGGAGACCTCCGGCATGGAGCCAAGATTGAGTTCTTATATTGTTTCCTTGGAAACTCTCAGGACAAGACTGTTCACAAGAACACAATATACAGTACGTCTGATATCAATTTGGGGTGTTTTTTCTCCAAAAGCACTCTTGGTCATAAGTTCTGTCGTTATCAGAAAAGTTCAATATTTCTGTGAAATCACAGTTTCAGAGAACATTCACAAGCAAAATTTAGCCTTTGACTCCCCCCACATGGTAAAACATATATTTTGAAATATGTTTTTAAATATACCAACAATGTATTTGATTAAATATTCTTCAAAATATATTTATATATTTATATATTTTGGTCACAAAATTATATGTTATGGCTGAATGTATCAAACTGATTGATTAGTAAAAGTTATTATTCTACCATCTGTGCACATTTTATTTAGTTAAAATAGTTGCATGACTAGCACTAGTCTTTTGTTGACTCAGCAAAGGAATATTTTCCCTGTGATATTTTAACGTTTTATTTTTATTATCCACAACCATTCCTTTATTTTAATTTGTCCCATTATCCCATGTTTATATATAACAAAAGATAAATTAATTATGTGGGAGTGAACTCAAACTTTCAGTTTTTATTAGATCTTCCTGTAGGTTAGTTATGACCATCGTTGTGTGTGTACTTTATTCAGAGAACAGATTTTTCTTCAGGGCATGATTGTAAAGATTAAGGATGGGGAAAGAAAGCATAGAGATCTCAAGATTCCAGATTATATTTTAACCTGGCCTCAAAGCAGATTTCTGCATCATGAAACATCAGTCAAGTCAAGTCATCTTTATTTATATAGCGCTTTAAACAAAATACATTCCGTCAAAGCAACTGAACAACATTCATTAGGAAAACAGTGTCAATAATGCAAAATGATAGTTAAAGTCAGTTCATCATTGAATTCAGTGATGTCATCTCTGTTCAGTTTAAATAGTGTCTGTGCATTTATTTGCAATCAAGTCAACGATATCTCAGTAGATGAAGTGACCCCAAATAAGCAAGCCAGAGGTGACAGCGGCAAGGAACCGAAACTCCATCGGTGACCGAATGGAGAAAAAAACCTTGGGAGAAACAAGTCTCAGTTGGGGGGCCAGTTCTCCTCTGACCAGACGAAACCAGTAGTTCAATTCCAGGCAGTGCGTACAAACACTGGAAACGCTGATACAACTGTTACCACGATTCATCCTGACCATTTGAAGAAAAACAAGACAATTATACAGACTAACTGTTCAGGCTTATACCACTAATAGCAGTTTAAGCAGACTCTCCAGATTTTGTAATAGAAATCACTCTCTTTGATTTCTGGCCAAGAGACTATAAATATAGACATGTAAAACTTGGCTGCTGTATGATGTGTTGAATTCTCATGGGTTAAGGTTTGGGTCTGTTAGACAGGCCTTACGACAATATATCAATAACATATTTCACAGGAGTTTATGCTGTCATGGAACCTGGAACTGCTCGCATTTATTGACAAGAAACCACACAATGTTCATTTAAGTAATGTTGGGATTCAGGACTGATATGGCCACCAATCAGACTTAAACCTTTGACATACAGTAATCAAGTCAGATAATCTCCAAACGTCCAGGTAGTTCTTTTTTATAGTTCCAGACTAAACCATTCATCCATTATTTTCTGTTAGTGGGAATGAAGGAGAGATGCTTGTTTTATTTTATTTTATTTGGTAACACCAGTTTAGGGACCAATTCTCGCCATTAAAATTGCTTACCCCCCCAGTGTAATATTGTGAAATATTAAATATCGGATTCCTATTTTATTATGCTTTAAAATATAATTGATTTCTGTGAGGCAGCGCTGAATTTTCAGCATCATTACTCCAGTCTTCAGTGTCACATGATATTTCAGAAATCATTATAATATGCTGATTTATTTATCATTATTATTAAACTGCTTAATACTTTCTTGGAACCTGTGATACTTTTTTTTCAGGATTCTTTGATGAATAAAGTTAAAAAGAACAGCATTTTTTCAAAATAAAAAATATTTTCTAACCATATAAATCGCTGGTATTACTTTTTATCTATTCAAAACAGAGTTATTATGCATCACAGGAATAAATTACATTTTAAAATATATAAATATTAAAATATATTAAAATAGTTATTTTAAATTGCAATAATATTTCTTGACCAAACAGACTCGATGATTTGATATGGGGGTATTATAGTATCTAAATATGGTCTGGTAATGTTCTTCACAGATTCATTGTGTGCACTCATAATGTAAAATGGATATTTACTGCACTTTGAATTTTTCGATAATATTTATTTCACTACCTTTCCCCTTTTTGTCTAAAGCATCAAAAGCATAAATCCAGCATTGTAATTTAAGTCAACACAGAATAAATCACTTTTGTGGCTATAATGAAATAACCTCCACCAAAGCTCTACACTATTATGTTATCATCGAGGCCAGCAGATAAATCTGGCACTGCCGGCACCGATTCACTACGCCACATTAAATTCTTTCAGATCAATTAAACTCAGCAGCTCAGTTTACAAGTGAGACTCTTAATGTCCCTCCTACACTCCTACGGGTGCACGAGAAATTTACTTCACTAAATGAAAAGGAGGCGGAAAACTCCCAGAAGGATCCATTCTGAGCTTTAAAACTAGTTGAATTTGTTTCCAAAATCCAGTGTTTTGTTAATTTTTCAAACACATATGCTAACTGTTATGTTTTTTTTTATGTGTGGGTCAGATCCTTCACCTGCATCATGAAATCTGTTCCCTACATCAGATCTTATTGTTGACCTTGTCCAATACAGACAGCAGTATGACTGGCTTTGCATCTGAGGACACGCAGCTGTTTAGAAAAGAGCCTGTTTCGCTTTTGTTGTTTCTTGGGTCAGGACTGTACAGGCCCCTGTCATTTACTGGCATTTGTGAACACAGAGTAGTGTAAACATAGAGTAAATGAGTAATGAGTAATACTTCACATAAGACAAGGACGACCTTCATGCAGTGCTTATAAATATGAACCTAATTTTGTTTCATATCTCCAGATGGACGTTATCCATTATCAGTATTTAGGTTTCAGAGCTAACGTAGCTTTTCAGAGATTTTTAACGTTGACTCTTTATTCATTTTGTGTTTTTGGACGTATGAAGTCAGTTCTCCTCAAGTTCTCATGGGTATATAATGAAGTTCATCACATTAACTAAACACGCTAAAGTCTCTCTCTCTCTCTCTCTCTCTCTCTCTCTCTCTCTCTATCTATAAGATCCAAACCCTAACTTACCTTAACCCTACACTTAAACTGATAGTTGAACACAAAAGCAGATATTCTGAAGAATGTTGGAAACCAAACAGTTGAGGGCAGCCATTCTCTTCCATGTTATTATTTGTTTTTATTATTATTTGCATGTTATTTTCAATTAAATAAAATTTATATTATAGTTTGAATTTAAGAGTGTTATATGACCCAATTAAGTCCATCTTAAGGTTAATTTAGCTTGTTTACAAAGACAAGGTTATTATCCAGTTTCTGAATGCCTTATTTAAAAAAATCAATGCTATTTACACAGGAGCCTGATAAAAATGCTCATTTGAAAGAAAAATTAAATCAGGTTTTTACATCTAAAGTCATTTTAAGTTTTATTCTTTTTAAAAAAAATATATGTTTAAATAAAATTCCTAGTATACTACAAGTGTCCTTCCAATACAACTGAGCACACTGCATTCTCACAAGGTTTGCAAAACCCAGACATTCATGCATTTTTAAGTGAGACTTAGTGGTCCAAATCCTCTTGGGCACCAGTTTAATGTTTCTTGTCAAAAGTGAATGTTTGTGGATGATCAGTGCTAAATAAGAGCGATCTAATAGCATATTTCAATCTTTAAACCAACTTCTAAACCAGTTAATGGAGCAATATCTCTTGAATGCATTAGTGTTTGTTGTCAATGAGAAATAAGTCATGAGTTACAGAACAAATTAGGTTTTACGACCCCATTGTGGCACAGGCATCTGTGATTTCACACGCTTTATGTAAAATTTACAGTTGCAGGATTGAATGACGCGGTGGCGGGGTAATGTGAGTCTTCAGTGAGCACCGTGCATGCTTCTTTCCTCTCTCTGCGGCTTTACGGCCTCTCCCTGTGCGAAGAGGTGTGACCAGAACCGAATGCTAAGTGTTATAGACACAGATAAACGCTACAGCGCTAGCCTAGCACAAGGCTGATGGCAAAAACACATGGGGAAGGAAGCTAGCTTTCCCAGGGAGCTGAGTGGAAGATCTGTGGTTGGGGGTTTTGACGCTGGCTGGGGCTTAGTCTGAGCTTTGAGCCCCACTGAAGAGTGGGCGCTAGAAATGCCATTATTACTTGTGGTTAACCTGATAACCATTTTCACAGTCAGCTCTGTGTCTAAAATGATGTGCAGGATATTTTCTTCCGTTCTTCCTGGAAAAATAAGCCATTCGTGTTAAGGGTTTGTGTATGTGTGTGTGTGTGTGTGTGTGTGTGTGTGTGCAGCTTTATTTTATTTTATATTGCATCAAAACCAAGACCACTAAATTGTGGAGTTTTTAACCCCAGCTGTATATTTAAAGAGATGGCTAACCTGCCCTGGTTTGACTCGCATTTGGTTGCTTTGTTTTTATTTTATTTATTTAGATATTTTTTTTTATAATGATAATTTGTGCAAATTTTATGAGCTCATACCAGCTAAGAGAGTAAATATTTATACTTTGAAATATTAATTTATCAACAGAAGGGCCAAATGAATGCAACATTTAAAATGAAAGCAAAAAATATCCTTAAAAAACATGGAAATGTGCAATATTTTGTAATTACTTACAACACATAAAATGTGTCTTTCTTTCTTTCTTTCTTTCTTTCTTTCTTTCTTTCTTTAAATAATTATTTATTTATTGTACATGTTATATGAGTAAAAAAAAAAATAGAAACACTTTATTTTACTTGTCACAATCACTCTGGGAGGTACGAGGAGATGCAAGAGAATACTTTGATTAGAATTTAATCCAACAAGCAATGGGACACAAGCACTTTGGACTTTGGATGACAATTAACAGATGATGCTAGACACAGGGAAACACAGGGCTTGAGTAGACAAGGAAAGTAAAAAGGGAACACCTGGAAACAATGAACATGATGACATGAGGGAAAACACAGCTGGAACCAAATATATAATATTGTGGACAGGAACAGATAACATGACCAAAAAAGGAAAAGGGAACTAAGACAGGAGTAAAACAAGGAAACACAAGTCCACCACACTGACATTACACCCCCCTCCTGGAAAGCGTGTCCCACAGATGGGTAACCTGGAGGCTGGTGCAGGAAAGAGACATTGGATGCCTCCATGGTGGATCCGGGAGCACAGGGTGCTATGGCAGGACAGGCAGTCCCAGGAGCCATGACAGTTCAGGAGGGCATGGCGGAGCAAGGAACACAGAGTTAAGGAGATCACTGAGGAACAGGGATCTTGGGGAGCCATGGTGGAACAGGGAATGCAGAAGGCCATGGTTGGACGGTCTCAGTGGCTTGGCCTCTTTTGAGGCCATCCATAGGCCTAACTTGGGAGCAGTGACCCTCCCTGAGCTTGACTTGGGGAATGGAGCTCTCTTTGGCTAACATCGGGGACAGGAGCCCTCAAACGGCTAAAATTGGGTAGAGAAGACCTCACTGGTCTAAACTAGAGTTCAGGAGTCCTCACCGGGCTAAACTTTGGTAGAGGAGACCTCACTGGGCTAAACTCGGGGACAGGAGACCTCACTGGTCTAAACTCAGTAACTGGAGCCCTCTCTGGACTAAACTCGGGAACAGGAGCCCTCACAGGGCTAAACTTGGGTAGTTGAGACCTCACTGGGCTAAACTCATGGACTGGAGCCCTCACTGGGCTAAACTCAGGGACAGGAGTCCTCACTGGGCTAAAATTGGGTAGAGGAGACCTCACTGGTCTAAACTCGAGTTCAGGAGACCTCACTGGGCTAAACTTGGGTAGAGGAGACCTCACTGGTCTAAACTCGAGTTCAGGAGACCTCACTGGGCTAAACTTGGGGACAGAAGCCCTCACTGGACTAAACTCAGTGACAGGAGCCCTCTCTGGACTAAACTTGGGAACAGGAGCCCTCACAGGGCCAAACTTGGGTAGAGGAGACCTCACTGGGCTAAACTCGAGGACAGGAGACCTCACTGGTCTAAACTCAGTAACTGGAGCCCTCTCTGGACTAAACTCGGGAACAGGAGCCCTCACAGGGCTAAACTTGGGTAGAGGAGACCTCACTGGGCTAAACTCATGGACTGGAGCCCTCACTGGGCTAAACTCAGGGACAGGAGCCCTCAAAGGGCTAAAATTGGGTAGAGGAGACCTCACTGGTCTAAACTCGAGTTCAGGAGACCTCACTGGGCTAAACTTGGGTAGAGGAGACCTCACTGGGCTAAACACAGGGACTGGAGCCCTCACTGGGCTAAACTCTGGGACAGGAGCCCTCACAGGGCTAAACTTGGGTAGAGGAGTCCTCACTGGGATAAACTTGGGTACAGGAGCCTTCACTGACCTCTGGGGCTGGAGCCGACAGCCTTTTTCTCCTCATGTTTCTCCTTTTCGGCTGATGGCTTGACTTTGGCATTGCTGGTGTCAGTGCAGACAGCAGGCTTGACATCAGTGCGGCCAGCGGGGTTGAGTAAGTTGCGGACAGCGGTCTTGACTGAGGAATGGCTGGCTGGCTTGAGTGAACTGTGGCTGTCAAGCTTGACTGTGGAACTGCCGGCACAGGGGTTCTGGATCGGGATCGGAGGCTCTCCAGACACAGACTACCTCCTTCCAGTCGAGGTTGGTGGTGTCTGGGACCTCCATTAGCAGATGGTTCGTTATCCCAAGCCGGAACAGTGTCAAGAGGGTCTCTCCATCAAGGGAGATGATGAGGGTGACTGGCTTAAACGTCCTCACATAGATTATCGGGTCATGGATCTTATGAGCCACAGAAATCAACCTTGCTTGTTCCTCTATTTGGACAGGGAGAAACGAAAAAAAAAGAAAAAAAAATTAAATTTAAAATTCAATTTTTTAATTCAAATTCAAATAAAACAAACACAGGTTGAAGGGGTGCTGTTTACTGTCACGGTCAGCTGTTCTGTCCCAATTTACTCTGGGAGGACAGAGAAGACATAGGAGAATACTTAAACTAGAATTTAATCCAACAAGCAATGTGACAGGAACAGGAAACATTACCAAATAAGGGAAAAAGGAACTAAGACAGCAGTAAAACACAAGTCCACAACACTGACACCTTGTTACACAAGTGTACTAACTATTATAATATAACACTTAATTATGCATAATTATATGCAAGTAACCCTAATCCTAACCTTAACAATATAGTAAGTACATGTAGTTAATAATGTAGTTTATAATTTCACTGTAACAAGGACATCTTAATTGAAATAAACAGTAACCAAAAATGTCATCGTATTTGCAGTGATGCAATTACAATGCAATAGGGCATGAAATTACACTGGGATAAATCTCTAAATATTTACTTTATTATGATATAATGATATGATTAAAACATATTGCTTCTGAGAAAGAAAATAAGAAACATTTACTTATTACGGAAATTATCTATTTAAGAGATGTACTTAAATGTGTTTAAAATTTATTATTTAATTAAACGGTATTACATTTTAAACTGATATTGCATGTTATTAGTTTAATTAACAAGTGCCTTTTGTGTGTGTGTGTGTGTGTGTGTGTGTGTTTAAGTTCTTTAATGTAATTTTCTAATAACAGTTACACTTTAGTTTGGGGACCAATTCTCATTATTAACTACTAAGACTTTTGCCTCAATAAACTGCTGCCTATTAATATTTAGTGAGGTAGTTGTTAGGTTTCGGTATGGAGTGCATTGATCATGCAGAATAAAATATTAATATGTGTATTACAGTATAAGTATAAACAGACAATTTGCTAATAATATGCATGCTAATAAGCAACTATAGGGTAACACTTTATTTAAAAAGTGTTCTTGTTACAATAACAATAAATTATGCATAATTACATGCAAGTAACCCTAAGCTAAGCCTTGATCCTAATCGTATAATAACTAATATTACTCTGTACATAAATGTATAATTACACTGTAACAAGGATACCTTAAAATAAAGTATAACAACAACTAGTAAACAGTGAAAATTGGTCCTTAAAATAAAATGTTCTCATAATATCTCCTATTGTCATTGAAATATGGTTCATATTTACATACAAGCATTTATGGTAAAATACACCTCATTTGTATTTTTTGTGTCATTTCTTTTGTAACATATGTCATTTCTCACAAGAGTCTAGAGACCTCTCTTCTCTTCTACTGTTTGTACACCTTTGTCGCAACAAAATACAAATAAATAAAAGCTACAGTAAAGGCTACAGTAGCTGTTCTGCAGTTCTGTTTTCTCTGTCAACATTTTTTTTTTATAAATAATAATAAATAATAGTCAGCTGTGAAAAAATTTGTTGACCTATATGACTTATTGAAGAAGAAAAAAAATTGTTTGTGTATATATTTTATACAGTCATGGCTTTGCTTTCATGGAGGACCTTTCAAATGTTGCAAGACAGAGAAAGAAAAGCCTGTTTTATATGGATCTGTTTCAGTGTGAGTTTCCAACCACAGTAGAGGTTATGTTCATCTGTGATGAGAAGAAGAAGAAGAACAAAAAAAAGAAATTCATAGGAGAGAGACATTTTCCTGCATCCCTGATTTGCTTGCGTCAATGCTCCACCTGGGCCTCTGTCCACTGGTGTAAAAAAAGAAGAAGAAAAGAAAAGCTGGTGTTACTTCTTCAGCATGTAATAAATGTGCAGTAAAGTTGGCATGAACTGTATGCACAGTGTGGGTTACGCTCCATATACTTTAATGATACACCAACCTAGGTCATATATTTTCAAAGATTTCTCTCTACATGTGCAGATATTCATATTTGAGGGCAGCTAGATGTGGTGCTTTTTACATCTGTGAATGTGTTGGCCCTGTGAAGAATGAGATGTAAATGTCCTACATGACACCTCTCAGTGGAAACTACTGGATCCGCTCTGATGAACGCATGAGAACAGACCACACAGACGGGAAAGTCACAAAAACTGCTGGATTAATAGTCCAGCAATCAGAAAGATAAAAACAGGTAAACAATTTTATTAAAGTCCCATCCCAGTGGACTTTTGTTGTGTTTTCATTCCTCATGTGTTCAATGACCCAGTTTCGGTCTCTCTTTGATTAGTTATTTCACCTGTGTCTTGTAAAGCATCCTCACCTGTCTGTCCCTCATTAGCACCCCTATGTTTGTTCTAGTCTGGGGTGAGGTTTCCAAAAGCATCATTAGCCAACTATGGTCGCAAGTTCCGTAGTTACCAACGTAGTTCAACGATTCGGTTGTTTCCCGAAACCATAGTTCCAAAGAAGTGCCCTCTGAAAGCATTAATCATGCCGATTAGAACGCAGCCATTGTTTCGTTTGTGCGAAGAAAAACGGTGAGTTTGTCAAGTGAGTTATCTTTGTAAAAACATTGCAAAATACATATGTCTCATATTACAATATTGGTAAAACAGTGTGTTAGAGGTTTTCACTTATATTAAGTGTTAACACTCAAATCACAGTATTTTTATTAATGTATTATTTTATTTTAAATGTAAATAAATAAAGTAACAAAAATGTATGAATAAGTGAGTGATTTTGTTGTTTTTACAGAATTAGAATCTATAATACTCTCTACAAATGTGTTTGTGTGTGAATAGAGACATAGCTACACAGCATAATAATGCAGTGAAGCTGACAACTGAATTTAAAGCATTGTTTCTTCTTATAGCTCTCTGAAAATAGGAAGCCTGATGTTCGAGGCCCAGGGTGGAAAGGGCCTGATGATGAAGGGCCAGGCAGGAGGCCTGAACTTTGAAGGAAGGCCTGGTTGATGCACATCTATACCTCCATTGCAGGTCCCAAGGATGGCCAAAACCGTCTCTTCGTCTGTAGGGACAGGAGTAATTGTGTTGTTTTCTACTGTTTGCAGAGATTGACTATTCTGAGATGCTTTTCATACTTTTACAGACCATGACAGTCTATGGGACAGTCACAAGGCTCCCGGTTTTCATCCAAAATACCATAAATTGTGTTCTGAAGACGTACGAAGCTTTTATGGGTTTGGAACGACATGGGGGTGAGTGGTTAATGACGACATTTTAATTTTGGGGAGGAGTATCACTTTAAGGCATGTAACCTCTATCTAAAACCTTTCCTATTTGCACAATGCAAAGTTTCTCTCAAATTATTGTTTTGTCATCATATATTTATATAATCTAAATGGGATTAAAATTTTACTAAAAGAAATACATAGGTTATTATTATATTTTTAAACACACACACACACACACACACACACACACACACACACACACATATACAGTATATATATATATATATATATATATATATATATATATATAACTGTATATATGTTTATCTAGCAGAAACAAAGACTTTAAAATGACCCATGTCCCCTAAAAGACAAAAAAAGGGGAACCAGAGAAAGGGCCAGAGAAAGAGAAAATGAAAGCACAGTAAAATAGAGCCAGCGAGGAAACAAACCTTATTTATTATCAGAAAAATCAGCAGCAGATGTCAGAGTATGACCGACCCTCTGCAGTCAATTAATGAAATGCACGCAAAGATCGCTCTATTTCTCTCATCATCTTCAGACCTTCATGTGCAAACTCCAATTCCTCACCTTTTCTATCCTCACAGCCTCACTCACAAACAGACCAAAGCACTGTATAAAGGAACATGCACTGCTGCTGTATTTTAGTGATGACTTGTGAAAAGCTTAGAACTTTAGATGAGACATTATTTTCAAGCTTTTGGCCATACACACATTGCAACTATTGCTTTAAATTGAGCCACATGCCGTTAACAAGTACCAGAAATGATATCGAAGAAACAAACAGTCATGGGTAAAATCAGCTGGATCTGATTCATCTCTGTCTGAAACATGCAGCAGTCCCTGCACAATCCTGTATGACAACATCTTATGAAAAATGAAGTTCAAGCCTATTGCCCGCTGCAGGCTTCAGCCACTGTTTTGAGCTACATGCTTTTGGCAAGCAAATACTACCCATAAGCTGTTATTTCTCACCACAGAAGAGTATATTTAGGTTACTGGGTTACAGATGTTTGAGCTGCGTTCATAAGACTAAGCAAACTGAAGCACAGAGCCAGACGCATAAGCAATGTTTTATGTTTCCAGTTTCTTATGTGGCCTTGCCCAATTTCAGAAAACAGCGTCTGGCCTGCCAGTCTCAGAATTATGAAACTTAATGCAACCAATAGTGGAATGAACACAAACATAGCCGAGGATCAGCGGTCGGAGAGACTTGCAGAAGGTGTCTGAAGAACGATTGTAATGTCATATATCTTACAGTTTGTGTATTTATTATGTTAGTCGAAGTCTGTGGTGGTTCCTGAACTCAAGGCAAGGAGTTTCCCTTGCTCTAAACATCTTTCTTTTGGAGAAATCAGTCCAAAGATTTCCAGACAGATAGCAAGTAAATAGATGTGATCAGAAGGCACATGTAAACACTAGAATCGAAGCACATTCTTTTAAACTAGATGACGCAAATGAATGCAATGCAACAATGCGACTTTCTGCTGTAATGTAATCAGTGGTTAAATGTTTGTTTTATGCTATTTAATGTTCCATGAGTGAAATAATGATTAAGCTAATGGCTTGTGGGAAATGTAATGGTTAATGTATATGAAGCAACTTTGGTTTGCCATATCAGTGATCAATGGGGCTCCCATCTTACACAAACAGATGACAGAGCTTTGGACCTGTTGGAGTAATACACAGAATTGTTCTGATGATGCAATACAGTGACTTATTTATTATGATTTTTTTTTTAATTATTATTATCAAAAAATGGTTTTCTGTTTCCATCTCATTTTAGCTGAACTTCAGTTTTTTTTTCTTCTTTCAAGCGGATTCACACATGCTACTGAAACTGTAATGTTATCCATAAATACATTCAGTAATATTTAACGATTAGTGTTTGTACTCAAGCAAATACTCAAGCCTATTATTGCAAGACTTTTTAGGATGCAGTGTTTTGAAAAAGAAAATGTGAGTATGTGCTTGTAGCATATACTTTCTGTGCCACTCCCCCTGACTTCTATTGGTCAACAAACAGATTGCTCCGCCCCCAACACACACACCATTGACCAATTGGGTTTCCATTTTTTTCATAATTTTTTTTTTTTTTTTTTTTTTTTTTTCAATCGGGTTT
Source organism: Carassius auratus (assembly GCF_003368295.1). Taxonomy (NCBI): domain Eukaryota; kingdom Metazoa; phylum Chordata; class Actinopteri; order Cypriniformes; family Cyprinidae; genus Carassius; species Carassius auratus. The sequence goes on from NC_039250.1 coordinate 27,201,576, forward strand.
AAATGCTCAAATAGTGTTTACAAAATGTTCACTTTCAAACAGATTAAAATGCAGGCTATTTTTCAGCAACAAAGCAATCTATGATACACACACAAAAAAAAAAAAAAAAAAAAAAAAAAAAAAAAAAATGGGGGGGGGGGGTAATTGATTAATTTGAATATAAAATGCTTATGTCACTAGATTCTCTTCAGTAACATTTCTATTGTTTATCTACAGAGCTCTTATAACTCTTCAACACCAGAAATACAGAGACTTGTAAACAGGGAAAATACACTTTCTCAAGTGAGTCTGGTTTAGTTTGGCTGGAGTATGAGGATGTTAAAAGTTAAACAGTAATGTATAAATCTCAACTCTACTCCCCCTGGTGACTCTCGTGTATAGTACAATTGTGGAGTTTTGGGCTCGCTTTAAACAGGGAGGTTGTAAACCCCCACCACGACCATGTATGTTATAGGCACAACCCCAGCATGACCAAACCCAGCTACGAGTTAAATCTTACCATAAGAAAAAAACCAACACAAACACTAAAGCAGAAGTCTGGGACCTCAAAATCTCATTTAAACCTGGGAGAGTAGTGTGAAATAAAGAGGAACGACCGTATTTAAGATTCCAGCACTATTCAAAGAAGCAGCTTTATGAGACTGATCTTTTTTCTTGCTTTGTATTGTGCTTTTTTGGAACATTTTCTCACCATGTCGGACAACAGGAACTTGGGTTCTTCTATTTAAAGCTAAACAAGCAACACACCAAATACTAAAACATTTTGAAATGCAACTTTTCATGGCAACATTTATTTAGAAAGCACATTTAAAACACATAAAGTGATCCAAAGTGCTGTACAATATGGAAAAACAACATTTGCAGCATTTACACGCTGGCCATAATTTCACTCACTGTTATGTTTAGAATTGAGAAGAGCAGAGAAACGTTTTCACCAGTGGCGTCAGACTCTACCGCATATATACGCATGTATAATGTAAAAAGAGCATATTGCTTGTCAATGCAAATCTTTTTTTATCATGTAAATAATGTTGTTTTGAATCTACTGTAATGGGCAACACAAACAGCAGGAACCTACAATTGGTAACCTCTACATTAACCCAGTTTTATCCAAGTAAAATGTATTATTTTAAATCATTTAATCAACCTAAATACCTAATTTATACAATTTTTTATGGAAATGATCAGGTAGAAATAACTATTTGAGATAACCATTACAGGTTGCTACTTTTTGCAGTATATCTTTGATGTGAAAGACCATTATTTAAGTCATATTTCAGAAAATGGTTGTTGAATTTTGTTTAGCGAATAAGCCTGTATTTTGTTTTATTCATTTATAATTGCAAAATCTAATGCTGTACAGTGGCTTAATTTCTGATCTTTCTTCGCTGTCTGTTTGTAATGCTGTATATTTGAATATATGTAAGGTTGAGTGGGTGAAAATTTCCATGGACAGGTCGTCAGCAGGTCACAGTGGTTTCTCTGGTTGTAAGTTAGCTTATATATGTATTTTTTGGTTTCTCTATGTTTGTTTGAATATGTTGTGTGTCAGTTCTTGGGACTGGGCTACTTGGAAATGAAATGCAAATGCACTGATCTATTAACTAACTTTGTTCCTTGTTTCTCAGGATCAAAGCCCGAAACTGATGCAGGCTTCATTATGTTCGTGCAAACAGACTGAGCGTTTGAAGTGATGGAAATATAGAAAAGCCCCCAGAAACCGCCAAAGATGGCCTGCTAATGGCCGCTGCTACTGTTGTGCCAATCCAGAAAGGAAGATATTAACACATTTGCTTTTTGTTTCCACGGAAGAAATGCATTTGTTCCCTGGACAAGAGCAAATCCTGAAACAGTGCAAACATTGTGGAAAACCTGTTTCAAATACTAAAACTGTGCCAACCAATGTGGAAAGTCTCAACGCTGTCATTCTAATGGGTGCATTAACATTGTTTGACTTCAGAAAATACGGCAGCCCTTCGCGATGGACGTCCTGCATCTCTGATAGTGAATTTGTTCATTATTGAGCTAATGTGTTGCGTGAATGTCAGTCAACGAGTGTTAATGAGGTCTATACCATCTCTTAAGTACCATATGTCAGTAATACTGTTGATTTTGCCATCACAGTTCTCCTATTTTCTAAAGATTAGTGAACTAATATGTGTGCATTAAGATAATCCTAAAAGCTTTTTACATGTAAGGCCATGTTGGTCACGAAATGTGACAGTAAACCTACTTATTAAACACTGTCCAAAGTGAAAGATAGGTCTTTAAAATGATTAACACAATTGCCACATCAGCTGTGAAGCGCAAAGATAGAGCAGATTCACAACTCCAATGCTGAAATGTGAAAGAAGAAAAAAAAAAGACAATATTGTTATTATTTTTTAAAGAAAATGTATTGTAATCAGATACAGATTTGAAGCTGAACATCATTTTATTTTATTTTATTTTACCAGTATCTACCAAATCTATCATATTCAGTTTTGACGACTGAATTCTGTGGTCTCTGGTCTTATTAAAACCTGACAGTTTTATTAAAGGCTACAAAAGCTTAATGTGAAAATAATGTTTTCTTATTTTAATAGCCATGCTATAATAATACTCAAAGTCTTCTATAAAGGCTTCAATACAAAGCATATTCTGTTTTAAGTCAATTGAGTAGGCAGGATATGTTTTTCAAAAGCCAAGTGAGAGAGTGGACAAGAAAATTCATAGTGGTTACACATAGACCAGGAAAATAGTTTGCAGTGTGACAACATATGGTTATATTGCACATACGAGGACTGACGAGGGAAATCTCTGTTACTGGAAAAACTTAAAGCAGTGACATAGTCTTTCTCGGAAATGTCTGCACATAAAATTATTTAGCAAAGTTCATCGTTGCCCCATCATTGTTGGGAAGGGAAAGAACGGTTTACTTTTCAGTGTCATATGTTACATGTGGTGCACACATTACATATGACTGTAATTGATTACAATAGCAACCAGAACAACAATATCTAAGTATATGCAGCTTCATAAAATGATTGCATATTAATAACATGCAGTTCATGTGTATTACATAGTAATACATATGTAATTACACTGTAATGAATACAGTAGTTGGCCACAAAGTAAATTGTTTTCATAGCTAATTTATTTTGTGTTATCCGGTTGCACACATCAGGATTAAGTGTTTAAGAACTGCTGAATAAGGGCTTTTATCAATGCGATTGGTAGTAATAATTTATCTTATATATATATATATATATATATATATATATATATATATATATATATATATATATATTTTTTTTTTTTTTTTTTTTTTTTTTTTTTTTTTTTCTTTTTTTTTTTTTGTGAGAATATCAGACCTGGAAAGCATTAAAATAAGCAAGTTAGAGCTGTGGTTTCATGGTTAGCACACTTGTTCCTCATATGTTTCCAACAAGCACTCTAATTTTATTCAATGCAAAGTGATTTTTATCACCTTTTTCTTGGTGCAAGTATGGAAACCCTGTCTGTGAATATAAGAGCAAGTAGGTTTTCATTGATCTCATGGATATTTACTGAACACATGAAGCGTGAAAAAAAAAGAAAAAAAAAAAGCAGTGCTATATTTTGAAATGGACACAAGCCCATGGGATTAAGCATTTCATATAGCATGGCTACGCCTCCCTTGAGGCTTCATTAAGTCTCCGAAATACCTCGACACTGTTCACACTCAGTAAATCTGCGAGCCTCACGTCACAGACCCGCTGCAGCCGCTCACCTCCCAGACCTGCCCACTCACCTTTGACACGACAGGACGTTTTTATTGTGCTGCTGCTGAAAAACGAATTTCATGAGTTTATATCGGCAACTACTTTACATCACAGTGTCCATTTCACACACATGTAAATCTCGTTAATGACATTACTATTCTGTATGGACATACACTGTCAGTCAAAAGTTTACACACTTACTCTTGCTAGTCTTATAGTCTATAGTCTCATTAAACATAACGCAGACAGAAGACTGTAGAGTAGAGCTTCTAAATAATTTTTTACAATGTTCATATTAGCAAAATGAAACATTATACTATTAACAAAAACATGTGCACGTACAGGCATCTTTAAAAACAATGACACAATTAGAATTTTTCTGTTATTATTGTTAAGTTGCAATCATGTGTAAAAACTTGGAAACTGTGATCAAACATTTTAAGTGTAATTTTATGATAACATGACTACTGTAACTTATTTTGAACCAGAAAATAGGCATTGCTTAGTAGCCCCCGACTAAACACGTTGATGTTGTTGAGTTATAGGCATATCAAATATATTATACTTCAGACAAGGTGATCATTCTTACATTATAGGAAGTGCAACTTTGGAAGAATGACTATAAGACACATTCCTTATTTAATAATGCAAGCATGTTTTCTTTCAGTAAGTGCACTGGAGGCGGTGTCATGATGAATTTGGGCTGTCTCACGCTAAGTCTTGGGAAATCAAATCAGAGACACAAGGGACAAGAGTTCTGGAGTAAGAGCAAAAGAGATGCTTTCACATGCAGAGAAATTAAAACAGTCAATATACAGCCGTTATTAAAACAAAATTCTTAAATAGGGAATTAATCTAATTATGTAAAGTACATGGATGTTATTATATTGATACACTGCAAAAAATCTTATTTAATATGACTAAAACAAGATGACTACTTTAATTTTTACAGCAACTTCACAATTTCACACATGCACACTACACACTAAACTGTGAACTGTAAAGACACATTCAGATATATTTAGCCTCTTTTCATTTTACATTTTGTGAAATGTTTGTAAAAGAAAACAGCATTTTGACCTGATAGCGTGACCTTTGCACTGCCCTTTAACAAAATGTGGAAGCTGAGGAGACAGGTGCTTTTGAGTTTCCTGTCCCACACTGAACCGAGGCAAAAAATAACAAAGAAAAGCTGTAAAAGACAGAATGAATGGTCAAGCGAGTAAAGCCTTTTAAAAGAATAGGAGAAGGTGAAAAAATGGGGAGAGAGAGCAAAGAGAGGAGGAAAGAGAAAACCCCTCCCGAGGTACACAATGCTCATAGCTGGGGTTAAGTGCTAAGATTTCATCCAGTGGGACTCGGGGTCCACATTTAAGCCTTCCATGGTGCAGGGGCCACCCCAGTCATCTGACATAATCACAATGATGATATACAGGGACATTAGAACAGGGAGCCTTGACATGCCGAACAATAGCTCCTCACAGCAGGACCGGCCTTTCTGGGCATCCAGGTGCAGTCCCAGGCCGCCGAATTCCTCCTCTCCCCCCCTTCAGCCCTCATTGTGTGGCCAGAGATGCTCTTTCAGGAGTGGGATGAAGGGGGGAGAAAGAAAGAGATCAGAGGTGGGAAGAGAGGAAGAAGGTAATAGTGTAAGTCGGAAGGTTGAAGATTTTGATCCTGCAGCTTGGTAACAAGATTTCAGTGTAGAAAAATAACAGAGGAAACACACATACACCAAAGCCAAAAAATAAATTTAAGGGGAACAGAACAGAACTTTTAAAAGAGAGAGAGAGAGAGAGAGAGAGAGAGAGAGAGAGAGAGAGAGAGAGAGAGAGAGAGGGAGAGACTCTGAGAAGGGAGTCGAAGATTCGTCTGTCAACAAGAGTTTAGAGCTCTTGGGGAAAAAAGCATAGTCCCTGGTCTGGACGCACAGACGCTGCCCTGTGTCTGCTCACTCAAACGTGTGTCCGGCAGGGCTGACCGGGCACAGAGCTGCCCCTACTACCCACAATCCCGCGCTCCCGACAGCACAGGCCAGGCTCAGATTTGGAAGCTTCAGTGAGCAAAGCCTTGACATTGCACACATTAGAGTTTAGCCTTCTCCATGTGTGGTCCAGTTGTGCAGTCTTTCTTGAAAAAAAAAAAGACGAAGAAAAAAGAAAGAAAGTTAAAATCCTTTTATTAAAGTCACCACTGTTTCAAATTGTAACATTATAAGGGGTGAATTATTATTATTATTATTATTATTATTATTAGTAGTAGTAGTAGTAGTAGTAGTAGTATTAGTATTATTAGTATTATTACATTATTATATTATTATTATTATCAGGTTTTAGCAGGGTTAGTTGTGGAGACAAAATTATATTAAGTTGCTTCTTTCGCAAAGCGGGTTCAATTTTCTCCAGATACACATGACTGCCCCAACATTTGATTATGTTGATTCATGCAGGCATAGTGGCAATTCAGAAAAGAAATGTCCGGTGGGTGTCTATAGCGTTAAAAAATAATGTAGGCTACCCTTACACTAAACCCGACTCTAAACCTAAACAAAGCGGTTCAAGTAAGAAAGCACACCCATACATTTGTCCATTCTTTTCACAAGGCTTTGAACAAGCTGGATGTTCATATGTAATGAAAACGTTCAAATGTATAAGTTTAACAAATCATGTACTTTTAAAGTAGCTAGCCTATATTTAGGCTAGGCCTACTATAAACGGGGAAAAAACGCGCGAAAATGAGTTTTCGTTCGATAATCTGCCCACAATTGTAATTTATGTTAAAAATAAATATAAGTTATTGCCGTTTTACTGTCTCTATTGTGAATTGCAGCTGTAACTTGCAGCCAAATGTTCTTATAGGTAGGCAGAGATGTTTCCAAAGAGCCTGAGTTGGTTTTGGAAGGTGTTGTTGATTTAAGACTGAAGAGATTCACTCTCTCGGCCACCCTTTGGACAAATCTAGTCCCTCAGAGAGAAGAACTGTGAATAAATTGGAAATATAGGAGAGGAAAGGTGTCATGAATGTTGATTAATGGCAGTGGTGTCGTTCGCACGGATCGAGTCGAGGCTAAGTAAAGGCCTGACAGGTTGGCATCAGCTTCCTCGTGGTCGCCCCGTCAACATGCCGCATTCTCGGAGAGAAATATACATTTTAATTAAAGCAAAGCATAACTCGATCCTGGAAAAGTGGAGAAAAAGTACATAAATGTAGGCTATTTGCAGAAAGATTTATTCTTTGTTCACACTTCATTTTTTCCCCTCACACTCTTTGTTTTTTTTTCTCTTTTGGCTCTCTCTCTGTCCCTCACACACCGACTGTCGACCATCTGCGTTTAACGCTTTGAACGCGTTTTCATTTTTTTTTACATCAGCAGCTCTATTTTATGAGCAAAGGCTAGTGTATCTTTAAGAAAAAGCGAAACTGCACCGGCAAAACTAGTCATATCTCCAGGCCGCATTTGTCACAGAATAGCCAAGACGACTTGTTCTTAAAGCCATGCTTTTGAGGAAAGCGCTGGCGAGTTCACAAGCTTGTGGAAGGTAGGACATGAATTGTGGAGATTTACACCATCCAGGGCCATGGCAGCCTCGTTTTCACGTGTAGATGCAACATTCCTCTACAGTATTACTCTGTGAGCCACCGGTGACAGACCGCGAGACATGCACGCAAATTAATTCACGGTTTGCGTGCCTTCCTTTGCTTGAGCATGGTGGAAGAAAGCCTAAAACACATTTTTGTAACGCACGTTCAGTGTAACACATTCTGTTGATTCTTTATGGTGATTTTAAATCTACAACATGAAGTCATGTTCCTTTTCTGTATAATGTTCATTTGCAGTTTTAACCTGTTCATTCCTCTTTGTGTTGAGTTACAGCATAACGCTCATGTTTGTAACTGAAATTGATTGGCCTTCCTTCTTTATGTTATTTAGGTGGATATAAACTGAACCCCAATCTGACAAATGTAGAGGTAAAACATGTTCTTTTCCAGAACCCAACACTATTCTTTACAAAACAGATTGTTCACAGCTCACATCTGGAGATTGTTGTCATTTGAGGATCAGTTCACGGTAATGCTGATTCTGGATGCATGTTCTTCATAATTGGAGGGATAGGGAATGAAGGGAGAGGAGAAGAAGTGCTGGACTGGTAGAGTTAGTGGTGGGACCAGCTGAATCACTTTGTGTGAGGAACACAGGAGGGCAGTCTTTAGACACTAACAGCAGTCCCTGCACACCGCCGTGCACCTTTGAAACCAAAAATACCTAAAAGCACAGTGGCCCCCAAAAAGCATCTGAGCACTTAAAAAACACAATTAAACAATGCATTTAAAAATAACACAACCAGAGCTCCACTTTTTTTTTTTTTGCAATGAATTTTAATCAGCTGGTTTACCAGTGACTTTCAGTGTCCTCGGCGAGTAACCGCAAGTGTAGTTCATCACATGAACTATGATCGTGTTTGACAACCAGAAAGAGTCCAAATAGTTTCTGTCTTCTTTTTGATCAGTCTATCTACTGTTTTATCATTTCAAACCCAACAAATGTCTTTTTGTGAAATGCTTTGTTTGCTTTCGTCGAAATAAATGTGCCTGGGTTTGGTATTTTGTTATCTAATGCAGTGATATTCTGACATGTTTATGCATGGAGCACAGTGTCCAAACACTGCTTCAAAGAGCTGCTTCAGAACGCAGCAAATCAAAGCAGTACAATACAAAAGCTGATATTTGGCAAAAACGTTGAGCGTTCCTGGAAATGGACGATGTTAACGTGTACAAACTGCGTCGTATTCTGAAGATGAATTCGTAAAGTGAGATATTCGAGCTTCATCACATAGATTGGAAGCAAACCTCCCACTCAGTTGTCCAGTTCATTATGCATTGGGAAATGAACTATGATTGCCGAACTCCCTCTTTAGTGCATTTCATTTCTAAAATCCTAACTTTGGAGCACCTTTGTACAACTCCATTAAATACTGAAAATGTGCATTGCACATTTCCTTTCTATTGTTCTTTTTAGTTAAAATGCATTTTAAAATCTTAAAGGCAACACCTTAGTATAGGAAACAATCCTCCCTATTAACTAGTTGCTTGTGAACACGCCTATTATTATCATATTAGCCTTATCATAAAGCATATATTATCAATGAGCATATTCTACATCCCTAAATGTCTAAACTTAACAACTACCTTACTAACTATTAATAAGCAGCAAATTACAAGTGGGCAAAGTCGTAGTTAATGGTTTGTTGATGGCGAGAATTGGACCTTGAAATAAAGTGTGACCATCTTAAACTAAATCAATATATCTGGTCATTTTGAGCAAACTGAAACCCCATACATATCCTGCCTTCGGGTTGCATGCTCCTCAGAGCAGTAGAAATCTATCTATCTCTGCCCTTTAGAGGAAATGAGCGGCAGAGAGTGAGGTGTTTGCATGTGTGTTGTGATGTGTAGTTTGGCCGGAGCAGCCGGCTGATTAATCTTGCTGTCACACGCACACTGCTTCAGATCGACTGCCTAATAAAACTCATAAACAGGTAAATAAGCAGCCCAGCTCAAGTCTGAATCCCAGCAGTGCATAAGCAACACGAGGCAGTCCTCAGTTTAAATGAGGGACAATAAGAGCGATTTACTACTGAGAGAGAGAGTGTGTGTGTGTGTGTTTCGGTGCAGGTGTCTGTTAGTGTCTTTGTGCTAGTGTGTTCGAGGGCATGTCTCTCTAGCATTTGCATTGGTTTGGTATTCTTTGTGTTCGTTACATATTTGTCAACTGTCATGACGTTCCCTCACGAGCACGTGTGTACGCGTTCCTCTGCTGTGAATGCTCTTCAACGGCTGCAAGCTGCTTTAGTCTTCAGTTTGTTGCTATTTCAGCAATAAAATGTGAAAAAAAAGAAAGAAAGAAAATAGCATTGAGAACACTTTAGTTTAGGGACCAATTCTCCAACTCTCAGTATTTACTAGTTACTTATTAGCATGCATATATTGGCTGCTTATAAGGCGCATACTAAAATGTGACTGAAAATTGTATTTTTGTTTATCTAAATAACCCTATTGGAGTCACCAGTTCACAAATGTTCACCTTTTTCTAATCTATCCCATGTCTTTACATGCTTGACCTAATGGTGTTTTAGCTCCTGTCGTGACTCTCAGGCCTCCATGTATGCAAAAACACAAATGTGTTGATTTTGCCGGGACGTCTGGTGAGGAGATGGTCCTAATCAAAAGGAAACTATGCACAGTCACTCCAGGAAGGGCTGATGAAAAAGAGGAGGGCAACACTGAGAGGTCTTTCACCGAAACCTGCTCTCTTCCATTTATGAGCCACTCGTGGAGTCCCATCTGCAAGTCAAAGTCAACACTCAGCCTGAGCCATGAATTCATTAGGGGGACTTTGATTTTTGGTTAGTGTTTAAATGAATTAATGTTGCCATTCATACTTCAGATATTCAGACGCTTCAACAACCCCCTCTGCCAAGTCTTGTTATGTTATAAATAGGCTATAATAATGTACAGGTGTTTTGCCTAGCTATATAAATAAAGGTATTGTCTGTGAAGGGTTTGGAAGGGTTGCAAGAACATATTAAATAATTACATATAGGCTATGTAATTAAACCTAATTGTGAAAAGTAAAACTGTTGTTACGTTAAATTTCTGTTGCTGGCTACAAAGGCTATATACTCCAAGACTTTATTCAAAAAGACTTGGATTGTGTAGATGTGTTTCTTATCTTCTGCTAGAGTGGCACATATGACTCGGAATCGCCAAATCATGGCAGAATGTGTTCAATCGATCAGGCTGTGTAAGTTGTGTTTCAAAGATCACGTGTCCCGTCACGCACCATTGACACGCGCGCTTTATTCCCTCTCGTCCGATTCGGATCCGAGACTTCTGCTGATGCCCTCGAGCCATTTACCCCGTGTGTACTATTGAGCAAAAACAAAATGTTATTGAACACAGCTCTTAAATGTAATAAATGATTAATTAACCTTTTCATTTAGACCTTGTCATCAGAATAACATGTGTTATTATACTTGGGGAATATTGAAATTTGCCGGATAGCACAATTGCTGTGCCTCTCTGTGCCACTCATGAACATCTTTATTTGTTTTTATTATTACCATTTTCAAATAGCATGCAAAACTATAGCTAGCTATTACGCACGTCTCCTGATAATTAATGTTGATATGCATATTAAGAAATAATGACGCCTAAACAAAGATCATAATACTAAGAGTACCAGCAAAGCCTAATTTAAGAGTTTGCCCAAGAATCGAAACAATTCAATTTGACTGATTTTGTTTAACTAATATAAAACCTCCACGTATTTTCATTTCTAACAGATTATAAATTTGATAATAATAATAATAATAATAATAATAATAATAATAATAATAATAATAATAATAATAATAATAATAAAACGGTTTTAGCAGAAAGTACAATGAATTCATAATTAGAGTTATGGTCAAAAATATTTTTTTGGGATCTTTGTTTTAGGCTTTACTTTAGCATTTACACGTTAAGAATAAAATTAAAACGTTTAGGCTACTAATCAGAAGGTGTGTTATTATTATTATTATTATTATTAAGATATTATCATTATTAATAAATTTAGATTAGATTAGATGAAAATGATGATGATTTTTTTTTTAAATCGTTTATTTTGTTATTGATATATTGAATTGAAATAAAACAAATACAAATAAAGCATCTATTTATTTTATTATATTTTTTGTTTCCAATTGTTGTTGTACAAATCATGTATGATTTCCTATTTTGAGAATTCACGCCTGCTATAAGACAATCAGAAAACTGATGATTTGATCATCTTGCAGTTTGCCGATATGAGCACATATTAGTGATGTAAAGAGAGTGTGGTGTTCCCCGGACAGAGTGATTGATCACATCATATTAGGGTCGTTTCTGCGCGGGGTAATTTTCTCTGCTCGCCTCGGGCGATCCTCACATGCGCGTTCCCGTGAAGTCTCCGGACTCCGTCTCTTTTCATCTGCAGAGATGACAACAATAACAACGACAACAACGAAATTTACCTTTCCGAGACGAGATTTTGACAGAAAAAGCACTTAACGCAATTTCCTCCAGCGCAATTATTCACAAGCGGCTATGAAGATGCGTAATGAAAACGGACGAATCATTGCAGTATAAATGTATCATGCCATATGCCGCTTATTCAAGACTTATGACTTATACATGTATCATTGAAGGGGGTTGTGCTCTCCTTTACAGCTGCCATGTTGTTGTTAAATTTAAGACACTCTTATTACACACACATATACACACACACACACACACACACACACACACACACACACACGCAATCAATTAAATATTTATATTTGCTAAACACACACACACACAAAAAAAAATAATAGTCTGACGGGGAAGACAGACTAGAAAATTATTATTTTGATCACTGTGGCGCAAAATCAAATGTTGATGTTCACAGATATATATGCTGCTAAGCACTGATTAAAAATATGCATATTAAAATGTACATTTTGAATAATGTTCAGTAGTTACATTTTTTTAAACTGACAATAATTTAGTGCATTAGGTCATTTTTAGGTGTGTGTGTTATGTTGTATTTCTAGGTCATGCGTGGATTAGTTTGTGATGTAGGTGTTGAGTATGTAGTTTATGTTTTATAAGTAGGCTAGATCATGTGTTTTATATCGTAGGCAATCGTGCATGTGTAATTTGTTTGTATGCATATATTGCGTTGTGATGTTGAGGTCATTTATTTGAAGTTATGCCTTGGTTATATTATCGTGTTTGTGGGTCATAAGTGTTCATTAAGTAGCCCATGGCGCCTGTGTCCTTCGCTTTGAACGAGGGACAACAGAGGGAAAAAAAAAAAAAAAAAACTCTGTCTAGGATTAGTGGTCAGATTTCCTATTTCCCATACACTCTCAAGGTCTTGAACCCAATTAATGGCTAATAATTACCCAGGGAACTTAACTGTAGTTGCTCTCGCGCTTTCATTAGCTGTGGTAGACAGAGCACGAGCGCCTTTCGTTATAAGAGCAAAGGCGTGCCACCAATCCGACGGAATGTAGCAGCCTACCATAATACTTCATGCTATATATGTATTAGGCGATATATTTAATAGTCAGTTATGTAGACCCACTTAAATTTGATTTCAGGCGCAATCTGTAAAACAGCTTTTGCAAGTGTTCTAACATATGCATTTTGGTTTTCAATTACTCTGCCTCACCTCTCCATTCTCAAAGTGTTTACGGCAACCACCACTTTTGCCTTCATTGATATTGTTTTGTTACTACAGCCATTGAGTAGGCCTACCTTTGCCAATTTTCTGATTTCCCTTTTCCCCCCTCTCTCACACTCGCACACACACACACACACACACACACTGTGGGACCGTGTGTGCTGCTCGTGTGTAATGCAGAGAAACACAGAGAGAGAGAAGTTGCCTGAAGCCCCGTCATCACGAAGCAGTGTTTACTTTGCCATTACATCCACTGTATTAGCATGTAGAGATCAGAGCACAGCCGTAGATGTCGCAACAAGTGGGCTTTCCCCCCGTGTTTTCTGACTGTGGCCACTGCTGCGTGGATATCATTTCACATATGGAGTGTGGTGAGATCCTATCAGTGCGTAACACATAAGCCGAGCCCTTTCCTACCATGAATAAAGATTTGGTTTCACTTGCTTTCAACGAACGTATAGCAATAGCAACAGAGATATGGCTCTTATCCATCTAATTCCATCTAATCAGTTTTATTTCTAAGCAGTTCATTATTATTATTATTATTATTATTATTATTATTATTATTATCAATCATTTTGTATTTTTTCCTTTTTCCTTTTTTCAATATGTTCTGAACATAACAGTGCACAGTCACACCTTCTTTTATTTACTGTTTTTTTTTTCTTTTCTTTTTTTTTCTTTTTTTTTTTACAGCTGGCGGTTTTTTTACCCCATTAATTGAGTAAATTCGTCTAATTAATCTAGTGCATTTTGCTAAAAAATTAAATAAATAAATAAATAAATAAATATTTAATATAGTAATGGTACAAAACAGTCTGGCGATTAATGACGGTTTACATTTTTGCAGCTTGTTATCAAAAGTCACCACGTAAGTAAGTAAATAAATAAATACATACATACATACATACATACATATTAACTTTCTTTCTTTTTTTTATTTTTATTTTTTATTTTTTTGAATAGCCTAGCTCTTTTTATAATTGTATCCCGAAATATAACAGTATAAAAACACTTCACATTTTGAAGAATGCATTGAACCGAACACCGTGACAATGAGACAGTGGTGCCTGAATACATTTTATTTGACTTGGTAAGTTTATTAAAAATCCACTTACAACGTCATATCATGGTTTAATCCGTTTAAAATTACAATGATTTATTTAGGCTTGTGACTGATTTGATACTCTATTGACAAACCTCTTCAATTCTTTCCCTGATTAATTGAGAGGACCAAAAACTCCGTGGATGTTACTGGGGCCTGGTTTGCAGAACACCTCTCTTCCGGGCCAGCATCCCTCCCTTCCTGTGCTTAACCACAGGAAAATGGCAACAATCTGGAAAGAAAATAGTCCAAATGCGTGGTTACATAGCCATCACGTTTCCAGGAGCTCGTAAAAAGACAGACGTTTAAATGACGCAGAAAACTATTCCCCAATGAGCTAGTGATGAGGAGCAACACTTTTCTTTACAAGTTTAATTACAGTTAAATGCCTGAACAAAGGTGTTGCTCCTTGTGAAAAAAAAGAAAAGAAAAGAAAAAGAAAAGTACAGCCCAGTGCGTGAGAGACATTTTAATTTGAATTGCTTTATGAGGATTGGAGAAATTGCAAGCTATCACTTAAAACAAAAACTGGCACGTTGTTTTGTTCAACAGATGTTTTTTTTTTATTTTTTAAATAGGGCTATATTAATTTAAAAATGTCACCATTTTAATATATGCTATAGGCCAGGCCTACCCTGTAAATGTTGTGGTGAAATATTATTTAAGCGTAACTAATAAAAAGCTTTCGCTGTCTTAATTTTCACAATGAAATAAACTCAGAATTTTTTCTATCTATTTTACGTATTCAGTTTAACGACCTTATATGTTTATATCTATTGGATGTGTCTTGATAAGAGAAGGTTTTACCGATTAAACGTGTAATATGGAGTCAGTCAATAAACCAATAAATGTCTTTTGTCAGCGGGAGGCTTAGTAACAAGATCACTTCTTCCTTCAAAGCGGGTAACGGCAGGTACAGTATCTGTACGTTTCAATGTTTCAAGCATTTTGCCCTGTTAATCCATCTGAACCTCTTTAATGAGCAAAAATCAGATGTGCCAAATAAAGTGCGAATTATTTCGTTTATGAATGAAATAGGCTCCGGGGTTTGTTTGCACAAAATTTAAAAGGCGGCAATCCAGCCTCTCACTCTCAGAGAAGATAATTACGCGCATAAACCTGTGGTTACGTGCTCCATACGGCCTGTTGCATTTATTTGAGAACAAAGAGTGGATTTAAAAATATCTCACAATATGTTTATGTGCACGAGTTTATAATCATATTTATTGTTTTTAATACACCAACAGCTCGGTCTACTTCAATCTAATCTTCATAAAAGCAGAAGTGATTAGCTAACATTGAATTGCGCATCGGCCGGGAATGATTTCAACGAAAAAAGATTGACAGCCCTCAGTGTTAGAGGGTATGCATTACTGTTAATGGCTGCTTTAAATGTCTTGAAAGACACCTGCATGAGCCCGTGTGCTCCCATGGGATCTGGTGACAAAATGAAGTCCGTTTTATTGCAGACTGGTCATCTGATTGCAAAAAGAAATTATAAATAACAAGCGTTAATATCCTTCATCTAAAACTCGTACTGTGAATTCCAAAAAACAAAAAACAAAAACAAAGACAGAAATCATAATAATAATGATGATCTGCAATTGCATTACAGCAGCATGCATTATTTAGTTTTTAATCAAACAAAAAATCAAAACAATGCAAATGCACATTTCCTAGTTGTGTTAGCAAAGCAACGCTATCTTTCTAAATTCGGACAGTATCTTTCCGCATCATATTAACTCGTTGTTTTTAATGTGTCCTACAGGACCGATATTACATGCCAAATGCAGAAAATAATGCAGATGTTGAGCCTGCTATTGCACTGCTGAGGCTTGATTCTGACAGCACGCCTACAGTCTTACAGTGCCCATTAAAATGCGATGATTGTGCACATGCAAACAGGACTGTATTTTAGATGTACAGCAGTCTATAATACACTTTGTAACACGTATAGGCTACCTAACAAATAATTCAGCAGAGTCATACTTACATGAGCGAATCGGTTGCCTTGCCTTTCCATGCTTGCTTTACCTGCACATAAACTGCCACGAATTTACAAAACCTAATCTAGACCAAAGACCCAAAAAAGAGCTAAAGTGCATTGCTTCAAGAGCGTTTATATGCATACGTTCTCGTTGCGGATCCCACGCGTGCACGCATACATACAGTAGCCTATTTCTACTCTTTTCTCCTCACACACACACACACACACACACACACACACACACACTAGCTCTCTCACACACATGCACGCACGCGGGAGCTCCTGGCCGTCTGGTGGCTCTCAATAGTAACACTGAAACTGAACACACCTTTTACCCATTTATAGAGCTCGCCTAAATTAATAATGTTAATAGTTCTGCTATATATAAATATAAGGCACTCGCCAGTGTGCTCACATCATGTTGGCTACATATAATTTTACTATAAAATAGGCAATAACAGTTAACAGTAAAAGTGATATGCCCAGGAGAACATCCATTTAATTTGATTTTCTAGGTGTGACCGACCTGAGTAATAATTATATAATATTATTATTAATAATGATAATTTATTTAGCAAAGGAATACGCTTTGCCCAATTGCACTTTTTTTTTCTTTTTTTCTTTTTTAACAGTAGGTTTTCGCGCGTTAAAATCGTCGCTCATTGCTCGGGTGTATGAAATGTTCGTGATCACCTTGCGTTCGAGGGCTGCGACCTTGACCCCATCCAGGATCCAGTGTCCAGCGTCGTGCCGGATTCCGCAGGTCCCTGGAAAATAGCACTTCTTCCTCCTCAAGTGCTCAAGAAGGGGAGGTGGGGGGAGATCCGAGATGTTGCGGAGCGAGAGGAGGAGGAGGGAAAGAGATAAGTGATCTAAAGGAGACACGATAGGACAAAAAAAGTGATGATGATGAATACATTGGAAAGTTTTTTGGCCCTGACGAGGGTGTCAGATTGAATGGCCTGTGCGCATGTGCGAAGGTGTCCAAACTGACAATGCTCGTGAGATGAAGATAGCGCTGCTGCTGCTTCTGAGCTCAAGGAGGACGCGAGGAATCTACAAGCCGACAAGATGAGATCCAAGGCGAGGGCGAGAAAACTGGCCAAAAGTAGGTCCTTCTTGCGCTTCTTTCGCTCCCGGTGCTTTGAACCCTCGCGCACATCACTAAAGTGTCATTTTCATTGATCAGTTCCTGCTGAGAGCGCGTCTTTGTCCGGTGCGTGTGTTTTTCAGCTCTCAAATGCATCGAAATCGCCCAAACTCTCCGTGATCCGCGCGTCCAGCCTTTAGACCAGATGCTGCCGTGGTGTGCTTGTTCAGAAGTTTCTTGTAGATGTGATGGTGCTTGGGCTGAGACGGTCAGGAGCGCGTTTCCACGCCGCGTTGTTGCACTCTCTTGTTTTAGCGAAGTCGAGAAACCGTAGAGAATTGTTGCAGGAAAGTTAGCGAAGAGTTGTCGAAAGGGATAGTAACTTTTTTTATTGAGTGGTTCCAGGTCTTGTGAAATCATATTCCTGCTTGTTGAAATAGTGGGCGCTGTAGCACTGCTCATGGACCCCAGGACGCACAGAGAGAGTGTGGAGCTCTCCAGAGCTTTCTGTCTGTCCGCTGAATGCCACAGAAGAAGGAATATCACGCAAAATGGACAATTCTTCCGATAATCTTAAATTAGGAGCTTGCAGTTGTTCTCTGGGGTCTGTTGCGGCTCGGTCTGCGAATGGCAAATCAATAATGCATACGCGTCTATTGAAGGAAATAGAGTCTGCTATTTTCTGGACTCTTTCGAAGGCGAGGGAAAGTGTGTAAATCTCCCCTGGACTCTGCATGATGTGTTTGTTTATTGTTTGTTTGTTTGCCTTTCATTTGTATTCCGACTTGTTTGTTGTAGGTAGGATTTTGCACTCCAACTATTTTCTTATATTAAGTGTCCGTGAAACTTTTGCATGCGATTATTCACAGCAGTGTGGGCACAGTCATCGCTCGTGCGATTCATTAGAAAAGGCTTCTTTTTTTATTGTTATGTATTAAATTGCTACACAGCCTAACCATTTTAAGTAGCCAATTTACGGGCAATTGTAACGTAAATAACGTAAGTAAATATCGAGCTTTAGGATGTTTTAATATCTGCTTCCAGAAGAAAATGATTTATCCAAATTAATTACATTTTTTTTTAGCTGAAGATAGCTTAAACTAGAGGTGTGTGAAACCGATGGAACAGTGCACAGTATTCATAATGCTCAACCTATGTGTTTCATTGGCTTTATGTTAGATGCAACACGTATAAAATATCAAGTCATTTTAGTAGCTATCTGAAGATATGCATTAAATCACGCGTGGGCCCGTGACCTGTTGATTCAAATTGCCGGGAGAACGCACAGCCTACTCAGTTTGTTTTGAGACAGAAAAGTGGGCCTCGATATTTTCTCAAGCACACCTCAGATCTTCTGTAGCTCGCCATGACTTGCGAGAATCGCTATTAACAGGTCAGACTGTCGTTTTTCGTCTTTTTGTTGTTGGTCAGTCAATATAAATTCAGTTTTGTGTTGGAGGTCATTACAGAGACACGCACGACAGCTCTCGCGAATGTCCAAAGCATATACATCAGACTTTCTTTTATTTACATGTAAAGGCATTTATTGTGTTGGAGAGTGTGAAAGGCCTGCTCGCAATTCTTAAAACACAAGCGCTCATTAAAAACAACTTATGTAGCCTATTCTCTACTTTTATTTATTTCACGTAGCCTATAAATGGTTTCATCTAATTGTTTTGAACAACACAATGCTCTGCTATCCCAGATTTATATTTGACATATTTACTTTATGCCTGCATTCAATCTGTCTCCGATATCTTTGAGTTCAGGTGTTTATTAAAGTCCACGGGTTCCCGTGTTCACAATAAATTCAGTTGCTCACGAATGCATGGAGATTTAATAAACTGTTTCATATTGAGCTGAATTCATTTGAATTTAAATGATGGAGAGCGTATACAGATGCTAGAACAATTGGTGTATTATTATGATTATTATTATTATTATTTTAGAAAAAAAACATTACTAAAATGATTCTTTAAAATTATAAATGTTATGTTTTTTCTTATATTCTTCTTAAAATATGTGAAGCTATTTTTAAAATGCAAATTATACAATATACACAATTTTCAAATGTATAATAATAATAATTATTATTATTATTTATATTTTTATTATTATAATTCTCTTCGCTCAACAGTTTGCCGTTTCGTAATTAACCTACCAAAGAAATTTCAGGTATGTCCGAGAAGCGTCTTAAATATCCTAACTTTTTATTTATTTATTATTATTATGAGGCACAGTCGGTCACTACTTTTAATTATTTTTCTTACCTCAAAGCATTCATAACTATAATTGTGTTTAATTAGACAATATTATAAGATTTTAATGTCGTCTTCCAGTCGGCTGGCTCTTCTGCTGTGGCCCTGAACGCAGGTTACAGGAGCCGGATTCATAATGTTAGGCCATTTATTCGTTTCTCGATGAGGGTTTAATGCTTTCTGATTGAAAACTAATATTTTGTGGCTTATTTATAACCATCGAGTCACTTAGTTAAAGCTCTGTCTTTAATATACTATCATAAGATTTAAAGTTTAAGTTGAGTTTCGGAGAGAAAGCGGTTTGTTCTGGCGCCAGGTAAGCGTGTGTTCGCCTAACACAGCCTCCCTCCTCTCTCTCTCTCTCTCTCTCTCTCTCTCTCTCTCTCTCTCACTCTCTCTCTTTCTCTCTATCTGTAGGTTTATTTTAACCATTAGTAACCGTTTTGCAATTTTAGTAGCATAGTCATATTTTGAATGTAAAAGTGTAATTCTAAGGGGTGAAAAAAGGAGCGTGAAATGTAGGTTTTATATTTGTAATATTATTGGAAATAATTAATTATGTTGAAACCAGTTGGGGTTGAGTGGCTAAACAAAAATGGACTGAAATGAGGCACAAAAAAATAAATAAAACAAAAATAAAAATAAAAAAACCCGTGTCGAAGGACATTTTTTTCTGGTTTCCAGAGTATGCGCTGCGTGACAACGTATACATTCAGTTAATGACGTCACTGACAAACACTGAGAATTATTAATTTGAATTCACAGTGAAGTGACAGATATAAACTGCAACAGAGATGTCTTGCATTTTTGCACGATGGTGTTTATTTATGTACAGATTTGAAACCTGTGTTTTAAACCCCTGTGTACATTATTATTCTCAGGTTCTTTATTTCAGGGCAATTTCTTTGTCTCTTGCACTTGAATGTGGGCTTTAATTTTCCCTGTTCACATTATGATGCTGTCTTTGAAGAGAGAGAGAGAGAGAGAGAGAGTTGCACATAGAAATAAAATAGCAATGGATAACAAATCAAAAGGGTCTTGTTCAGCTTATGTTGTTTTGACACAAGTAATAAAATCAAGCCATAACACTGTAAAGCAACTATGGAAGACACAGCCTGTCAGCACTCAAAACTGGGCTTTTACTGGCAAAATGGCTGACATTAGCTTCACGCAGAATGTGTATGTGCACAATATGCTTTCACACATGAGAGCTGGTGTACAGACTAATGGTGCGTGATCCATTAGAGACGTAGAAGTCCTCACACATAATCTATGAGATGTAAGTTTGTCTTTGATAAGAAGCTCTTGTTAAAAGCCGTAGGAAGAACTGAGAAAATCATTTAATGATTGCGTGTGCAATGCATGACACACAACACAACACACACACACACAGGCTAGCATGTCTTTGTTTCAACACTGACTGACTGACATTAACCATAATGAAACCAGTCTGAATTTGTATTTGATAATGTTATAATCCTGGCACGTAAAGCTGCACACAGAATGCATGCGTACACACATTCGTCCTCAAC
Source organism: Carassius auratus (assembly GCF_003368295.1). Classification (NCBI taxonomy): domain Eukaryota; kingdom Metazoa; phylum Chordata; class Actinopteri; order Cypriniformes; family Cyprinidae; genus Carassius; species Carassius auratus. The sequence continues at coordinate 27,222,541 of NC_039250.1, forward strand.
GGGAGCCTGTAGGGCAGCCTTTGACCAGCCGGCCTGCTTAGTTAACCCCAATCTTGAGCAAGAGGAAAGGTTGATGGGTGGCTTATGGAGCGCAGGCAGAGCTGGCACAGTTTCCCATCGAGAGCGAGCCCCTGCCCACCTGAGCCCAATCGGCTTGTGCTTCCCAAAAGCGAGGCAGCTCGAACTCAACCTTGCTCACATTTGTCACACGTCATTCATTCTGCTTAGTCTTTTTTTTTTTTTTTTGCACTGTACTGCGCTGTTGTTGTTCGCTTGTGGCACCTCTTTATGACATCACAGTGACTCGCTCATGGGAGGGCCTTTTCCGCGTGTGTCCAAACACTGTTTCAGCTGTTCTCTGCCGCACTGGAACCGCACACCTTTTTTTCTCTCTCTTTCCTTTTTCGTTCACCCAATTGTAGGAAAAGTCACTTTTCTGACCATGCTTTGGCAGTCATGTGCATACATTAAAAAAACTTTAGTGTCTTTCTGCGTTTCCTCCCAGCATAATGCACTTTTTTCATGATTTTTCTTAAGAAAAAGTGGATGCATAAGAGCAGCATGCTGTGGAGCAGAGCGGGGAAAGACAGCCATTACAGAACTGTTAAAGCCATGTCTGCGAGAGAGACGTGCTTATCATGTTACAGCCCAGGCTGTCTGCAACTCCTTGGCCGTAGAAGCAAACGCTCTGCTGTTTTTAAGGTGTTTGAGTGAAGTGTAGCCCATTATTCTTTCTTGCTAAGAGTGTTGCCTTATAGCAGCCACTGAATGCTAAAGCAGTCATTTATTTTGAATAATTAAATTGGTGAAAATATTTGCATATATTTGAGTTTTTGTATCGAGACACAAAATTTGGTCTGTTTGCAATTAATATATTTTAAAATAATTGCTAAAATGATATTAAATATACAATGCATCTAAATGCATGTAAAATATACAAAATTTATTATAATATATATATTTTTAAATTTAACCAAATTCATTAATTCATTCATGTGTACAGCCAATGTACAGTATAAAAATGCTGGGTTATTTGGCAACCCAATGCTGGACAAATATTGTTTATTTTGACCCAGATAACTGGGTTATATAAATTTTTTTGTGTTGTTTCTTGACACAGTGGTGTGTCAAACAATGTCATATTGAAAGTTATTCATTTTAAGCAACAATAATGCACTCTAAAATTTCTGTTATATATGTTTTTTGAAAATGACAGTGTGTGTATATATATATATATATATATATATATATATATATATATATATATATCAACGGCAAGTCAGTCAAGTCAGTGGCATCTGTCAAAAAAAAAACACTTTCTGCATGTGTTTTCAACAACATGAACCCAAACAATGATTAAGGCATTCTAAGAATAACCTTTTCTGAAGTAAGCATTAAATAAATGCTGATTCAGAATCAGCATCCATTGCTTAACACACAGTACTCTCTCGTATATGTGCAAAGAAGCACTGGTCTCAGCTCTGCAGTACTCCTGGCTAAAAACACACACTGAAACTTCTTCAGCATTATGAGTTCAGAAAGCTGTGTTGCTGGAGTTGGTCGATACTGTACAAGGAAAAACAGCTTCCTACACCCACCGGGAAGCACTGTGAGAAATAATTAACCCTGCATCATGTGTTCAGGGTTGCTAATTTTAGGCCGTAAAATGTCTTGGTGTCGTAACTCCTGCCCAGAAAGGAGCGCCAGGGAAGTTTCCATCCAACATTTCGAGGCAACCAGCTGTGCCACGTTTCAACAGCGAGCCAAATTAATATCGTGATGGGAGATCCACATTCAGCAAACGCTGAGCTCGAAGTCGAAGAATTTCTCACTGCTGTGTTAGTTCGTTTTATAAAAACAACATGGCGGATGATAATAATTGGGGGTCTATTTACATACAATAAAATTAACATCCGCAGGAATTTGTTTTCAGAATTCGGAGGGGAAATTTCACCTTTTTTTAAATCCCTTGTGGCAATGCACAACATAATTCTTCCCTGGAAGCGAACACGTTTCCTATATATCCAAGCAGGCTAGGCTGGTGGCATTCACCCCGCTGTACACACACGTAACTCCCCGCTGAAGTTCCCATGCATCAGCACAGCTACCGTGGGCTGTTCGGCCAGACCTTGATGTTGCATCCTTTGGCGATAAGAGAGTGGATGTCATTCCCCGGTGGGCCACTCGAGCCGAGCATTACTGCTCGCCGCTCACTTTCAACTTTCCCAGCGAGCGCATTTTCAAAGGGCCCGGCCTCCACATTTATCTTTTGAACTCATCTTCTGTCCTCCATCTTTTGTCATTACGGGGGAAGATGGGCAGTTCTGTCTCATTATGACGTGCTGTAATGGCAGTTGTAGAGTCTTTTTCTGCTTTAGAGATATAGAGTGCTTAGATTTGCTTTGATGTTGCCCAAGCCCTCGGTTAGCCCATCATCATTTCTCATAATTGGACGATGCGGTATGCTGGGATCCACCGTAATTGAACCGTCATTATCCAGTGACTTTCTCAGCCTATATTTGCTTAATGCTTAACTTTTCTTTGTCCGTGAGTGAGGGGTGGGATCGTGCGGCGTGTCCCAGATGAATGCTCTTGCCTACTGCCCCTTCAACTATTTTTTTTGTCCCTGAAAATTGGCTTAATTAGATGAACGGTTGTTTCTCTTTGCTCTGCGTCGCAACACAATTAGTCCATCTCCCTGGCAGCAATTTGTTTTCATAAAAAACCGAGAGTGTTGGCACGCTGATTATGAGGCGGCACTATTGGTGTGTTAAATTTCATTAACTACTGTGTGGCTTACTGGAAAAATATATAAAACCTCAAGCTGCCGCCATTTTCTTCAACCACTTTAAGGCCGACATCCTAAACAAATCATTACTGGCACACACACACACACACACACACACACACACACCAACTTATCTGGCCTCTTTCTTGCAAGTCATGTAAGTTTCATGCTCATTCAATAAACCATCCTAAAATAAACTGACATTCAATAAATGATCATCAAAATCGAAGAACAGCATTTGATCTTTTTTTCTTTTTACAGGTGAAACTTTATGTACGTTAAAGAGTGATTAATCTTCATTTAGTAAATGATCCTAAAATAAATGATTGTTCAATAAATTGTACTAAAACTCTTTTATACATGACACAATTATTTATTTTTTTTCTTACGTATTTTTTCTTAATATGCGGTTTAGTTGAGATGCATTTTGAGAGGATATTTGCACAATCTCATCTTTACTGTCACCTTTCAATAGGCTGCTAGATTTAAAGTGTGTGGCATATGGGTGCTTTCCCTTCGGTCAAAAGAAGAAAAGAAAAAACTCAAGCCCTCGTCAGATTGTTAGTGAAATGCTGAGAAGGGGTTTTTAGGGAGTCAGCAAAACATTTCAAGATGGGCTATTAACTTCAATCTCGAACTGCGATTTGCCTGTCCGTGAAAGCGCAGGCTCTCTCCAGCGAGGCTCCGGTTCCAGCGTAATGATGAGGCTGTGTGTGAAAATATTGAATTGCAAAAACATCCAGTGTGTGAGCTTGTGTGAATGTGCCTTTCAGCGCAGCGCCGGCGCTAAACTCGCAGTGTCTGAGTGATGGACAACAAATGGCATTTTGTGCTGGGCAGACGCCCCATCTCCGGCAGTCAGGCTAGGGGCCGTTATCAGCCGTGCATCTGACCCCTGGATATTTCACCGCCTCCGTCTGCCATCTGACACTGCAGTCTGACGCATCCCAAACCAAATGGAAACCTGAACATGGCTTTTTGTCAGACTGTGAGTTTAGGAACTGTGCTTTATGAAGCTATATGCTACTCATAATCTAAATTTGTTTACTTTTGAAGCTTTAAATACCAAACTAAAAACCACTAATAAACCAGGAACTCAATATGATCATATTATTTTGTATACTGAAACATAAAAGAAGAATCAGTGTATTGTTTTAATATTTTTGGACCTGGATCATTTCAGTGAACTCTCTGAACTGAATGAATGAAGGGGTGGAGATCTTAGGTGAGCCTGTTCTTTACCTCAGTATCTGTATCTGTGCCACAGTCAAGCTTGCTTCAGTTTTTACTTTTTTTTTTTCAACTGCTTACACAAAATCTTTACTTGTTACACACTTTCTGAAAGCTGGCACTCAAACAGCAGAACTCAATTCTCTATGTAACGCACACAAATCTAACAGGAATTAATATTATGGCAAAGGCATTTGCAAAAGTTTGCTTTAGTGTTTGTGATATTTTAAACGTAGTGCTTCTTTTTGCAAGAAATGTGAGGCATTTTGCATTTTGTGTGTGCAATTCTCGGATTTGTGTTTAAAGTTTTGAAAATGTGTTTAAGCCGTTGAAAAAACTGTAATATGTGTTAATAATCAATTTTTATGGCAGATCTATTAGGCGGCGTGGAAACGCGTGCATGCCTCCCCTTTAGGTCCGTTTAGAGGCCTGTTGCTGGTTCTGTGCAATAATGTGAACGAGAGGAGCTGTTGAATTCTGGGAGGGTCTACAAGTTGGCCACATGTCGGGCCCCCGCACCCTCTGGGCTACTTCCCCCGGCCCTTTTCTCTCTGTGAAGCGCATGTTGGCACCGGTGCCCCTTTTCCGACTGCTGTCCACTTCTTCAGCTCCGACCCCCTTCTCTCTCTTGTGTTTTTCTTCTTCTTTATTTCTCTGCTCTGGAAGCTCCAGCACAGGCCTTTGAAAGGATGCGGCGCTTTGTCTCGGCGATAAAAGATGCCATAGTTTCCCTTTTCCTCTCCTTTCTCCCCGTCCCTCAGCGGCTCTTGCACAAGTGCAAATTGTCCCCTCCGAGGGGTTGTCCTCCTGGCTTCAGAAGGCCCCGATTCCAGCCTGTTAATTACGCTGAAGATTCCATCTCTGCTAAAAGAGCCGAGATTCCCACAACCACCTGGCCTTCTTTTCTGGCCGGCTTTGATGGCAGGCACCCCACCCCTCGCCTCCTCCTCCTCCTCCTCCTCCTCCTCCTGCTCGGACCACACTTTTCTCTCTCTCTCTCACTCATTAATAGAGGTTTTGAATTGCTTTCTGACCCTGACAAACTGCTCTTGTTGAAAAGCAGATGAGAGCAGGAACAGGAATGAGCGCTGGTGGGGGCGACGGTGTTGATGGGATTGAAGAGAGTTGGTGCGAGTCTGTATCAAGTCCATTGCTGTTCAGACTGTAGATGTAGGGGCTAGTCAGTTAGCGTTGCCGCTAGTAGACACGGTAGACCTGTTTTGATTTGCCGTGGATCACATGACTTCAGTTGGGCCTGTTTATCTATCTATCTATCTATCTATCTATCTATCTATCTATCTATCTATCTATCTATCTATCTATCTATCTATCTATCTATCTATCTATCTATCTATCTATCTATCTATCTATCTATCTATCTATTTGGAATTTTATATTTATAGGATGGCAGAGAAATTACATGGCAGTATAGGGACGTTTTTTTTTTTTTTTTAAGGAAATAATGTTTCAAATCACACATGAATTCCTACATGTTTGACTGAACCTAAGGCTGAGTAAGTCATGAAAGATTTCTCATTTCGGGGTTAACTATTCCCTTAAGTGGATCTCAGTTGGGACGTTTAAGCTCAACAACAGAGTGACAATCCCGAAACAAATTTGTTTTCCATTGCGTTTAATTTGCGGTGCTCTATTGAAACCCGAGCACCGATCGATATGTTCTCATCCCACTCCAGCAGCGCAGAGCTCCAGTGAAAGAGCAAGAGAGATAGAGCGGGCTTGAGAGAGATCAAGGCTTCGGAAGGTAAACAAATTGCTCTATTATAGCCTCTGTGTCTATGACATTATCATGGGACGGTCTCAGGGGAGAGGCTTTGACCAGATTAGAAGTGTCTACTAAGGGAAGGAGGACGTTGCTGCACTGTACTGGCAGCGTGCCACAGTCCTCGTCCGGCCGGGAGATAATCATTAACTCCCCCTCACAAAGACACACAGCGCTCGGACGCTCTGCAGAGGCCCGGCCCGAGTCGAGGAGGAGCACACCAGCTCCAGGAGGAAGTGCACCTGCCTCTTCAAACAAATATTTAAGCAACTTTTGACCCTTTCGATCTGACCTCGTTCAGTTCGAAACTTTATGTACAATTCCTATCATTTTCTCCACAGAGTAGGAACCATAATTTATGAACCAAAATTAAGCAATTATATTTTAGTTAACATTTTTTAACTCCTAAGCTTAGCCTAAGTTTAGATTCTCTAAATAGTTAAACTTGATGACTGTTATCCCAAACCAAGGCTTACAGTAACACATATGTACAGCAGAACGTTAGTTTGTTATATATAATCTTGTTTGCTATATATAAATATATAAGTAAAATAAATATTATATTATATTATGAAACTATATATATATATATATATATATATATATATATATATATATATATATATATATATATATATATTATTATTTTTTTTTATTATTATCGTAGTCACAGACTGTCATTAAAAAATGGCAAATATAAAAAGAATAAAATCTGAAATCAAGAGAACAATGATAGACAGAGCAATATATATATATATATATATATATATATATATATATATATATATATATATATATATATATATATATATATATATATATTTTTTTTTTTTTTTTTTTTATCGTATACCATAGTCATCTTGCTCTGTCTATCATTGTTCTCTTGGTTTCAGACTTTATTTATTTTATGCTTGCCATTTTTTTATATAAGTCTGTGACTGTAAGTGAACAGTTTAATATTGTAGTTTGATTTTTTAGACCATTTTCAATCCCCCCCACCCCCAAATATGTTTTTGAATAAGGCTTATAATTTGCAGTAGTGAGTGAGGATGAAACCATACCAAAATAAAAAAATAAAAAAACATTTTGGCTGCTTTTTGTCCTGAATGAGCCCTTTTCTCTGGGCATCTCAGTGGATTTGTGTGATTTAGAGCGTTTGGAGGGGTGCAGAGGGCAGCGCTTAACTCACACAAGTCTACTTTGTGACTTGTGATATTTGCTTTTTTCTCTCTCTCTGACTCTTTTTCTCCACCGTCGACTCTACCCACATCCTTCAGCTCGCATAAAGTGAAGATCCGGTTTCGGAGTAGTGTTTTATGAGCGGTTAGAATACCAGCCTGTGTGGTTTTTTTGTCCTCTCCTAAGCTGACCATTCACAAATGTCTCTGAGGTTTCTGAAGATGTCAATTAAAGCTTTAATTGGAAATAAGTTATTCGAAACAAATGCCTTTTCTTCCCGAGGACGGCCTGTCAGTCAAATTGAAGTTCCTCATGTTGGCATTATTGAAATCATTTTCTGGCTTTAGAGGTTTTTAGGGAATTCCACACACGTCTCGCTGCACATTTTGTTGTTGTGACAACTCTGGCAACTGTTTCGGCTTTGCGGAGGGAATGATGTAAACAGGCAGTACGGCCATGACTCGGATTTCAAGCAAATAATGCGTGAGAAAATAATTGTATATATATACACACAATGTACACTTATGTACACAATAGCAGGCACAATATCTATACAAAGCACTCCAGTTTCAGTGTATCTGGTGTTGGCCGTCCGCAGCAGCAGTCAGATGAGCTCCGGACAGCCTTACAAATGTTTTCTGTTACGTCTCCTGAGAAACACAGACTTTTGATCGCATTTAAACTGACTCTTGCTTTTCTAGCCAATTATATGATTCATTTCCTCAGCTATTGTGAAATTCAGTGCAACACGGCGTCATGAGAGAAGCCAGCGGGAATTTTAAATGCTGCTGACGGCTGAAAATATTTCTTTATTTACTGTTATATTTTGATGTTGCGTATTGTCACTGCTTTTGGATTGGCATTGCTCTGTCCCCTTACTGCACCTATACCCCACCTGGGGTTTATTACCCTGGATTTGTTTATTATTCTTTGGTGTTTGAATAGCATATTTGGAATGTCAGGAGGTCAAAGGTCACCGGTTTAGGTTGTTTTAGAGCACACCGGTTGCTCTTGCTACTTACTACAGTTACAGCATGGGGATCAAGTTCAACTACAGAAGATCTGGCTAATATTCCTGCTACGGAGTTAGTTACACAGAAAAACAATATAAAAAAGATTTAAACCAGGTTTTGGTTTGGTCTTTGATGGGTCAGATTTTTTGATTATTGCATTTCAGACAGCCGTGACTGCTGTTAAATTTTAAATGATGAGTCATAGATGATGAGACTTGATGACCTTTACCTCAAACCAAGACCTCTAGTAAAACACTGTAAAAAAAAAAAAAAAAAAAAAAAAAAAAAAAACACACACAAAAAATAAACAATCGGAAGTTGTGTTTGCCAGAAATGTATTTATTAATTAATATTTTTTTCTATTTTTTTTATTTACAGAACTTAACTCATGGTAATAAAAACAAACAAATAATTAAAAATTAATAATGTATTAATGGCTTTCTGACCTTGACAAACTGCTCTTGTTGAAAAGCAGATGAGAAAAGGAACAGGAATGAGCGCTGGTGGCAGTTTAACCATTAAATAATATAGCGAAATTTGTGTTTTACCAGTATAACATAATAAAAATAAAATTAAAAACACAGGCGATAAAGAGATAGCCACGTGATGAATCAAAGTTATTCATAAGTAGCTTTTCCACAAACACAAAATGCACCAAACATGTTAATAAAATAATACAATTGACTTTAATATAACAGCATGAGATATAACATAAAACCCTAATTTAAATAACAGGTAAAAAAATAATAAAAAAATAAAAATAAAAATAATATATATATATATATATATATATATATATATATATATATATATATATATATATATATATATATATATATATATATATTAATGTATGCTATTTAAAGTCTGTCATTGTTCTATTTCTTTATTTATAAAAAAAAACACTTGACTTACAATCTTACACTTGACTGCAATGACAAGAATGACAATAAATAAACTCGTTTCTGTCAGTTCGAGACTCCTGAAGTGTTTTTTGCTATAGGCCAGGAAAGGCACACGCGCACATAAACGTGCTGAAACGGTAACTGTTGTGAATGGGAACATCCCTCCCCCTGTGCATGTCAGCACTCTCTCTTTTAATTAAAACTAGGTGTGGGACTCCTGCCTGTTCTTTTGACACCTCCCTATTTATCTACCGGACACAGTTCAGGGCGAGACCTGTGCAGAAGGGAAGATTTTTGTTTTAAGAGACTTTGCTTTGATGCCAAGTTCCTCCTGAAAAAAAGAGCCGCCACATCTGACTCGAGTTTGCTGAAATAACAGCAAATGTTTGTCTTGTATTGTATGGCACGCCGTTTGAAAAGCAATAAAGCCCCTCTTCCAGTGCCTAAAGCACCTCTTAATAAAATAGTCAAGAATAACTGCTTTACCCTAATCTCTGCCATAGATTACATAGCTTGTGGCGGGAAATTAGCAGCAGACCCCCATGGCTCTCTCCACGGCTAGCAGCAACGGCCAGTGAACTTTACGTGGCTGCTTTATGTCTACAAGGGCAGCGTCCTTTTTATTGAAATGATATTAGAAGCAACATGTGGCTAATGTGATCAAATTTTCCACGGCCTGGTCCCGATCAGGGGTGAAGAGGCTATGGCTACAAACACACTAGAGTCCTGCTGCTAGAGGTCAACGGTGTGTTAGGATGTGAGCACAAGTATATCTTTAAAGAGTGTGTGTTTATCAGTGAAATGGATTGACTGAGTGTTAATCCGACTCTTAATTTTGATTGGATGAGCCATTTTCAGAACCAGTTTAAAATGCAGAAAAATGCACATCTGTGACAAAACACTCTATGTTAATTAAGCCATACGTCCTTATAGTTGGCATGACAAACTGTATTATCTGGCTGAATAATTATTTATAATTAATTCTAAACATTAATGCATAGTATTCTATACGCTGCAGTTTTATAAAATAGACAAACCATTAAAAACAGTGTTTTACAATGATTTTACTATAGTTAAAAGGGCACTGTGCACTCTCTCATCACTTTTATCTAAAACAGCATAATTTGGTTTCTTCTGTCAAACACAAAATGACATATTTTGAAGAATCTTGGTGTCCTAACAGTTTGGTTACCATTATCTTCCACCATATGGATGAAAACCACTGGGACATTTCTTAAAATATCTACTTGAGACAATGTTCCATACAGTCATACAGATTTTGAACAACATGAGGGTGAGTAAATGATGACAGAATTTCCATTTTTGGATAATTTAAGCCTTTGGGAAACAATTACAGTGAATACCAGTAAAAGGCAATTTTCATGAAGGGGTTGTGAAATACCTGGTTTCAAAATTTCGAGGGGTTTATGTGAGCACAAAAAGAGATAAATATGAAAATGAGTGGGAATAAAGAAATAAAGAGCGAAATATATATATATAGCAATTATCTGAGAAAAAGCAAGCATGGACCTACTGTAACAAAACAAAGAATCCTCATGTCAGAAAACAATTTGAATGTGTTTAAAATTAAGACGGTTGGTATCTTTTCAAAAATTCTGTTTGATGTTCAGGTCCAACTAAATAATCTGTTTGGAATCAAAAATGAAAGCACTGGATAAAACATTTCAAATGTTAATAAAAGAGATACTCTGGAACATGTTTTTTACTGCAAGGGTATAAAACCGAAATTTAGAATATTGTTTTACCGAGCACCTGGGCTTTATATGGCCCCTCCTGTCCCTCCACGGGTTTGTACGCAGTAGTGGGGTTTATTTTCCCAAGCGCCTCTCGGGTATGATAGAATTTGAGTGCTCACACATATGAGCTCATCGCTCTACTGGTGGGCCACAACTGCAAAATGTTAACTGTCATCAGGATAATTTAAGTATTTGTAAGTTGTTTCCTTTGCACTAAACTGAGAGATATCTCACATTACCTTTCAGCCTCATCTCACACTTTTGTCCAGAAACCGTCCACCATCCGAACGACCGTTTGTGCCAGGTCCTTTCATGAAGTACCAATAATGAGATTTATGCCAAACGTCTTTCCCCTCCCCCGAATGTTTTGCGGCATCCACAAAGCTTGATTCAATTACAAAGTTGGGTCGTTCTCAGATCTCAAGTCCGTTTTCAATTGAAGAAGGTCATGCTTCGAGTTCCTCATTGTCTTGACAGACTTTTTGAACTAATCAGATCTGGGGGGTCACAACTGGTTTTGTTTCAGGTCTTCGATTGTACGCACCCTGCCTTAAATTGGATTTTCAATCAGGCCGGTGTCCGATAGCGTCCAGTGTCCGCTTTGAAGTGGAGAAACTTTCTCTGTCGCCTCAAGCCAGAGCTCCTTATCTGTTGCAATAGAGGACTATTGTTTCAAACAGCCAGACATTGTTAATTATCCTTTTCATTGGAGTGAAGAGGCAGGTAAAGACAAATCCAATTTTGCCACACTTGCATTTGACCTGGGACACAAGCCCCAGGCCAGTGGTCTTGAATTACATGACCTCTGGAAAGTTCCTTGACTTCCAACACACTGCTAACACGCTCTTTTTGAGTGAGAGAACAGAGATAAGGAGACATCATTTCAGTTTAAAGTGCTTTTACATTTTACATTTACATTTATTCATTTAACTTTTATCCAAAGCGACTTACAGATGAAGGCAGTGGAAGCAATCAAAAACAACAAAAAGAGCAATGAGCTTCTTTCTTTGTGTGAACATTTGGGCGGCATTACACAAATATTTCCACATAGCAACGTAGAGATGTGGGGGCATGTTTGAACGAGCCATTTTAGGGGGCACGTGACAGAGTCTTAATTTTGATAAAGAACATCTCTTTGGATTTGAGACTTTAGTCTTTGCAACTTCAGGGATCTTATCCATGCATAATCAGCTTGTGACACTGCAAAGAGAAAGGAAATCTTGAAAGCGCATCATATGACCCTTTTAACTTTTATTTGTTCTCCACTTAATAATTTTTTTCACTAATTGTTTATATTTTATTTAATTATTCTGCAATCATGATTTTCCTAGAGTAACTCCTGAATTATCCATTAACCTAGTTTAGTAATAGTGTTTTTGTCATTGCTTATTATTTAACAAATTTTCATTTGTTATTTTCCATTAAAATTAAGTTGTCTAAACTTAGCAGATTGTGTTTAACACACAAAAGAGTGATGATCAGGCGTGCATTTTTCAAAAGCATCGTAAGCCTAAGTTGATCATAGCTTCATTGGAGACAATGGTTCTACATTCAACTTTAGCTTATGATGGTTTAGGGAAACACAGTTCAGGTCAACACACAGAATTATAGACATTTAAAGTCACTGAAAAAAGTATCGGATCATATCGGAAAAATCTTGTATCGGATCATATCGGAATCGTCAGATACTCAGAATTTTCAGTTTCATTTCTGAAAAAATTTAATTGTTTCATCCCTGTTTTAAAGACAATAAATTATTAAGGAACAATTGTATGGGCTGGCTGAGGCTGTTTCTTCGGGAGAAGGAAAAGCGGTTGCGAACGGGACAGGGAGTCTGTCTGAATGGGGCTATTCTTCCTCCCGTGAGCACATCAGCTTGTACAGCTGTTGAAGCAAGGAGAGCAATTATCACCCGTTTACCGCTGTTGATTTGTGAGGGCATTCTCTGGGGCTCTGTGGAATGCCCTTTTTTCCAGGGTTTGTTTTTGGGAGTTTCTCAGCTCACAGATAGCTTTGAAAGGAGGATTTTCCTAATTGCTTGATCGCATCTGTCTTTCTGTGCCTGTGGAAGAAACAGCTTGCTTTATGCTAGCATGTCTTTGTGGAGAACAGGATTGTTTTTGGAGACTTTGTAGGGCTGACTTTCACAGTGCTGTCAAATGAATAAAAAATGTGAACATTCATAAAAGTGTGAAGTAGAAGCAAATTCTGTAGTAGCCAACACACACTGGTTTAACTTCATGTGTGTCCTGCGTGTTATAGTTTGACACTGTCCTTTAAGAGGTGCTTTGTTGTTTGTGGTTGAGGGGTCACTTTAGTTTTTTGGCTTGAGGTGATGAGACGGGCTTTAGGGACATTGGGGAGGGGGTACAGAGGTAATGGGCCTTACTAAAGGTGCTGGAAGGCAACTGAAGGGCAGAGAGATATTTCCCTAGTGTGTGAGAGTGTGTTTGTGACCTAGCCATACTTTAGGGACAAAAAAGCTGCATAATGTCCCCAGAAGTAAGCCAAATCTGACAAAACCTTTTTGAGAATGTTCCCAAAGGAGAAATGTGTTCATAAATACTATAAACAGTAAATTCTACAAATGGCATTTTTCCCAGTCTGTAATAAAAATAAAATAACTAAATATACACTATGGGTCAAAAGTTTGGAATAATTTAGATTTTTTTTTTTTTTTATGTTTTTGAATGATCGTCACAGGCTGCAAAACTAAAGTAAAACAGTAATATTATGAACTTTAACTATTTACATTTTAACATATTTTAAAATATAATTTATTTATGTGCTGGTAATACTGAATTTTCAGCACTCAGCACTTTTAGACATTAATTCAGTCTTCAGTGACACACAATCCTTCAGAAATCATTTTAATATGATGATTTGGTGCTTAATTGTTATTAATTATTAATGGTACATTAATAGGGTTCTTATTACAGTTTTTTTCAACTCTCTTTACTTACTAAATCTTTACTTGTCACACAATTTCTGAAAGCTGACACTCAAAAGGCAGAAGTACACATCAACTCTGCAAAACCATACACTAATTATTGGCCTTTGACTCAGTTTTCAGTTTCTTAAAACACTTTTGCAAAACAAAACACACATTTCTCTGTAACACAAAAATCTAACAGTAATACATTTTATGGCAAAGGTGTTAGAGATGTGTTTGTAATATTTTGAATGCAGTACTTCGTTTTGCCAGAGATTTGAGGTATTTTCCATTTTTGTGTGCAATTATTGGATTTGTGTGTAAAGTTTTGTAAAGAAGAAAATAATTAGCACATTTTTAAATAAGTAAGTAAATAAATAAATACATGTATTATAATGGTTTGTATTTATTATTGTTAAGATTTAAAAATTTTAAAAAGATTTAAAAAGAATTAAAATTTCTGACATTGTGGGGATCGCGAGGCAAACAAAATATAACAAATAGCAAATTATGTTTATCTGAAAGTTTAATAATGCAAACAGGTTTTCTGTAAGGGGTAGGGGATAGGGGATAGAAAATATAATTTGGTCAGTAATAAGTAATTGAATTCTATGGAAAGTCCCCACAGTTCACAGAAACAAATGTGTGTGTGTGTGTGTGTCTGTGTGTGTGTAACTAGCGCCTTGGTCTTTCTTCTCGTTCAACTCTCACCCAAATTAAAGCTCAGCAGGTATCTGGCCAGCTCTTAAACCCACATCTCACCCTCATTATATCTGTTTCTCCAAGCGCTTTCTTTCCCCTCAGCCTGACTTTTCAGGGAAAATCCTCATATTTGTGGCTTGTGTTGGCAACACGCTGGTGCTGAAATGTAGATTTTGAACGTGACTGACCCCGTTTGACACAACATTGTTTATTCATGTCTTCTGAACATCTTGTTAGTTCAGAAAGCTCTTGTCCAGCAGAAGGGACAGACTCAGCCTAACCGTGCCCCACTACCGCATCTGTCGTTTGCTTTTTTCAGGCGCTTTTTTTTTTTTAATGAGCCGCTAGATCGTTTTCACATTGACATCCATATGAGGGATTATGGCTCATTTGAGCTCTGTAGACGCAAACGAAAGAATAAACAAATCGATAGCATCCAGGCACAATACCTTTCTGGAGCATGCAAAACTAATTTCCAGCTTGCCCAAATATCCCCACTTTTCTGTCTGCAGGACGCCCAGAATACAGATGCTATCTGATCTGAGTTCAGAAATGAAACATGTCATAGCAAATTATGAGCATGTTTTTTGAATTACTTACTCTTGGGCTGGCCTGAAATCACTGCTTTTCAAGGCGGGTATTGTGCTGAGAGAAGGAGAGCAGTGAGACAGACAGAAAGAAAGCAAGAGAGAGTAAAACGGACAGACTTAGGGAGAATGAGATGGAGTGTGTGTTTGCTCTGGAACAAATAATATCACTAGGGCTGACTCATGCACTGCACAAATGAGAAATGATGAGAAGAAGCCCGAGTCATTCCGTTTTGGCTAAGTTTGGAGCATCATTTACAGAAACTGGCCTGGACCTCTATGCAATAATAACCACATCCTCCAAGCATCTTCAGCAAGGCCTGTTTTTATAGCTGGGAAAGATGGGCACAGCATGTTAAGACCTAGACTGGTTCAGATGGAGAGGCCAAAAGGGGAGCAGTGCCACAGAAAGAGTCAGTCTGATAAAAATGTGCTTTGCGCACCAGAGAGATGACTAGTGCAGCTAAAAGAGTCTGATCTCATAGATGGTTATGAAACAAAACAAAAAAAAGGATGTTGTCAAACATAGTGGAAAAAAAGACCATTATAGGGGGAAGAGTGCAGTGTGTGTGTGTGTCAATGGCAGTTCTCTCTCTCTCTCTCTCTCTCTCTTTATATACACAGAATGAGGAGATTAAGGAGCGCGGAGACTAACAGTATTAACATTCAATATCATTTCACCAGATACAGAACACATAGGCAGGAACTCACATGTGAAACGAGGGGTTGACGTACAATTCCGGACAAGGGAGAATCGAACAGGCAAGAACTCAAATAGGCAGATAATGAGGGGTGATGAGTATAACTTATAGAACACAGCTGAGACAAAAGCAACTTAATAAAACAGGAAAACAGGAACTACCAAATATGGGCATAAGGAAACAGCAGGCAGGAACACACACACACACACAAAAAAGATACCATAAGCGTGACATTATTTCTCCCTCCCAGAAGGCGCGTCCTCGTGCTTCACAACATCCAACAGGTAGGGGACTTCTGGCGAAGCAGGCATTTCAGGAGGCCATGACGGAGCATCCTCTGAGCCCCCAGCCAGGCCTCTACAGCTGGAGCCCTATAACAGGAGGCAGGAACACAGGGAAAACAAAAAAGACCATCAAGCCCGCTTTATACTTTCCTCGTCTGCGAGTCAATAGGGTCTGCTATAGTAGGCGTGGTGTAAAAATCATCATCGGAGAATATGCACGGAGGCTCTGAGCGGAAGACCGCATGCCTCCCAATTTTTGTGACCACGCGGACAAGTACGCACAGTCAGTAGGCTTCAAAAACACCATTGCACATGTGCAGGCTGTGTGAAGAAGCCTGTTGCTACTCGAACCTGTACAATACATCAATAAAACAATATAAAGACAGCCAGATGTGCAATAATTCTGGGCAACTCTTTGTTTAGATGTTTGTTACGGAGCAGACCATCAGCGTACACTTTCGGTAGTATAAAAACAAGTAGTCCACGTCCACGCTGTCTCCTACGCGTCCGGATTGTTCATGCAGAAAGTAAAATGTAGGCTTAAATGTGACAATTGTCACTTAAGTCAGTAGTAAGAACATATTACTCAGTACTTAACTCTGTTATTACACTGTAATAAGGGCACCTTAATAAAGTAATAAAGCCATAATTTCTTATTTATTTGTTTTGATTTTGTGCTGAAATATTACAGAGACATGTTAACAGATTTTGTGAGATTCACCTAGTCAAAATCATTCAGGCCAAAATATTATTTTTAAAGTGATGAAATCACAAAGAAATCAAGAAATAAGTTACAAATAAATATTATTCTTCACTTTATTGGCACCTGGTGCTTTAAATAATAATAATAAAAAAACAATAATATGAAGAAACCACAATTGGTATATCAATGATATACTCCTATCAAGAGTGAAAAATGCTTCTTGATGACGACTGTTCCTTGCTGGACCTATGAAGGACTTTTATATTGTAGGAGTAAATACACAGTACTGATTATGATTGAAACTGGAATGTATTTAATTAATTTGTTTAATTAGAATTAAATCTTTTGAAGCCACATTTCATTTATGGTTCAATTCTCACTATTAATTATAAATGCAACTTTTGCCTCAATGAATCCCTAATTAGCTGGTTATTAAGTTTAGGTATTGGGTAGGATTAAGGGATCTGAAAATATGATAATGCATAATAACACATTAATCTGTACTTTAATAAAAACCCACTATGCTAGTTAATTTGTCCTTAATAAAATAAAATGTGACTGAATTTTGTCGTAACAAATATTGAAACACTTTGCAAATTTTAAACCTCATGAGACACCAGGAAAATGGATGGCTGGAATGAGGGGTATAGACAGCAGCACAAGGGCAGGTGGAGGAAGTGGGGACTCAGCATGGCTGGGGGTCATTGTTATCAAAGCTGGTGTTTAATGGGTTCCTGACCCTTTCTCACAGAAGACATTTTGTGAGTCCGGCAGCTGAATAGATCTGAAGGATATGAGCAGGTATGAATGAAGGAGAGGATTTTCTACAGGAACAATGACCCGTCATTTCCTGTTCGAGAGCATGAAACATGCAACCGGCAAATTCTTCAATGCACTGTAGCTAGAAACACCAGCATGCGCAGAGAAAAAGTCTTTACTGATGTGGATATCATGTCACCCATGACTCCGTTCCAACCTATCTGCCCACATAGAGTACCTTTTAAGGGAACAAACTAAATGAAGTGAAACTTCTTAAATGGGAAATTTTGAAAAATATACACATGCTCACTTGATGCTCACAATTTAAATTGATTGTTTAGCATTGTTGCATCTAATAAATTATGTTTATTCTAAAAAAAAAAATCTTTAATGAAGAACTTCATTACTTCATTGCAATGCATTCAGGGATTGTGTTTCCAGTAAGGAATTCAGGAGATATTGCTTTTGAAGTTGCAAATTTAGCCTGGGTTTTAAACTTGTTCAGCGTCCTTTGGAATACCTTTGCAAAACATATTCAACCAGCGTCACAAATCCGAATGTACAATGCAGCTTTCTCTGAGCAATTTTGAACGGGAAAAGACCCAGTAGAGATATTGCTGCCAAGTGCCGAGGCAAATATTTATTTTACCAAATTACATGAAGTCGCCTCTTTTTCTAGAACGTGCCCCACAAAAGCATCTCAACATACACAAAGTGCCCATGATGCTCCGGAGCAGCAGAGCTCTTCGCAGGCACGCGGTTGGGAGTTATACTCAGCTCCGACTGCGATATCCATCTGGGGTTTGTCATGTTAGACATCTGCCCACGTCTTTTTCTCTTCTGTAATTATAGGAATATTTATTTTCCTTCAATCTTCTCTGGGAAGACGGCACATCATGTGGCTTGGGTTTTGCGGACGTTGTGAAGGACCAGGAAATGGCCTGTCCGAGAAGTGAAGATTTGTGAGTCTAATTTTTTGGGAATTAACAAACAAAAGAAAGAAATAGAGGAGGAGAAGTTTACTCTGATTTGATTTTGCAACGAGAGTGTGCAACTCTGTCGCATGTGCATGTCTTCGCCTGAGAAAATGAGACGTTTTTGTGTGTTGAAATGTTAAGTCTGTATCTCATCACGTTTGTTTGTTTTTAAGTTGATCGCTCCGCGTTTGCATCTAAACACTTCATCCCTTTGGGGTAAAGATAAATAGCTAAATCTATGCATTCACTTATTCAGCTGCTCTCTGATCAATATCAGTCAATGGTTGGGACCAGGCTTTTTTCCAAATTGATTATGTATATATTCCTACAGATTGGTGAAGCAGTTAATGTGGAGTTATTATGTGAAGAGTAATGATATATATTCTTGGTCAGGCCCAGGCTGAGATAAATCATAACATAAATAGAACAGTTTAATTTTGTTTGGTGGGTTTGGTTAACCTTGAAATGCTTATTAGCACTGATGATTGCTGCCCACCAAACGGCATGATAGAGACCTCACTTCCTCAGAGCAGACCAATACATGTCTGGTGTACCCTTCGAGACATCATGAAACAAGATCTCTTGTAAAGTTTGGCCAATTGAGTTGTTTAAACTAGAATGATTTTGTGAGATTTCAGAATATGTATAAATTCTGTTGCCCAGCTCTTGGAAGATGACCTATAAAGACACGAAATGTCAATGCTTCTTTTTAGCATTGCAGTCATTTGGTTGCTAAAGGAAGGAACTTGCCAACCAAACTGCAGGTGATGAATGATGCTATGCAATTGTTCTGCAGGTGTACGATTATCAACAGAGAGGATCATTTACTGTAGTTTACACACCTGTCTTTGCAAATGTTTGAGAAACTGGTTTCATTATCGAGGAACTTCGACTCATAGATGCATTAAAATTGAATATTTGCCATTTACTTTGTTCACACTTCACAGCACTGGACTCTGTCATGTTCGTGTGACATCATGCACCTACATCTCTGCAAATTGTAATGCTGCAATGTGACGGAAGTAGCAAAAATGTATATATTTTTTCATTTTTGTGACACACGGAATGGGACATGGAGTAAGGATATTTTAATTTAAAATTAAATACATAAAATAAACATCTGAAACACAACAACAACAACGAACAAAACTGTTTTTTATATTAATATGAACATACATATACATGTACATATACATAAATAAAAATATTAATATGATCATATATATATATATATATATATATATATATATATATATATATATATATATATATATATATATATATAAATATAAATATAAAAAATGCATGTTATGATTGTTACATTTACATGACAATCAAATAATTGTTTAATATTGCCCAAACATATAATTCAAGTATCCAATTAATTTTTTATTTTTGTCCACCTTTTTGCTATAGAAATGCTAAAGCCTCTTTAATATATTCAACAAAAACATGTGGACATCACAAACCTTACCAAAATTATCCATGGTTATCGTAATAAAATTGCTTAATTTTATTTTGTGTGATTTCTGAATGCTTGAGACTATAAAATCAGTCAGACAATTGTATTAATAAAATACAGGGAGGGAAGGGGACACCATAATTCTGTTCTACTTAGGGCTCCCATATGACCAGCAATGGCCCTGTGCTGCACAAGCACTGAAAAATATGCCATACCAAATATGACACACGTTTTAAGAGAATACCTGAAAACCGTTTCTTGGACATAAACCCTTAGAACTTGACTAGATCAATAAAATGAGATTTGCTATATGCTGAATTTGCCACACTGTGATATTGGACATGACCACATTATTATTTTGGGTGCATTGCGACTTGCGACTTAACTTGAGACTTGAAGGTGAGGACCTGAGAATTGCTTGTGACTTGAACATGTGTGGCTAAGTCCTAACTCTGCATGCTATTGCACTTATTGAAGTAGGAAGTTGGAAATTCTGGATCTTTTAAGTTGTAATGCTGCATTATTGGTTAATATTTTTCCCCGACTTCACAGTCAGTATTAAAGAAAAGTAATTCTAGATAAGATAGTTTGGTCACAGTTTATTTAAAGGTACAATTCTAGATATTAACAAACCATTAACTATGACTTTTGCCTCAGTAAACTCCTAATTTGCTGCTTATTAAAAGTAAAGTAATTATTAAGTGTAGGTATTGGGTAGGATTAAGGATGTAGAATATGGCCATGCAGAATATGTGCTTTATAAACAGTCAATAGCAAGTTAATAACAGGCATGCTAATAAGCAACTAGTTAACAGTGAGAATTGGTTGCTATACTAAAGTATTACCAATTTTTTTTTTTTTTTTTTTTTTAGAATAGTGTTTTGATTAATTCCATTTATTAAGAATACAAGTACGGTCGGGTTTTTATTTTTATGTTGTCTTTCAGGTGCTAATTATGGTGTCTTGCAGGTCCATCTGATGTTCTCTGTTGTGCGTGTTGTCATCATCTGTCATTCTTCCCTCTCTTCGCTTCCTTTGCCTTCCTTCGTCTCCGGCTGCGATAGCGTCTCCTGACGTGCTCCGGCATACGAACATCCCGAGCAGTGAATGAACTTGGCACACAAAACTTTTTTCTTCTCTCGTCTCATCCTCTCTTTCTCTCTCATTTGCTTGCTCTCTCTCTCTTTTCCCATCCTCGCCTCCATTTCCATGCTCCGCACAAATGCAGACGATTCACAGAAAACAAGAGATAATGGCCAGTGTCCAATCGGCCAGAGCTAATCAGCGCGCATCGTGGGAAAAGCCCAGGATGAGGGGCGAAAAACAGCCCATTGTCTGGAGGAGATTAAAGTCCCGAAAAGACGGCATTGTCCGACGAGGGGATAAATCTTCCTGCTGTCACTCAAACCTGAATTAAATTCTCTTTCGCCTCGAAAAGAGGCTTATCTCTGCTCAATAGCTTGTTGCGCTACAAGCCCAAAGGAATGTATTTGGTGAACTTGTGTTGCTGACACCTTACGAAGAAAAAAATAAATAAGGAGCAATGGGCAAAGAGCAAATCAGGGTGTTGTGGAGCTCGGGGACTTGAAAGAGGATGTGCATTTGGGCAGACCGGGATCACGATAGCCTCGGGAGGGGAGGTTGATTGACTGTCCCTTGGCCTTTGAAAGCGAGCAACAGTCGTTCCTTCTTCTGATTCCCCCAACCCCTTCCCTCTCCGATGCCAAGCGGCATTTGGACGCACGTCACACGCCGGAAAAGAGATCTATCTATGGCACCATTGGCTTGCAAAGCGGTGGCAGCATATGAAAAGCCCATGGCCGCATCACTTTATCTGTCCTCCAGCAAACGCCCTCGCCAAATTCGGCTCCTTCTCACTGGCCCTTTATCTGCTCTCCAGTGGGCTGCCCTGCCAAAAACTGATCCCTCACACCAGGGCCCTGGAAGGATCTTCATGTTCTACGTGCATTTAAAACAGACCTTGTAAAAGCGGTGAAAGAAAGAAAGAAAGCGAAAGAGACACAGAAAAAGGCACTTCTGTGGACACTGCACCTCTCTGAATAGAGAAAGTGGGTGTCCCGTTTTTCACCAAGTCCTTTCTGTTTGCTGAAGGAGGAGAGTAAAGATAGATATTGATGATCCATATAGGAACAAAACAAGGGAGCACACGGAGCAGAGAGAGAGTCTATTCTTTACCACCCGCTGTCTGCTCCCTAAACAGGATTTTCCGCTTGCCGTTTTTGCAACTCGCTGTTGTTGTTTATGCCCTCTTTTAATTCCCTTCTTTCACAGTCCTGGGGCCGCGCTCTCGCCATCTTTGGCCCGTCTGGACTTGGCTCCTTAACAAGCAAGGCTTACACCTGCTTACAGGATTAAATTAATTAGCACGAAACAGAGATGGTGGAGGAGGGGGTGGAGGGAAGAATTATCACAATGAGGCAACTAGGCCATTGTTGCCCAGTCATGGCATCCTCTAGAGCGGATGCTGGCTCTGTTGTTTTGTGGTGAGCGGAAGCTACACCAGGAGGATACAAAAGGAGCGGGCTGATTTGTTTGGGTGTTGGGGCCTGAGGGTAGAAGGATCTGTCAAGGTGATGTTTGACTGACCTTATTCAGCTATGACCGGGGCTCCACGAGGAGCTTGTGCTCTAAAGCCATGGAAACGTATTCACTATTCATTAGGTCTCTCTTGAAAATAGCAGTTCTCCGCAGCATCTTGGGTTTGGCAGGAGGAACCACATAGGATTCTTGAGTTGAATTTATGGTATAGTTCTTTGGAGACAAAGAAGTTACTTGTTATGCATTTTGGGATATTGCATAAAAACAGCTGAATGGAAATGCCAAAATGTGCCCAAATTCTAAAAATGTGCATTAAAAACACGTACATCAGCGTCGATAGCCTTTTGCAACATACAGCTATGTAGCTTTACAGGTGTACTGAGTTCAAATCCCGACTCGAGGACCAAAACAAGGCAAAATAAAATGGCAAAATAAAAAAGAATGCACTCACATTTAATTCCTCGATGGACATCAAAAAACTCATGTGACTTTGCGCAATGTGAGAGTAAAACTGGAGTAAACAGTGGACCGATCTGTTGCACAGCAATTGAAATGTTGTTGTGGTCATTCTGAAATGCCTAAGTCAAAGTCTGTCAGCAAAGTGGTTGGGTATAATTACCTCCCAAAACTGTCTTACAAAATTGCATTCCCAAACAGCAGGAATTCACATCAGGATAACATGACCATGTTTATTGCATTTCATCTCAGAGGCACAAGTAGGTTTTTATATGAGAATTAAAAAAAAGACCCATCGTGGCTTCTCCTACTGCAGAAAATCACCCTATTCTTGGTGATATTTGGTGCCAGTTTAACAGGAAGTTGTCCTCTTCATCTTGCTGAATGGAAATGGTACTTTATTTGCAAATATCTGGATAGAAGTATAGCCACCAATGTGAAGTGAAAGATTCTTCAGATCGATCAGCATTCTAATTATCATTCACCAAAAGAGGAGGTTCTTTAAAGCCTAAACTATTCTCCTTTGGCATCATAGAAACTTGTTTAACAATAGTTTTTTTTTCTTTCAAATCTGCACGATTTTGCTATGTAGAACAAAATACAGTAACCACGCTCTGTCAAAATACCCAAACTTCTCAGTGCACTGGCTACAATAACATCTCCATGTGTGGGTGTATGTTTAGTTTGTTGCTTCATATGACATCTGATAGCAACAAGACGACCTCTGTCTTTTCTGATGTGGGTGGTTTAATCCAGATATTTGAGGTTACTCCTTATTTGGTGAATTGACTTTTATTTAACAGGATTATTTCTAAGTCAGGACAGGTAACCCCAGCTTCGTCAGAGGAAATTCTTCCTCCATGAGGTATTGAAGCCCCTTTGGCAAATGTCTGCCCTCATATGCCTCTCTTTCCCAAGGATGTCAGAGGAGCAGTGGAGGAACACAGGACAGAATACTCAAATCCATCTCACTAAATGCTTGCAGATGTGTGAACTGTGTCCTTGCCATGTTTTTAGGCGCTACCTCAACACTCTTTCGACTTTCCACTGACCACTAGGACAAGCAAAAAAAAAAAAAGGGAACTTCAGGCTGAAATTCTCAACCCAGTATAACATGCATTTTATGTCCTGGTCATAAACTTGTTCTTGAGATGATACTTGCTAAAATACCAAGAAAAAAATACAAAAAAGTTTTCTTTTAATATCTTTACTCATTCTTGTTCTTTTTCTTTTAAGTTGGAGACATCTTAAAGATAATAAGGGTCATGCCCTCAGTTTTTCACTCAATTTGTAGGGTCATCTGATTCTTAAAAGAGTTGATCCTTCCTAAAAAGACATCTACTTGGGTGTTGTGCTTGAAAGAAAGAGTGTTTCTCAAACAGATCGCTTAAAAGCAGCCTGAATCAGAACCACTTGACCTGCCACCCCAGCTATATTATTACTGAATAGATAAAAACCACTGATACCTTAAAAACTAAGATCTGTTTCGGTCTTGACTAGTTCCAGATCAACATTCAGGAGGCCATTTGAGACTTATATGAATGGTGTAGACTGACACCAAAAAAGTTCACCATTCAATTGAGCTTTGAAACAAATGGCAACAACCCAAACTGATTCTTAGCACTGCTTCTAAATGTTGACATTGTCTGTTATTGTGTAATCGAATCCAGAGTAGTCTATATGATTAGGCTTCATTAAAGAGCTTTGCTGATAATTAGACCGATGCAAAATATGGCCAGAAAAAAATGCAATAAAATATATTTAAGTAGGGTGCAATGCATTATCAAACATAGAAACGTGAAAGGGATGGGTATTTGTAGAAGTTTCTGAATTTAATGGTGTTGCAATTTCAGATCATTCTCCGTGTGGTTTTACTCACAACCTGATGCCACTATTCTTTTTCTAATAAATATGAAATATTTATGATATTTTGGACAGAGTAAGGGATATCTGAGCACCTCAGAAGTCAACTGCGGATCTACAAATGATCATTCTTAGTTAAACCCGGAAAGAACAACACACCTAGCCCCATTTTTTATTTAATTAGTATTATTTTTGTACAGTTCATCCTCTGACTGTTGTGGGTTGGATACACATATTATGGGCTCTGGTAAGTCGCAGGAGCACTCCAGTCCAATCCCTTCCTTATGACAGTGATTAGAGCCATGTAGACAATGAGCGGTCTGAGCCCAAGATTCCAGCGCTAACCTTCTAGCTTCTCAGAGAAGTCTCAGTAAGGCTTAGCACATTCTTAAACAGCCTTTAGCATGAACACTAAGCACCAAATTTGATGTATTTGTGTGATATATTGACTTGCGTTCATGTTGTTAGGTACATTATGCTTTGTGATATGCAGAAAATTACTGCCAGTGTGTCTGTGTGTGTGTGTGTGTGTGTGTGTGTGTGTGTGTGTGTGTGTGAGAACGCTAGCAGCTGTGAGTAACTTTGGCCTTCAACAACATTACAACTGTCAACTGTCTTGATGATACAAGGGAGATCAGTTTACGCACTCACTGACTCTCACCCTCACTACACACATCATATTATATAAAGCAACTACCTCCGATGTTTTAGATTATAATGTGCCGTTCAACATATCCTACGCCTCAAAGAACGAATCAACCTGGCGTGTGATATCCCTCTTCGCAACGGAGGAAGTGTTAACTCAACTGGAATGGTTTTGTCCTGTTAGGATGAGAAGAAAAAGAGTGAAAAGTGGGAGAATTGGGATAACAGGACTAGTCACAGCAACCCTGATCCCGTCAGGTATTCACACTATTGTCAGCACGTATAACGGCTGTCCGTCCGTCATCCCCGCGGTCAGACGCCTAATCTGTTCTTTCAGTGCGCTCTGAAAAGCCCCCGGCGACACGGCCCCGGCGACACGCCGATTCTCCATTCACCCTCCCCTGCTGAATGCAATCACCGGACAGCCCCGCAATAATGCGCTCCCTTTGAAAAACAAAATAAAGGTGGTCGCCTCGTCGCGGTTAGTCCCGGCGAGATAAATCATGCACTCCAAATTAACTTCCATTCAAAGTGCTGGAAAAGAATAGGCGTCCGTGGACGGACGGGCTGCTCTGAGAACACGATGATTCGACTTGATAAATGTCAAGGCGGATAATTTGAGGGCTCTGATTAAGATCTTATCGGCCCGGGAAGTTAATAGAAAAGAGTTAATCAAAAAAGCCGTGCAGGGTTCTGCCGAGTATCTGCGGGGGAGATCCCGCTTAAATTGGCTTCACTCGGGTCCTCTCAATTCTTGCCCTCACAAAGAGGTTGACATGTCCAAAGGTTAGTTATCCCACCAGGTTCGCTAATGCTCAAAAACAAAACCGCTTTTAAAGATTGCCTGGAAGACGTGATTACAAACCAAGCAGGTGATCCCACCTTGTATCGCTTAATTCAAGAGGGGAAAAAAGCCACTCTTTATTTTTCAAAGAATTAACTTCGCAGATTTTAAATGCATTTTAAAATTGATGCGATTTTGTTTACATCTTTTCATTACGTTGTAAAAAAGGATTGTTCAAAGTTGTAAATGAACGAGAGATTTTTGATTTCACAAGAAAATATCATTTCAATCAATTTTTTTTCTTTTCTTTTATTGTATATACTTTATATTAGGTGGCCTTAACTACTATGTACTTACATAAAAAAAATAAGTGCAATGTACTTATTGTGTTCATATTGTATTGTAAAACACTTTTGCTGCTATTGAGGTGGGATAGGGGTAAGGTTAGGGAGAGGGTTGGAGGTATGGGTAAGTTTAAGGGTGGGTTAAGGTGTAAAGTATGGGTCAACAGTGTCATTATAAATGTAATTACAGAAATGAAATACAGATGTAATTACATGTAGTTTTTTTAAATATAAGTACAATGTAAAAACATGTATGTACACAATAAGTACATTGTACTAAATTATTAATTGAAATGTAAGTACATAGTAGTTAAGGCCACTTAATATAAAGTGGGTCCTTTAAATTTCAACATCTTTTTATTCCATTGCTTTCTCTATGAGTTGACCATTTTCTCCATTGCTTTCTTAAAATGCCTTGTGTGGATATAAACGTGCAACAGTGTATTTTCTGAAGCCTCATTTATGTTGAGTTAAATATGGCTGCCAGCCTGACAAAGGTCTGTTGAGCTTCTTATGTCTATAGAATTATGCATTAATTAAATTGATACGCCAACCGTGAGGGTGATTTTCACATCTATCTGTTGGTTAAAACTAAACAAACCTGCCTTTGTCAATCTTTGATCAGATGTGTGGGGGAAAAGTCACGTGTTTCTTTGGCTGGGAAAAGCTGAGAGATAAGCAAAAGGTGCATCTCATTTTATCGACCCAAGGACACACATTATCCACTCAAAGCAAAATTAGTCGCCCAAAAAAAACCTCTCACATTGAGCTGACCTCTGCTTTGAAAAAAACAAAGAGCTTAGAGCGCTCTTGTGCAACAGTAATCAGTACGGACTTAGCAGTGGATTTCTTTTTTTTTTTTCATTTTCACAAATGCAGATTTAACGCATCTCCGCTGACATGCTGACACCTGTAAGAATGGCCTACCTTCTCGAGCTCAGGGTGGGGAGATGTGTGGAGATCATGGAGATGATCTTTTGTTGTGTTTGCTCCCAGTTAGGTGGTGGTAAACACAGGTAGAGCAAATAACAGCTAAACAAACAGAAGAAGACAGTGGTGTGTGATAAATGATGAGACCTGTGTGAACAAAAAGAACTCAAGCAAGATCAAAAGATGATGTCGTCTTTGTGCAGAAGAAGACTTCATACCAGCGTTGCAGAAACTATAAATTATGACTTGTTTGCACTATGGCAACCTACACAAACTACATTGTTATCTTTTACATTTCTATAGTCGTTATAATTTAGAATGTTGACATAAACAAGGCGTTTTGAACATGAAGTGATACATTCGTGTTGAATAATACTCAAGAATGCATTTGAATTTATATAAAATTCGAAATTGTAGTCGTTGACATCAACATTCAATGTAATATCCTGCTTTAAAAATAAAGACCTTAAATGCTGCTCAAGGCCTCAAGGAACTTCTGACCCTGATCTTTTGTTGCTCTATTCATAGAAAAGAAACTTTATGAGTAATCCACAAGACGTTTATACAGCTTTTACACATGGTTCATAAAGATCCATATGAGAACTGAAACAGACAGTGTCCGTAAAAGCATTCAGCCAGTGCCAGTGATTTCCAACCAAATGTTCTCACATCTACAGCAGTAAAAATTCAAGTGAATCTCATTTCATCTCTGTGAGCGATTGAACATTCATCTCGGTTAAAGACATTTACTTTGTGCTGAAATGTAGACTGCTTTGTTTACTTCTGTTGCATTGATCATTTAGATGGAGTTGACAGGTGATAATTATATTAATTCAGATGTTTAGTAGTTTATCAGTTGAGATTGCTTAGGCAAGCACCACTATTACTATTGCTTAAACGTTGGGTTAGTCCTTCAGGAGGCCAAGCTTTTGCTAGGTAGCATGGCCTGTTAATATACCTTCCAGAAGCAAAAGGCTGTAGTGTCAGTAATTTATTAAACTTTTTTTTTTTTTTATAAACTCAGAGTTGCACCCTAGAAACTGCATATCAACACACAAAAACACTCAAAGGAACTGGAAACCGTTTCGTGACTAGTGCTTGTTTGAAATGGATTTTTGATTACAATATCTTACAGACATAGCTGATATATGTGATATACCACCATTTAGTTTAAAGATTGTGGATAACACTCATACTATTTTAAAAAGCCCAAAATCTGCCTGTATATATATATATATATATATATATATATATATATATATATATATATATATATATATATATATATATATATAGTGTGTGTTTTTGTTGACCATTAATTGTGGTGCTTAGACATGGAAAACCTACTTTTTTTTCTTTTTTAATTACAGAAAGAGATGAATTATACATTTAGAACAAATGTATTTACACAAAATTAAATTATTATTTAAGAGGAACCCACAATACTACAGAGGATAAGCGAATTGGAGAATGGATGGAGTGAATTAGGAGGAAAATAAAGATGTATAGGTTATAAGCATAGGTTATTTTTTTGTCCCACTTGGCCAAACGAGTGTTTTCACTTGACGATCCCCTTGTGTGTGTGTGTGTGTGTGTGTGTTGTGAGTACACTGATAGAGCTTGGATACAGAGTGTTTGACAGAAGTGAATTAATTGGGCCCCCTCAGATCATTTGTCTTTATTGCGGAGGCTAATTGGAACAGAAGCAGGTGTTAATGGCAGCAGCACAGTGACTGAAGACTGAATCTCCAATGCAGGCCTGTAATGGAACTCTGAGAGTGAACTTAACCATGTTTTAATTAGAATTCATTCTGAAACTAAACCTCACGTTTCTCCTGCTTGCCCTCTAAAGTGAGCTAAATAGACTCAGGAAACTGTGTGCGTGTTTGTGTGCGGTTGGGGGTACAAGTGAATTCACAAAACAGTTCTTATTAGTGTTAAATTTCAAAGCACATCTTCTTTCAAAGAGACTATACAGAAAATCATGGCTTCATTATTAATATTATCATGATATCTTTATTCCTTATTGTCTCATTTAGGAAATTAGAGATGAGTGATAATATAGGTCATATTTTGCGACGATACAAGTATTCAATCTTGCTATGTAGTATACTGTATGTATGTATGTATATTAAGTTAAAAAGATAATTATATAGGTTACATTTTGAAAATAAATAAAAACATAAATTCAAATAGTTTAGATTTGCTGTACAATATAAACTGATTTATGTGGCTTTTTTGCAATACTTTTTATTTTGTTGTTGTTATTTTAGTTTTGATTGTAAACAATCACACAGCCAGGATTTGCTATATAGCATATTATGATGAGTGGGACGGGTGGAGTAATTGAAAATGAGCGACACCGGTCTCGAGTCCCACGGAGGAGCTCCAGAAGGATAAAAGGGGGAGTAACGACGGTAAAGGACGAAAGAGGACCAGGCCAGGACCAGGATTTTATTTTGTGGTTTGGTTCTGTTTGTGCGCGGCAATACTCCGCGAGGGGTTGTCACTTTTTTTATGTTTATTTTAAAGTTTTATTTAAATGTCCCGCCTCCTTCTTCCCGTGACTGCGAATGTTTACAGTGTTACACATATATATCACATTATATTGTGCAAGACATAATATATATTGTACACAGGTAAAGTCGACGCCATCCAATGACCAATTTGTACGTATTTTATGATGTGGCTAATTCGTACGAATTAGTTCGGCCTCACTCGTAAAATTTTGTAAGATTTGTCTAGACTCCAGTGATGGGTAGATTTAGAGGCGGGGTTAGGTCATTCGTACAAATTCATATGAATTGTGCAACTCATAAAATACGTACGATTTAGCACTAATCGTTCAAATTCATTCGAAATTAGCCACCTCGATAAAGTAGGATGTACTGTATGTAACTTTTTTTTTATATTGTTTGTTGATAATGTAGTTTACATTTTTAAACTATACAAAATTCAATCAGCTGAAATTTCAGTATATACTGCTTAACTTGGTATATAGTTATAGAAGTATACAATTTTTACACACCCGCCTAGATATATTGTACATAAACAAACAATGCATGCAAAACTTAAAGTCAACATGGCATCAGAATTGACCCTGTTTATTCCCTGTTTTCATTTTGCATCATTTAATTGATTTTGAAAAGCTTGTGCACTGATTCTAAGAGAGGGACTGGCATGACTTATACAGTACAAGTAACAATTTTAGCATGTGCGAACACTTTTTTGAGTTGTTCTTTGTTTATATCATGTTTGACATTTGGATTTGGTTTACATTGCTCTGATAAGGCATCTCATTGTTCGGCGTGAAGCTGAACAGGAGATATCTGGCCTGGTTAGCGTTCAGAAGCTTGGTTCCTTGCAATGTGATGTCAGCAAGTTTTAATGGCCAACACGTTTTACCAATTATACCACGTAGGGATGAGAGTGGAAAGTCACTGTTGTTTTGATGTGGTGTTTACTTGTAGGAGGGCTGTGTTAGCAGAGCCGTGCTGGTGTGTGGTCTGTGTACTGCTTGCCTCAGTGCAGAAGCTCACCTGAGGCATTCAGGTGTGTGTGTGTGTGTGTGAGAGAGAGAGAGACTGCAAACCAAAAAGAGGAAGACTGGTTGCATTGCACAATGTGCCTTTGTTTCTTAACGGACTGCATATTTTAGCTCTAATTTTGCTTGATGTTTGAATAAATAGTCAGCTGACCTGGCATAGTCATATGACGGGAGCTTGCATATTTGAAGGTTTTTTTTGTTTTGTTTTGTTGTTGTTTTTGGACTTTTATTTGTTTGAAAGAAAATCATACTATTTTTTACATTAATAATTGTAAAATAATTATTTCACATGCAATTGCAGATTACTCTTAAATTTAACGTAAAAACATACATTTTCTGTAAAGCTGCTTTGAAACAATGTGTATTGTGAATTTATATTAGTTCTATTAATAACTGCCAATTTTACATAAATAGTGTTCATAGAATAACATTTAGTTGAAAAATATTGGTAATTCACATAAATAGGTTTGATTAGGTTTTGACATCTGGCTGGGTAACTGCATACAGTCTAATTAAAGCAGTTGTATAGCCTAAAATATCTGTTAGTTTTAACCTTCAGTATTATAGTACCAACTGACTCTCATCATGTATATTTTACAACATTAGTTAACAGATTTTTTTCCTTGGGAAAATTTGGCATGTGTCCCTGATATATATCCAAAATAATCGATATTGAATTGAATCAAATCACAAGCTGGTGAATGAGAAGCGAATGAAATCATGAAATTTGTGTCAAAACCGCAGCGCTAAAAATGGTTACACCTTTTTTTTTTTTTTTTAAGGTAAGTGGTTATAAACTATTTATGTTAGCTACATTTAAATAAAATAATCATAATAATGTTGAAAGTTAGTCAAATAAATTGATTGCAACCACTTACTGTACTTTTCAATTATTATCATTATTATTATTATTTGTTTAGTATAATTACAACTTTTAAGTGCACAATTGTAACTGCAAATTATACCATTCAAAAATAAATAAATAAATAAATAAAAACCGATTACACAGATTACTTTGGTATCAGCTGTGACACACTTGCAAAATAATAAATAAATAACAACACAGGAATACAAAATGAACAAGACACCAGAATCCAAAAGCCTAGCTGAAAAATATGGTCACATTTTATTTTAAGGGTCAATTTTTGCTCAAATTTTTGCCCCAGTAAACTCCTGATTTGCTGCTTATATGTGCTTTATTAGTGCTAATTAACAGCCAATATGTTAATAATCGATTAGTTAGTAAGCAACAAGTTAATAGTGAGAATTGGTCACTATAATAAAGTGTTACCAAAAATGACAATGACGTTTACTCGCAAAACCAGCTGAACAACAGCTTGACCCAGCTAAATATTCATTAATGTGCTTCTGTCTTGATATTGTTTGTTTTTCAACATATTTTAGTCTTAAACAGTGGGGATTTGAGGTGAAAACAATTTCTGAGGCGTGTGTTTCAGGGAGTTGAGCGCCGAGAGATGTTGTGAAATGATGCTCCTCATTGTTCCTTGTTAAATCAATGCTTTAGCCTGAAGCAACGTCCAAACAAATTACTTTCCACACACTGTCATCACATCCTCAGCCGTCCGACTGTCATCCACCGGGATGGAGGAGTGTGTGAACACCATGCCCCCACGGACCTCTTGACACAGGGTCCAAACACCACACACACAGGCCGCTCTCGGGCCGTCTCAGAAGCATTACCAAGGGTCTCGCGCTAATGGTTGCCATGTGCAGTTTTACCAGCGTTTAAGGGGCCGCCTGTCTCTAGCTCTCTGCTATCATACACTTCCAAAAACATTACCACATAATACCTTAATGCCTTTTGTGTTTGAGGAGAAGGTAAAACGGGGGGAAAGGAGGATCCATGTTTGTTCAGGCTGTGGAGGAAAACTGCCTTATTGTTTTCCAGCCTCCCTTTTTCATCCCCTTTCCACCCTCTTTCACCCAGCACCCTTTCTTTCTCCTCCTTTCTTGCAGGCTGTTAAAGTGGCAAGGCCTGTTGGCTGGAGTGCAGTCAGCCTGCGTGGAGGAGAAAACTGCAAATTAGACTT
The DNA here is from genome assembly GCF_003368295.1 of Carassius auratus. NCBI lineage: Eukaryota > Metazoa > Chordata > Actinopteri > Cypriniformes > Cyprinidae > Carassius > Carassius auratus. The sequence goes on from NC_039250.1 coordinate 27,255,479, forward strand.
TAACACGAAAAGGATCCAGAGATTTCGTATTTTGTTTGGATAACACTTAAGCGCTGATATCCTGCGTCCAATTGGCTGGCCTCCGCCAGCTCTGATAAATGAGAGATTCATGCTCTTTTTAAAGCCCTTATTGCATTCTAATGAAACGCCGAGTGAAAATGCATTGTGACCTCATTACCTAGCAACCCAGCAACATTCATGTTATAAAATGGATAGTTTGGCAAAAGTCTGACTCACGTTCAAACACTATGCTTGATTCATACAAATTTACTTAGAATAAAATATATTATTTTATTTATAAAGTAACTACATCATTCAATAGAGCTGCGCAATTGTTAAAGCAAAATGCAATGTGTGATTACTTGATAATGCAGTATGCAATAATACCAACGCTATCTCACGACCAATTCGTAATTATTTTACGAGGTGGCTTATTCGTACGAATTTGGACGACCTCACTTGTACGATTTTATACGACCCCAGTGACGGTTAGGTTTAGGGGCGGGGTTATGTGTAGGTCATGCGTTCAAATTCATACAAATTGTGCAACTCGTAAAATACGTACGATTTGGCAACAATCATATGAATTTGTACGAGTGTGGTCGTGCGAATTCGTACGAATAAGCCACCTTGTGAAAAATTTACGAATTGGTCGTGAGATTGGGTTGATAATACTTTGAATGTGTTAAATCATTAACAATTATATTGAAGCATTTCAAAACGGAAAATTATGTAATTTGACAAATATAAACAGAACATAACTTTCCTTCAATTTTCGTAGTTGACCAGCATATAAACTCTGATATGTGGCAGTGGATCTCTGTATGTGTGTTCACTCGACTGTTAGCTGACAACTTTGCTCAAATCAACAGAAGTCAGTGAAAATAACGTGTTATTAGAGCGTTTTTTAAATGCAAACAGCAGTGATCTTGTGTAAAAAAGAACAAGGTACAATACAGGTATTTACTCAGGCCAAGACACACCATGAGGGAGTTTTTAAAGGAAGTTCACTGGCAACAGTGCACCTTCAGATACTGTCGTCAGATGGAATCAATGGAAAGGAAACAGTCTCTTATGAAAAGCGGGCGAGATCTTCCTCTGAGCTCTGTGAGGCCGCCTTGTTCTGGATCGAGTCTCTGCACTGTTAAAACACTAGTCTCTGTCTTCCAAACAGTTGATCGGTGGAAAGTTTGAAAGATGAAAGTGATACGAGACTGACAGAAGTCTTAGTCTTTACAGGAATATTAAAAACGGCCCTCAATATATTGCATATGAAAGCACATGGCCTGAACTCTTGTCTGTTTTTGTGCATACTCTAAAGCAAGTGTGTTTACTCAACTATGCTGCTATGCAGTTGCTAGGTGTTTGCTTACTGGCTTGAGTCAAAACATTGCACCCCTAAGTCTCTATTATATGCTTGGGTCTGTCCTTCAGTAAAAGTATGGGATTTTCTTTTAATCAATAGCACACTTTGAAGTAGACTGCTGCGGCCAAACCACATTATTGTGTTTTATTCACAGAAAGAATGAGTAGCGATGGACTAGCTTCCGAGGTCCGTTAGATTTAGTCTTCACTGTGTTTGCTTTAAGTGGGAGCAAGAAAAGACAAACTTTCCCTGAGCCACTGACAGAGGATATTTATATCGCTTAGAAGGCCCCTTGAATGTGAAACAGCGAGGGCGGTAATTGTGTTAGCCTGTAAGAGTTGATTTCTAATTTGGAAACCGACAATAGAGTGCCGATTACCCAGCATTTAAACACAATTAGTGAGAGCCGATAGGAGTCAATACCAATACCGAAGGCCTGGAGAGATAGTCAATAACTGACCCTTGCTTTACAACATGCCATGTAGGTTGGTATACACTTACCCTTCCTGGCTTTTAAATGTATCACAGTTTGCATTAATACTAATTATACATTGCTAAAATTCAACAGGTTATGCAATGCACTGAAAACAAATAAAATGCTGTAAAAAGATTTTTCACTCAGAAATTGCTTGTACATTTTACAATTACAAACATATACAAAACTCCTGCACTTTGAAATATATTTAAATTAAATAAAACGATATGACAAATGTTACGGCTTTCAGCCTTTTTAATGAAACAGCAAGTAACATTGAATTAAAAATGAAATTGCATTTTGTTGTAAACATGCTCCAATATTGTTTTATTGCCAACTTAATAAAAAAATATTATTAACAGTGTGGATCGATATGATTTAATAATAAAAATAAAAATAATAACAATTATTGTGCATTTCATACGAGTTGATTAGAATTCTCTTATCAACTGAAATAGATTTTTTTTTTTTTTGTAAAAAAAAAAAAGTCTTGTGATATAACCTTGAGATTGAAGGAACAGTTTTAATAAAAAGGTTGAAATAAAAAAAGTCATTTGTTTAACTGATTAAAATGCATAGAAGTTTGAAGGTAATGCTTAATCTTAAGGTGTATTGTTTACACGTTACAAGTACTTCATATTTTAATAACAATAAATTATGCATAATTATATGCAAGTACCCCTAAGCCAAACCCTAACCATATAGTAAGTACATGTTATTGATAAATATTACTCAGTACTTAAATGTATACAAGGACACCTTAAAATAAAGTTTCAATTTTATTATTAGAATATTAGAATCTTTTGTTAATGTCACTGTGCTTTAAATAGCATACTTGGAGCAATTTTGTTGTTATATGATAAAAAAACCTTAAAACAAGAAATTTTATCACAAAGAGGGACCAACTTAGATCTTTATGACTAGTTTAGTAAGTATCAAATAAACATTTAATCATTTTTATGACATGGAATGATTGGTTTAGGTTGATAAATGGCATAGCATATCATAAATGTTGTTGAAACCTTTGCTAAATTTACTACAAATATCATATTTTAAACCTAACATTAACAGGTTTCTGTTAGTGTTAGCCCCCTTTGCTTAAAAGGCTTCTCAAGAGTAAGAACATCTAAACAAATCAATACAATGAAACACATGAAGGCACACAGTCAGTCCTTCTCTCAAAACATACAGAGAAGAAACAGGTCCATTGTGTTCTAAATGTTGTGTTTGTGTTTTGAGTCAGAGAATGTTGTGTGGATGTATGTGAATTGGCTTTTGTGGTAATTAACAGGCCTTAATTACAGCTGAATGAGAGTGGAGAGCTTGATGGTGCTTTGAGGCCTTCAAAAGGCTTGTCTGTTGTCTGATTGGACATTGATCTCTGTGCGACGTCTGTAATTTAGCACGCGGACACTAAGTGCCGATCTCAAATTGTTTGTTGTTGTCTTGATGAGCGGGAGCTGCCAATTAACCCCTCATCATTAGGGTCGTTCATCAGCATTGGTAATTAAGATGCTAAACAGTGTTCAGAAGACACCAGCATCTTCATTTTCTGCATTGTTGAGGAGAGCGAGAGTGGTGCTGGGAGTACTGCTGATTTTCCTGGCAGGATTTTGATACATTAGCATGGCACAAATGAGTTTAAAATAGCCAGAATACTTTTTATGTATCATCACAGAAGTGGCAGAATGTTTTTTTTTTCTTTTTTTTTTTTTCTAGTCCAAACCATGAGGCAGAAGACAGGGAATGTCTGGGAATGCGTGCCAAATTCCCAAGTCAAGAAAGTTGGCTGCTATTAATAGAATAGCAAGTGATTATTTTTGAAGCAGAGCGGAATGATATCATTGCTTCGTTTGGATCATTATTTAAGGAGCTCATGCACATTTCCCGAATTACTCCAAACATTATTATCACCTCTTTATTAGATCATTGTTATTTATTGTTTTGACTTAACCTTTATACAGTCGCTCAGTTAACAACAAATCCAGGGATTGTGTTAAATATAAACCATTACAGGAATTATTCTACCAAATTGCAGATTATGTTTAAATTTTATCACCAAATGTTTTGCGTCATTTATAACAATGTAATTACAATGTAATAACTGCAGTACGATGTAATAATAAGCTTTAGGGAAGCTGTCTCCATTTCTACCTTTTTTCAATAAGCAGATAGAGTCCAAAATTGACAATTTGTATCACGTTTGTGTCAATCGCAGGTGTTATGATAACACTGCAGCCTCTGACATTCTCCAAATGTTGCTCCGTTTCTCCGAAGTGCATCTATCTCACCTCTACATTCAACTTCTCTCCTCCACCTCTGATGGAAATCAGCCTCTCCGCCCAGCGTGAGGCTCAGATGGATGCAGAGGGTCCAGATCAATACCAAAGGTCATTCTGCTAAAAGGCCTTTGGCTCCACAAGTCTGAAATGTCAGTAGTGAAATATGTGTCGGTGCCCTGAACCGGACAGCTCTATAGTGTCGTTTTGTGCCACATTAGGGTTGACGGAGCAGTAAACAGGCAGGTATCTAAAACACACTGGTTTGTTTTCCATTACGGAATGAAATGATGGGATGATTTAAGTGGAATTGGATGCGCACTAGCGGATAAAGACCGTGCCAATGTGCATGGCGGTGTTCAAAGCCAAGATTTGTTAAGTGCAGACCTCGTGTATATGTGTGTGTGATTCCAAGGTAAAGCTGGCAAGAAGATGGATGCCTGTTGTGTGTGGCTTTTGATGGAGAGAGGCAGCTGGGTGTGTGAAGAAGTGTAGAGAGCGGAGGCGGTCCAGGCCGCTGCTGTCCTCTATTCACTGGCTCTCGTTAAAGGTCCTCACCCGCTGCTTCCAATCAGACGCTCTTTGTAGCTCTCGCTCTGTGCCAACGCACCCGGCTCACAACTCACCAGCTCTGGCACATCTGTGTCCGCAGGGAGGGAGAGAGAGATGGGGATGAGGGGTGGTGGGCGGCAGGGCAGCGTGGATGGATGGATGGATGGACGGATGCGGTGTGAGGAGCTTGTAAGAAGCCATAAGGAAAGAACAGGCACAAATAAGATCTCTTTAATGTCGATTGAGTTTCCAACAGATTGAAAGCACACGAAAACTTTCAAAGACATTTTGTTTTTTCTTGGGAAAAAGAACCCGATAATCTCATACGTGTCTCTTCTAGAGTTTCAGATCTCAACAGTGTCTCAGTTTGTGCTCAGATTTGTCAGGATTCCAGTCAGAAATAGAACTATCAGAGATCTCAGTATAAATGTTGCTCATCGAATTTGGAAAAATTGTTGTTCTAATCGATAACATTAATTTAATACCTCTATAGACTCACCATATGTCAACAACTCTAATTTCGGTAGCACTTTATTTTACAGTCCTGTTCCTCATGTACATACTATGTACTTATTATAGTAATTACAATAACTATGTAATAACTAGGTACTAACCCTGAACCTACCCCTAAACCTAACCCTACCCCATGTAGTTACCTTGTGTTACCAGAACTTTCTTAGATAAATACACTGTGAGTACACTATAAACACATGAACGTACACGTACTGTAAAATAAAGTGCAACCCTAATTTGTAAACAATTAGTGCATTCTAGCAGTGTTTTCAATGCTTGTTTTGGCTAAATTGTGGGGAAATTTCATGAATTTGCATGAATTTTAATGAATGTACGATTAATTTGTATGATGTGATTCATGTGTGTTTGCATGATTGGATTATATTTATGGGTGGACTTTCATTCTTTCTTTCTTTAGTTATTTATTTATTTATATTTATATAAGTTGCATGCTTTTTCTGTATGAATCACAAACAAATTTACACAAAATGACCATTTATTGTCCAAAGACACTTTCGGCTCAACTCAAGAATCTTTAGTAAGAAGAGATTATTTTGCTTGCAGACATTTTTCAAACAATCCTAAAAAATCTACTTCCAGTACAGTAAAGTGATAGTTAGGTACATTAAGCAATAGTTTCTATATAGTTTGGTTAACAATGGTGTCCTTTCTTGACCCAACAAATTTGGTTTTGGATAGTTGAAAACATTGAAAATAAGCTCTTAACTTGACTGTAGTAAATGTACCAGTATATTCAAATTTTTACAATTTAACATTCACAAATCACAACTTCATTCTTGGACTTGGTCTTTCTTTGAGTCTGGGCCTTGGTTTTGTCCTGAACTGGATCTTGCAAAGCATCAGTAATTGCAATACCCAAAACACATCTTCAGCTCATTCAAATGTAACATTTCCTTCAGTTGCTTGGCCACAGCTTGTTGACTTTCATTAGAATAGTTTGAATTGTTCAACACATGCGTCATGAGGTTTGTGCCAATGTGTGGCATACAGAAGATTAGCGTGTAATTCTGTAAATCTTTGCTTGTGACTTTTTTATGAACTCTCTCGTGGATTTAAGCGGCTGATGAAGTATCTTTGCCAGTGGAGCGCTTTAAGCTCTCCATATATTTTATTAGACAGGCTTGTCAAAACAGACACCACATTGGGCAAACAATGGCAGCTCAAAGCATAACTCTGTCAAGGCTTCGAGCATCGGCATAAAGGTCACAGCCTCACCAGGTTCCAGAGTTTGCGCGGTATCGTCATCGTTTAGTGTCTCGTTGACCTTGTCTCTCAAAGCACGTCCAGGTGTTCAACGCCCCATCTTCTTTACAGCTTGACGGCTCTGAGAGGCGGAGCACGGCTCAGGTTAACTTCCTGTAACCCAAACTCCAAAGAGAGGGGGGAAAGGAGAATTAGTATGTACTTGCACAGAACGCACAGGCTATTGTCGAAAGTGGTGTCTTGTGTCTTGATCCCATTACAAAGGTAAATAAGAAGAGCAGAAAACTGTAATTCAAGTGTTCCCATCTCAGTTCATGCCGATGTCATGTGCTTCCCCTCTCCATTCAAGCTTGTATTGTGTGTAATTATGTGATTAGTCAGGCTTTTATAACTTGTATGGAAGTGCTAGAGTTGGTTGGTGTGTAATGGTGATGAAGTTTCACCTGGACAGTGTCCATTAGAAACATACTGCAGACTGGCTTCCTGGAGTGAATGGGAGCGTTCATCATCAGAGTTTTTAGATTTCTTGCAAGAAACCTTTTGATAATAATAGCTTTTTAATTCACTAGAGTGCCATGGTCATTCTGAAGTATTATTTTTTTTTTTTCAGTTTATGAGCGTTTGATTGGATGATCCATGATGCATGGATGCATTTATATATATATATATATATATATATATATATATATATATATATATATATATATATATATATATATATATATATATATATATATATATATGTCATCCATGCATCATGCATCATCCATATATATGTATAATACTTTTACTTAGCAAGGATGTGAATTAATAAAAAGTGACTTTTTGGCTAGGTTGAAATTATACATCCATAAATGAGCAAGTAAAAAATTTATAATTTTTAGGGAACAATTCTCACTATCAAATAGTTGCGTATTAGTATGCTTATAAAGCACATCTTAATGCCTTACTCTGCAGAATATGTGCAGAATGTTGTATATTATCTTAATATTTTATAATATTATTTATATATAGATATATACAGTATTTTGAAGTTTCAAATCAACGTTTTACAATGATTTATAAAGGATCATGAGGCACTGACTGGAGATGTGGCTATTTATTGTATTGTTCATTCATGTATTTTATTTTTTTATTTTTTTTTATTTTTTTTTATCGAAAGTGCATACTGAAGCCCAAACTTTAGAAATTCCACACATTTTCTCAGAATTCCACTTTGAATCATTCATCGTTTTGTTGTTTGAATCAGTTTGGATGTTAATGCAGGTTGTTGTTGTGGAGTGTCCTCAAAAAATGATTTGTATGTCATGTAATCAGTTGGTCCGACCATGCTGGATGTTGGAGTTCAGAAAGCGATGATGCATTTGCATACCCACAATCCTCTGTGTGTTGTGCACATTGGAGGCCCAACCTGACCTAATTAAATGCTGCTGGATAACAGTCAAGTCATAAGCACAGCTAGCATGGGCTTTTACAAAAGCTCAACTTTAACTTAAAGAGATTAGACAACTTTTGCAAGATATTAGCTGTTCAAAAATGAGAAAAATGTCCCTAAGCCTCTTGAGTGCGAGGGGTGAGCAAACAGGGGCTCTTTTGTTCCCGCAGAGGGGCCGGGCAGTGCCGGGCAGGGGCCTGGCTCCGAGTCGCTGTGTGCGGGACCCGGCAACACTGCTGATCCCTGCCCCTGTAAACCCAATCAGCTCCGGGAATTAGACAGGGATTAGACTCCAACCTACCAGCACAGCACTTGAAAACATATAAGGACCAGGGAAGGGGCTGTTCGGCCCACCCAGGAGGTCACGGCGGTAGCGAGAGGAGGCGAGTGACGCAAGAGGAGTAAAGGGAGACCAGAAACTCATTTGTGCATGAAGTCACATCATTTTTTGATTTTCACAAGAAAATCTTTCTTTTTTTTTTTCTTTTTTTAAAGGATGCATTAAATCGACAAATTAAATGGACAGTAAGAACAATTATAACATTAGAAGAAAAAAAAATGCAGCTGTTTTGAACATTAATTATAGAACCATTCATTAAACAATCTTAATTATTCCAAACGTTTAACGGTTCTCCAGTTCATGTTAACTAATGTAGTTAACAAATATTATCAAATGGAACCTTGTTGTAAAGTGTTTCTCATATATTAATATTTGCCCTCACTCACAACACATACAAAGATCCTGAAATGGAGCGAGAAATCCCAACAAATGGCTTTTCATCAGGTCAGACGGCTGGAGAATGTGATATCTCTGTGCGAATGTAATAATCGATGAACTCAGAAAGCCTCATTGTGGCCTCACGTCAATCTCTTTCACTCTGCGGTGGGCGAGCGGAGACAGATAAAGACACACAGATGCTTTGGTGTGTAACGAGGCCTGGCTTCTGTCATCACAAACCCCTCGTTGTGCCTGTGCAACCCTCACACACACACACACACACACACACACAGTGAGTGAGATAGAGGGTGGCTAGACACAGCAGCCATGTGAGGGGTGTCATATGGAAGAGCTTTAGTCCCGGTATCATCCAATCAAAGGAATGCTGTCTACGCCTGGATCTCCCACAAAGTCACCTCATGTGTGCCAGGCCAAAAAGGTGCAGGGGACAGAGCCACACTGCCAGCCCACCGCAGAAACACACACACACACACATACACACAAGTGTGTGTGCAGGTCATCGTGAAGTTTTCAAGTTTTAGCCCTTACACATGACCATTTGTTGTTTCTACTCTGTAGAAAGTGTAACACAGCTGTAACCTTAATTAACTAGTGCAGTCAGATGTAGACATATTTAAATTGAGGCTTAATACTTCACCAGCTAATTTAGATCTTACCATACAAGGCACAATTATTTTATTTTATTTTATTTTATTTTATTTTATTTTATACAATCTGGGGTTTAAAAGACAATATTCAGTAATAGCATTTTTGAGTTTATAGCTCAAATGAATAAATCAAGTTTGTACGAAAATTAACTATGATGAATTAAACATATTTCAAATCATAATTGATGCAACATTGACCGTTATCTTGACTTGAAACAACATTGAACTAAACTGATCTGAGTAACGTCACAGTTTTCTTCTATAGAAATTAAAATTGTCAAAATTGCTAAACATTTGACAACATTATTACTGTTATTTTAATGTGAAGCTGCTTTTTTGATAAATGTAAACACTGAACATAAAAGTTTTGTAAGTAATGTAAAAAAATGCTTTTTTGTGGTAAAATCTATGAACTGAATTTATTTCAGAAAAATGTATTGTTGAACTGAATCAGCCTTGATATATATATATATATCCAGTGCATGCAAATCTTTTTTATCCACTTATTTATTTCTATTTTAAAATATTATTGTCTAAAAATCCTGAAATGTTGGAGCTATCAACAGTTAAATGAAGTTAGAGCTGAAGATCATCTTCCAGGGCCAGTCAGGCACTCAGGTCTCAGGGTCCCAGCTTGACTCTGGGCCCTCTGTGTGCCTGACCTCTGAAGTGTCCTTTCCTTCAGCGCGTCGAGTTCCTGCACCTCTGCTATCTGCTGCACATTCTTTCACGTTAGCAGCATCACCCCAGCGGACAGCCTCTTCACCAGCCTTATACACCCTATCCCAGACTCTGTGTGTGTGTGTGTGTGTGTGTGTGTGTGTGTGACAGCAACTATCTTAGGCTCTGTTAATTGGTAGCCAGGGTTTTTGAAAACTGGAAGAGCTTTCGAACACAATCGTAGACCATGTCTGCATTTGGTAAGTTTTTTTAATGCTTAATTTTGGATAAGGAGTGAGTTTGTGGGACAGGCAACATTTGTTGTAGCTGCTGTTTGAGAGTTTGTTAGGATTGAAAGTTTTGTAAGGACACAATATCATTATTATTACATATAAATTATCAAATTCAGCACTCCAGCTTGTCTTTTATGTCATTTGATCTCAATGGTATAACATATAATTACACAGTACAGTGATTTATAGTTCAAGGACATCTTCCATTTTTCCTTCTATGACAGTAAAATCAATATTTAAGAGGGAAACGGAATGACATTTGTTTTCCGGCTCTGTTTCTCTCTGTTCCTCCCACACACTTGCTGTGTTTATCTCTGTCGGTGGCTGCTTGTCACATGCATTGGAGGGTCATTCATATTGTGTCGTGTGGGCCTGTTCAATCTAAGCGGAGTTAGTCATTCTTCATCGTCTTGTTAGGTCTGTCCTCCTCTCCCTCCATTCGACTCACCTTTAACCTCCTCTCCACTACTCATTCGGCTCATTTTCTGTTGAGCTCTGATGTCTGGGGCTGGAGTGGGGCTTCAGAAAGGCAGAGTTTGCCCCGAAGGCTACACTCCATCACTTCGAACAGTAAAACAACAACATCCTTTTCCTTTCATATGTCATGCGTAGCAACCTTATCTCTAAACCTGCACAATATCACATGTGTGGCTGAGCGCCAGTATAGAGCTTCTTGCTAAATGGCAAATAACTATATGTGTGTTGTGGACGATGATGGGTGATAACAGAACTCTAAATTAGAAGAAACTGTATATAAGTTCTGTTTAATATCCAATATCAGACAATCCAATTTTCTTTATAAACCAAGTGAATATTACAAGAAGAAAACTGTAATATTGGCCCATATTGTATCGTGCTTCTGCAATCCTATTGATTTGAAGACCAAATTTGGACTTAAAAAAGAATATAAAAATACAACTAAAAGGTCAGAAGTGCGTGCCTAAAAAAAGTAATATATCTGTACTATTTCTTTATGCATTTAGCAAACGCTTTTATCCAAAGTGACTTACATTGCATTCAAGCTAACAATTTTCTCCTAACATGTGTTCCCTGGGATTCGAACCCCCAACCCTGCGCTTGCTAACGCAATACTCTACCACTTGAGCTACAGGAAGACTTTTTTGTTTCACTTTTCATTTTGCTTATTTCCCCCAACAATTAAAAATCCAAAACTAATATATTATCCAAAACAATGTCCACTATACAATGCAGCAAATAAATAAATAAAAATCCATTAACACAATCGTTTTGTCATGGCCACTATCCAATATAATGGTGGACCTCAATACATTCAATACGGACTGTTTACTATATTTATCAAAAACTAACAATAATAATAATAATAATAATAATAATAATAATAAAATTATAATACAATATAATAAAATGTTCTCATAAAAAATAATATCCATTTTCGTTTAGTTTAAGTTGAAGTGCTAAATATACTAAAACTACAACTATTACAACTACTAATATTAAAACTACTATTAGAAACTAAAACTTAAAAAATAAATCTAAATCTTTCACTTAAAATGAAAATCATGATAGGAAATATAAAAATAAAACATTGTTTCTTATTTATTTAAACAAAATATGTAAAAATGTAATAGTATATTAATGATACAAAAACAACATTGTGACTGATGCAATAATAGTAATAAATACTAATATTGGACAAAATAAATATTGGTTAATCCCATATCTACAAAGCACTAATACTGATTATCACTAATACCCGTACTCACTATATAATGGTTCTCTGATCACATTGCTTATAAAACACAACTTTGGCTGTGCAATTCTCAACAAAATAAAAAAATAAATAAAAAAATGGACAGAAAAGAGCGATAAGGTAGAGGCTGTTCCTTCAGTCCATTTCCACAGCCCTCCCCTCCTGTCCTTGTACCTTGATTCCTGTTTAATATAGAGACTGATGAGCCCAATTTGGCTGCGTTTCTCCCACTGCTGGATGATTAATAGTGCTGTAAGGTAGCATCGGGGAGCTGTCCTCTCCTTCGGCCCCTCTCGTCATGCTGATAACTCTGCCCCGCGCCCTGAATTGATGACAGAGGCTGGCCATTTGCAAATCAAATGGAGGGAGGCTGACTGTAACTCTGACACCTCCATGTCCCCTCTCTTTCTCACAGTCTCTCTCCCTCGTTCTTCCGTCCTCTCGTTACTCCCTATTTCACTTATTTGTTAAGTGTCTCTCCCATTTGTTATGCAAATGAGACGGGTGAGAGCCGGGGGTACGACATCATCTCTAAAGCATGATAAATATTTGATCAGGCGTAATGGAAATTGTCAGGCCCGTCTAATTGTGTCACACATTATCTGAAGGGAAGTAGCAAATTTGGACATAGCCTTTGATCTGTCTCTCTCTCGTTCCTGTCTCTCTCAGCTGGTACATACGCTCATTTGCCTTCTTTTTTCACCCTCCAGTCGCTACAGGCTCCTCGCCTCAATGCTCATCACGTACAAGCAGAAAACTCTTATGTATTGTCACACGAACAAGAGAAGTTGTGTCATTGAAATCTCCCTTTCCTGTGTATTTATGCATGGTGTCCCACACAGCTCTGTATTCAGACCTTTTTTTTTTCTTTGTGTTGTGCATTGCATCCTTTGTAATTTTGTTTTTTTCCTGTTTAAGGAAATACGAGTCACACAGAGGTCTTGTATTTTTAGATGCATCGGACAACCGTTGGATAACACTGTGGTCTTTATTATGAATGGATCTGACTGAAATTAAATTTGAATTTCGCCCTTTGTCAGTTAGACTATAAATTAATAAGATAAAAGTCATTAAAACTACCATTTGAATGAGACAACTCATACATTTTAAAATAAATCATCTAATATACATGCATGATCTAACATAATGGTCAATATTTTGTCAAAAATGATCACTTTTTACTTCAACACCAGAAAATTCAGAATATTGTATATATATATTTTTTAAATAGTTTAAACATATAACATCTTGATACATTATATATTATTGATACATTACACTATATAATTACACACATATACACACACACACACACACACACACACACACACACACTTATATATATATATATATATATATATATATATATATATATATAATCATTCACGACACTACACTAATCAACACTATGCAATGCAGTTCAATGCAATATTTGCTGATGCCCCAAAGGTCAGCATTTCATAATACATTAAAGTTTTTAATGTACAGTATCTTGCTTAGGTCACTGAGTTTTCCTCCTTGTCTCCACTCTCTCATCTGTGACAGTAGTCACTGTCTGAAACCTCTAATCATTTCACCAAAGACTAAACAAGCTGATTAGTTAGGAAGGAATATATCAAATAGGAATCAGTTCAATCGTCACATGCCAGTTACACAAAATATTCAGGAAGGCCAACACAATAAAAGGACAGAAGATATTCATAGTTACACGCAACCAGAAATAGAGTCCATTTCATTAATCTAATACACAACTTATTAAAATGACATATCAGGATGGTTTTTAATAACATATATATTCTGGATGAAGTGGATCAAAAATAGACAATAGTATGTTACAGTTGTGTTGATATTCAGTACAACAGCACTCTGCCGTTAACCATTATTGGCTGTTTCACGCAATTCTGGGTTACTTCTGCTGGTCTATTTTAAACCTCACTGCCATACTTAGCAAGTGGGCTAAAAACTGCCACATGATTCAGACATGATCACTGTTTTTTGACTCCAAACTGGAACATGCTCAGCGAGGAGGCACTCGAGAGACAGGCGCAGCGCTGTTGATGCCTCTGGCTGAGGTTAATGGCTGGGTTGTGTGCGGAGAAAGCACTTTGCGGCAGTAAAGGTTGTGGAGTCTGCGCACATCTGGCTCTTGTGTTACTTTCTTTGCTCGTCTTCTGCATGGCCCGGAGGCACGGAGCGAGCTACCTGCTGGATCTCAGGAGAGCGGTGGGATATTTATTCAGCCAGCGTCCACTCTGACCTCCTGTGCTTCCCCCAGCAATGGGATGTCTAGTCGGAGCATTGAAACAAAATTTGTGGGGTACCGTGGGGAGCGGCAAAGAGCTCTGAGCGCCACTGTCTGACGCATGACAAATAGTTGCTCTGCGCCACTTCTTCCCCAGAGAGGGACACCTTATTTAGGATGTCACGCGGTGAGCAGAGGCAGAGATAACAGAGACAAAGCAGAGGGGTCAGCTCAGATTACCTCCGAGACCACCTCTGTTAAAGGGTGCCATTTGTTCCCAAATCGACCTGATGACCCCCCTAATTACCAGCCAATTATCTGGAATTCGCTGCAATTCACTGGCGCTTTAAACATCCAAATTACCATTCATTCTCCGAGCGCTCACCACGTCCCACCTCTGTACCACCGCACGTGTAGCGCGGTCTCAGGTACGAGGCGTTATTTATGTGAGCGAAAACCAGCCCGCTGCTGCTAATGAAGTCACATGCTCTGCTGAATTTTAATTAAGTGAAGGAACACGTTGCATCATTAAGCATTTAGGACATAGTGGAGTGTATTATAAAGAGGCCGTCCTAGTTACTGTAGCTTACCAAGAGGCCTGGCCTCAGTCGACTTTAAACAAAACACTCTTTAAAAAATGTGATTCTGGGACATGGAAATGCATCTAGATGGTGAGAGTTAATGTTTGCAAAATGTCAATTATTTGTATGAAAACATACTATAAAAATAAATAAATAAATAAATAAAACAGTATGAAGGTCCACCTGTGAACCTACTGTAATTATCATAAACAGAAGTGTAGGTAGACAGTATAAGCATATTCTGATTTGTATGATTTTTATGAGGTTTATGTAGATTCGATGATGCATTTTTAGACTTGAAAGTACCATAGAAACTCTACTGTGACTCAAAATGTACTTTCCCATTGTGTTGTGTTGAAGTGTAGCTTATATACATGATATATTTACAGGTGTCTACAGTTATGTAAGCATAAACCATACTTCAAAGCTGGCTTTCTTGTTAAACAAGCTCTTAATTACTATATATATAAACAAAGAAAACAAGAACTAATTTATGTGCAGTGAGTACATATTGAAGAGTTCAGTCTAAACCAACAAAACAATTCTCAGTAATGCAGTTAATCAACTGACCTTTATTTCATAAAGTATCGTTTTGTAGTAAAAACTCTCACCTTAAACACTTATACAGTTTAATGCAGTTTAGTCTCATCATGCACAAATATTTGAGCACAGAAAGCCACCATTGACCAATCACTGTCATAGAGTTTAGAATACCGTGTAATAAGCAAATTTGACATATAGCAAATGATGTTGAAAGCTCAGTTTTGGTGTGATTTCTAGGCCACTAGGAGGAGCAAACAGAACCACAAGATTTTTTTGAGGTCCCAAATTAGTTGGACATAACTTAATTTGCATCAGCCAATCGCATGAGTATAAGGGTGAGTGTATGAGACTTGTCGGAAAACAGTAATTATTTGTCATACCTATTTGGTGTCTTTAGTAGTGCATAAAAAGTGCATGTGTTTTTAATGAAATAATTAAGGTTGAGATGTTGAATTGACCTTCAGCTATGGAGTGGCAGCATGCCGTCTCCAGCAGTTACTGGTGTAGGTCCCCCGTTGGTCTGGCCAGCCATCGGAGAAGCAGATCAGGCCCCTTTTCCCAGAATTCTTAGAGCTGAGCCCATTGTTTGTCAGGCATGTATATGGCATTGTGCTGTGAGTGATTGTGGCCTGAGCAGGTTCTCAGCTCTGTTCTGCAGGAGAACCGGCCGCATTGTTCTTCATTGCACTTGTTACCATTTACTTTACTGCCACATCTGTTTTCCTGCTTCCTTCCCACGGCACTTCCTCTTCAGACCTGTTTTTCTGCTCCGCGTGAAAAATAGTAAAAATGAGAGAGAATTGATAGATTTATTGATTAGTGTTTGTGTCTGTGTGTTTATGAGAAATTCCCCTGTCAGGTTTTTTGTTCTTTTGTCATAGTTTAACCACATTTCCATTTATAGTATGTAAATTACTGCTACTACTACTACTGTTAATGGTAATGTTAATAATAATAATAATAATAATAATAATAATAATAATAATAATAATAATAATAATAATAATAATAATAATAGTTTATTCAAATAATTTATTATTATTATTATTATTATTATTATTATTATTATTATTATTATTATTATTATTATTATTATTTATATTCTACCCATTATTTTCCCTCCCTCACTGCCTCTTTTGCCTCTTCAGACAGACATTATGTCAAAACATTAACACAAAGCTTTCTGGAACTTCATTTAAATTCCTGCTGCTCAAAACTCTCCACTGCAATCACTTGAAGAGACAGTACTTCTTTCAACTGCTTCATTTCTCGAGTGAAGCTTTCATTACGAGGATAAAACCGCTTGAGCAAATTGTCCTCTGATGTGATGTGTTGTGTGTTTCATCACTCTCGAGGGGGACTAAGCGACCGGACTGACCACGCAGGTCTTCATCAGTCATAGAGGATCATATTTACGTTAGTGAGGTCTGACATCGGGGGAAGTTCTCCTGGCTTATGTTTAAGTAGGCTTGAACATAAGTAGATTGACCCTTGCTCACAACAGAACCAAATAAATGCACTTTTTTAAAACGGTCTAATTGAACCTGAAGTTTTACGTAATGCACATCAAATAAAAATAGTTCAAGAGTTTTCACTTTGCGAAGAGATTTGACTGTGTTTCAGTAAGAGTCTCTGTGTCATTTATCAGCCATATAGGCAGTGTAATGAAGAAAGCCTGGCTCTTATCTCTCAAGGAGCGTGTTATACCTCTGTGTGACATTTCTCATACTCGCCGTATCATGCAGTGGTCATTTCTCTATAAATGTCATTCTCAGCTGAGGCTGTGATTTATGAATGTCAGGTAAGACGGTGGCTATGTTCCGGCTGAGTACTGGCATACTGTTCCCTAGAAAGTTTAGTGTGCCGTGTCTAGTGCGACTTGAAAATAAATGCAACATGCACTAATAGAGATTTGAAACAGTATTCTGCATCACTGTCACATGAAGTCCCTTGTGAAGAAGAAGTAGACATTAGCATACTTTACTCCAGTGCTCCTCAAGGAAGAAAATTATATACTTTACAATAACATACTTAGACGTTAGTGTACTGAATGTAATGTTTTTAAATGCTTAATTGCGTACTATTTACAATAATATGAAAATAATCATTTAAATTTCGATCAAATTTGTTTAGTTGAACTTAAGACTGTATATATGACCTATCATTATGTAATTTCACAATTATTTATATTGTCTGTTGAAATATGCAGTATAATAGAATTCCATTCTGAACATAGAAAAAAAAAAGGAGGAAAGAGATGTCAATTTGAGGCTAATGATACTTCCAGTTAACTCATGCCAGTGCATTGCATTGTGGGAAACAGTATTTTGTGCGGCGTGTTCTGTTGTATACTCCACATGTTGGCAGCAGTTATGCGGTCACTGCATGCAGAAACTGCTGTGTGTGGATGGTGCTGGAGCTCCTGTATTGAGAGCTCAGTCTGGCCCCTTTAGCTCTCTCCTGGCGGGTCAATGAGGCAGAACGGCGTGATTAGACGGCCCAGTGCTGCGGCTGGCTTATTGAACGACCCCGGCTAATTCACTTGACCTGCTCGCCCGAGTCCGCACACATGAGAAGAGCAGGTGCTCTGTAACAGTATGTCAGTGTTCTGATCCGGTGTGATGTCTCATGTACACCAGTATCTCTGCTGTCAAATGTCTTTTTTGAGCTCCTCTTTTTCAGAGATGGCTCATTTTGTTCTGCAAAATGTTTTGCTCTAGTCATTTTAAGAAAATCATTTAAGGAAGTTATATTAAAATGATTTGGAAATTAAGAGCAGGATATATATATATTGTGGCCATAATTTAAAACATAAAATAAGTAAGTAAATGAATAAAATCCACTGACTTATTTATTTGTTCCTTAATTTTAGTAAATTGTTGACTCATTACTAATCTGCTACAGTAAGTACAATAAGTGCATTTTTTTGTTAAACTGTGGACATTATTTAGCCTAAAATGAGGGAGCAATTTGTTGCAATCTAATTAAAACTATAGGGTGCCAATTAATTTGTCATTAATTTATTAATGTTCTTATTTATTTCATATGATGATTTATTTATTTTATTTTATTATGCTTGCATTACAGTTTGTCCTGTGGAGAAGGAAAAAAAAAATGCTAATAAAACTAATTAATTGTCATTTTATATCTTCAAACCACTTGGTTTTACTAATTTGTCAACAATACAATTTTAATAAATAAAAATGTAATATTCATTTAATATTGTTTATTTTTGTACAGAAATATATCTGTTTGAATGGGACACTGAATGGCCATGAAGCATTCTTTCATTCACTTTTTGACATTTTATTTCCATGAAAGTAATTTGAAGCAGACAAATTTAAAACTTACCCTCCAGCCTTTATACTGTCGATTTCCCGCCAACAATGACATCACTTCCTGGAGAATAATGTCATTAAGGAAATGGCTTTTGTTTTCAGCAGTAACAGTATTCCCAGGAAAACATGCTTTGGTTGAAACAGGAAAACAATTAAGCAATACATGTAATTCTTCTTAATACATTTAGTTTTTTTTTATAAAAAATTGAAGCACCAGGATATGATCAAATATGACAACATCCACTCAAACCAAAGCAGTGAACTGGTATAAAATTCCATCTACTGGATGTTTACTCAATTGTGTTACTGTGATAAAATAAAATTAGTATGATTTATATATTTTATAACGTTTTAAGGACTTTGACATTGATGATAAAGAGAGCAAATTGAAGTAATGGGAGCTCACAGCAGCAGTTTCATTCTGTACTCTTTGTATTTGCTCTGTTTTTTTTTAAGTTTTTTTTTTCTCACTGTTGTTTGCCAGTTTCTTCTACTGTATCTTTGCAACCCCCTCCCCTCTCTCTCTCTCTCTCTCTCTTTCTCTCTCTCTCTCTCCTTTGCTCACGTCCCCGTGTGCCAGCAGGTCAGTGGCATGCTAACACTTTTGTCAGTGTGATTAATAGCATGCTGGATTGTCGTTAATTCACTGGCTAATGAATAAGAGCGGGGCCGGTCCAGGAGTAATCGGGTGATGTATAGGTGCAGAGTGCTCTCCGAGCCAGAGGTGAAAATCATTTCCCCCAACTCAGATACCATCGCAAGCCCAACCCATGGCTTGCCCTCTTAATAAAAATTAATGCATTTCTCTCTTTCTCTCTTCTGTAAGTCACTAAATGAAGCTGTATATTACACCCAAACTCAGACGTTATTTCTTGGTTGGACAGACACAGAGATGAATCTAGAAAGCACATCCTACAGTTTCATGCTGTTGTTTCATACTCATGTACAGTATTCTGCTGATATAGTTGTTGATTCATAATCTAAAATTCACAGACATGAATCGTTTGGTAATTCAATTTTCATAATTCCTGATATTGAAGTAGATATTGCTTATCCAACTCTTTGCAAATAATCTTGCTTTGCTTTAGTGAATTCTCCCCACTGGAATAAAACTGCTTTGAATGCAAACTGGCTTATATCCTAAACATGTTATTATTTATTGCTATCAGGGGTTTAAAATGAATGCTTACGGTGGCTGTGGTCAGGTGTAATGTCCGTGATATAGAGGAGCGAGTGTTTGTGGAGGAGATGGAGCATATGCTGTTCTGTCATTATCCAGACGTCTGAGACCTTCTGGCACTTATTAGCAAACCCTAGCCTTTTCCCGCATCCTCTCTCTTTCTCTATTTGCCTCTCTCTTGCCCCCCATGGGTGATGTTTGCAACTCAATTTGGCAAATGTAAGTTAGTATTGATTATTATTAATATTTATCATGTTTGTGAAAATGTCTTTTCCCTGGTGCTATTAATCTGTCGTGTTAATAAATGTCTGCTCAAGGCCTCGCGCTGCTCCCCGGGGAGCACAGCAGACTAGAATCACAATCAGGAACGGCTGACACACACACACACACACACACACACACACACACACACAAACACACACACACGTTCAGCCAGATTCCCGCAGGCCCTAATATGATTTTGGTAACTGATTAGGCTTTGTAAAACCAGGTGTGGGGATTTAAGCCTTCTAATTATGTGCATCAATTAAATGCTAAAGGTGTAAGAAATCTTTTTGCTTGGTAGCACACTGAATATTATTGTACAACCCCTTGGTTTTGGTCCATAACTCATAAGGGGTTTCCTTTCATTTCTGGCATGTATATTATTTTGGCTGATAACTTACAAAAATATTGTGATACTATATGTTAGCATCATAAATGAATTGAATGGCCTAATAAAATGCGTAAAAAAATAATCAGAATAAAAAAATATGTAATCAATTAATAATAATAAAATATAATAGTGCTATGTAATAATAATGTATTAATATTATCAAATCTAAAAAAAAAAAAAAAAAAAAAAAAAAGTGTCATTTTTGGTTATGCTTACTGGATAAAATCCGAGAGCATAACATTTCTCCGGCTCTCAGAGGCTGTAGTGGTTGATGATATATGCTGGAAATGTGTCAGCGTGATACAGTGAGCTCACGGCTCACATATTCCTTTCTTTTCTGTGAGATGAAGCTGCTGAAGTGTGCCAGTGTATTGACTGTTCAAACAGCCGAGGTGCTCGAGGTCACTTCTCTTCAGCCGCTGGACAGAGCACACACACATATTGAGTTTGCACCGGCCTGCAGAGTGTATACACACTGACACTGTTACTGTGTGCATGTGTGTGTGTGAGAGAGAGTATTGAACGGGACGTGTAAAGGTGTATTAGTGGGCTTACAGTACGTACCAGAGTGAGTATGAGGGATCTCCTCTTGTCGTAATGTTCCCCATGACACTGACCTTTTGAAGAAACAAAAGTGCTACTTAACGTGTTACTTGGAAATGTTCCCTGCTGCTTTTATGAGGGGAAACAGAGCATGTTTCTGGAAAGCACATTTTGTAATGCTCTAGACATTTTTTGCTTTACCCTCTTTCAGCATGTTCATGGATCAATGAAAATATGCGCTCACATCTTCCCATATTTATACATGTTTCATTTTAGTCTTGTGAAGTGTAGAAAATCAAAGAGAAAATCATCAAAACTGGATGGATGCAAAGTGGAACAGTTTTTTGATACTGATGATAACAAAACTTTTCGGACTGGCCAGGGCCATTTTTTTATTTTAATTTTTTCATTCAGTGAAAGCGTGAAGCATTTTCCCTTATTTGGAAAATCACAACATGTGCTTGTTTTATCTCCTAGTCCTACAAGTCTGTGTTTTTTTTTTTTACTCTGAAGTCTCTGAACAGTAAAATATGCAAGCCCAAATAGATTTGTACTTTTTAAAGGTGGAAAAAAGAACCACAACTTACCCACTTTTCCCTACAATGCTCTGGCACTTTAAATGGTCGCCCGATCTTTGCTATATTTGCTGTTAATGCGTTCTGAGTCGATACAAATCATTGCTGGGTGGTTGCTAATAGCTTTGCAAATTGCAAATTTGCAAATTATGTAAATAAACAAATACATGTTTGTTGTGCTTTTTTGTATTGCTGCATAAATTGTCCAGTTTTGGTGATTATATATTAATATGACATTTAAACAACAACAACAACAACAACCACAATAACAATAATAATAATAATAATAATAATAATAATAATAATAATTATTATTATTATTATTATTATTATTATTATTATTATTATTATTTAAAGTTGATTAAATCTTAAAAAATAAAAAATAAAACAATATTGTAATATTTCACTTAAAATATTTTAGAATATATATATATATATATATATATATATATATATATATATATATTTTTTTTTTTTTTTTTTTTTTTTTTTTATCGTACAACTGTAAAATGTCTAATGTATATGCCTTATTTTAATAGTTTTCAGACATGAAATCATAAAGCATTTATCTTGATGGAAAAGGGCAAGGAGCTCTTAAAAACTTTTGATGACAACTAATTGAAAGCATTTTGCATGACAAATTTTGGAAGTTGGCACATACATGTTTTAAGTCACCAGAAGAGATGAGTTTGTACGAAGCAGCATTTAATGCAAACCAAGTCATTCTGAGACACTGAAAACACATGATCTTGAGCCATCTTATGTAAAAGGACACAGTGTTGCACTTCACTCTGAAACATGCAGTGCATATATGTCTTTAAATGAATAACAGCCTTTGCTATTTGAGTCATGCACCTAAGCTAAATATTAAGCATGAGTATTTTTCTGAGTATATCAGAAGCACAAACAATATTAATAATGATCATTGTCTTAGCAAACATCACTAACTAGGTCTCTGGTGAACGGTGAATGTAAATGGCAATGAATGTTCAACCTGGGCTAAAGATTGAAGCCATATTAAGGAGTTTATTGATGATGAAATACTTCTCATGCACAGATTCACTCGGGTGTGTTGAAATGCCAGTGAAAATGTATGTACTGTAGGTCACAAGCCTGAGACTGCTGGCCTATAGCACAGATCAGCTCTTGAGGAAGAGGAGCACAGAGCACGGCAGTGTCTCTCATCCGCTCTATAGCTGCTTGCAATTAATACTGGCCCCAGTGACACTTTTACAGTTTATCAAATAAATCTGATGCCTTCGTGTCTGCGAGCCGGCTGCACAGTAGTTTCCAGTGGAATAACAAAGCTGAACAAGCGATTCATTGTGGCCGCAGCTCAGAGGAGACAAGGACCCCCAAGGTGCGAATTAATGATGACGGCCTGATGTAATCAGGATAAACAGTTCAGTATGAGAGCCAGAGCAAACAGACGTTCAGAAGCAGGCACTTCACTTCCGGGAGTGTCACGATCCAACATCCAAAGCATGTCAGAGCTTCTTTATTCTGTCCACACTTCGACTAGTGGCATAAAGTCTGGTTCACATTGCAGCTAATTCTTACCACAAACAGCTCACTTAGGCCGGAAGAGACCACGTAAACCTGGTAAACCCTTCTCACACTCTTTTATTTTTGCACGTTCTGTGTCCTGGAGGTTACATAAATTGAATGGTCTGCAGGGAAGCCGTTTGAGATTAAGGACGTTTTCACACCTAGCTCATTTGGAGCGTTTGTTCTAGTGCAGATTCTCCATTTTTTCTCAGCTCATTCAGGCATATGTAAATGCAACAGTATAGTATTACTGTATTCACTGTTGGGAACGTTACTTTAAAAAAGTAATTAGTTATAGTTACTCACTACTTGTTCCAAAAAGTAACTGAGTTAGTAACTGAATTACTCTATAATAAAAGTAACTTGTTACCAGGGAAAGTAACTATTTGCGTTACGGTTACAGTTTTCACAAGTCAGTTGAAATTAGTAGAACAGACAGGTGTTCGTACATAACTTTCGATATTTGTTGCACGTCAACCGACAGCAAGAGTTTTATCCTGCACTTCCAAGTATTATCTTTGTAAGAAAAGTGTTTTTCTGCCACTAGCTTTATATATGTGCGTGTGTCACACGTTCTTGCCTTTGACCACAATGAATTTGAAGTAGCGCTTATATCTCCACCTTGAAAATACCATCTTTTCATCAGATTGCTCCTGACTCGCCATCTCTGCTGCTGCTGCGAATCTTTAGCTGTTGTGTTTGTGTGTGTGCGATTGTGTGTGTGTTAGGCACCGCTGGCGCGTGTGTGTAAAAACATTGGCTCTGATTGGTTACCATGAAACACATGACTCTGCCTTAGCCAATCATAATCGATTATCTCGTTATAAACCCACCTCCTCACTCGCTGTGTGAGCCAGGGGTGCGTTCGGATTACATAGTTAATTAGTTAGATTACCCCGTTACTGAAAAAAATAACGCTGTTACCTAAAGCAGTTCTTTTAAACGGCGTTATTCCAAACACTGACTGTATTATAACAATGTAAATTTGTAACAACTGTAATTCTGTAAGAATATATTTAGATCTTGCAATGATGTGAACATTTCAGAAGCTCCTGTAACAACTGAAATCCCTGCTTCGGAACAAAGAAAAATAATCTACAGATCTGGAAATGCCCTCAGAAGTCTCCTCTTGTGTCCTAAGCAACACTTTATAAGTTAGATTTGTGTTTGTAAAAATGTAAACGGCTTTCTATTCTGACGGTTCTGATGTTTTGTTCATTAATATCGTTTAATTCACTTTTCAGGGTAACTATCTGTTCATACACTACAGGGTTTTTTAAAGGGAGTATTTAATAGATTTTCCTACCCTTTCTATGGCTGTTGAAAATTTACTCGGGTCATATGCCAAAAATGAGAACGTTTTAATGGTTTAAAAGCACTTTTGATTCTTGCGACCAGCACCAGCTAGGCACTGGTTGTAAAACTTTAACTGATCTGTGAAAAGGGGAAGCTACTACTGGGCCACATGTTCCTGAGTTAATTGCTGGTTCTCAGGCTTTGAGCAAGTACTTCTGAGCTTCTGTTCAACATATTTGTGTGTTAGTAAATGGTGTTACCAAAATAAAAGCCTAAATTAAATAGGTTCGTCATATAAAGTGATTGTGTCTCTTCAGAGGACTTCGATTAAACGACACAATTAAACCGTAAAACAAATACTTATAAACGTTTGTTTCGCTTGTATTTTTAATGTAATGTTTGACATTCTGAACACAAAAATCACATAACGTTTTGTTTATCATTAAAGCCAACTTAGCAGTAACTACAATTTACACTTATGCATGGCTTTGCTGTTGCTTATAAGTAAACAGTGTCTGAACGTGAGAGAACACAGTTTGGAGTCATAAACTTGTGTTGTTGGCAGCACATGCAGGGGGCCGTGTCTGCTTGATTGGGAGCACTCCTGGTGTAATTGCGGCCTAGTTAGACTGATTGCCGGTCCTGTGTTTGGATAGCAAACTGCAGCGGTGCTGCTACAAATTACAGTGAGTCCATCCATGCGTACTTGTAGAGTCGTCATCTTGGAGACCGCTCAAAGGCGTTTTTGAGACCCGCAGAAGAAATTTAAGAACATCGTTTCAGGTGAGATGCGTCCGGACGAGTTTGGAGATGGGTCAGTTTGGATCTCCAAGTTTGGACGTCGTTCTTATGATATCAAAGGGATTGCATGGCATTTGTGCTTTGTGATGCATTTAAAAACAATGCATAGAAACAGAACCTATTTTTAGCCGAGTTGTCCCTTTTTCAATCGTGAATGATAAGTACCGTAATTATGCTGTCGAGCTAAGAGTGACAATAAACAGAGATGCTGTCGTGGCATCAGGCCACAGGGTCATTTGCTGCCATTATTTGTAAATTGATCAGACAGATCTATGAAATAGATGGCATCTTCCCTGCAGCGGCCTGTTGAAGTCACAAAACGTCTAACTAACCATGAATCCTTCATGAGCATCTGTTTTCTGGTTTTCGTATTCACAGATCAGTGAGTAACCAGCAATAGAAAAATGAATGGTTTGGTTTGAATCGCTCAAGCTCGCTGCAATTGCTCGGTGATGTCAGTGGTCTCTTGTTGGTCGAAGTGGTTAAGAATCTGGACTTGTGACAGAACGGTTGCTGGTTTAATATCCACATGGAATGATACTTATTTTGATCATACTTACGGTTAGTCATTTGAACAATCCATAAACCTAAGGATTAAACTTTGGCACATAAATATATCGCTCCGTTTGTGTCATAAATACAAATGATAGCTATGTTTGGTTGAAAAGGTCTGCTATTAGTTTTCTAAGTGATCTGTCTCATGATTTTTGCCAACCCAACTTGAGACCAGAACATCATAGAGACCAGGGGGTTGACTCTTTAGACTCAAGACACTCACTTATCAATGCCCTAGCAAACAACCAGAATATTCTATCATACAAACTAAGGCCCTTCACATGATGATGATGAATTATCCAAAAAGTCTACACCACAATTATAACAGTAATGACACAAATCAATTTCAAAATGATTTTTTTCCAGTTGATGAAAAATAAAAACATTGACAGCCAATCATTTTATTAAATTAAATTAAATTAAATTATAGTATTTTATCTTATAAATAGTATTGCATTGCATTACATTTTATATTTTTTTTTTCCCTATGGAACACAAAAAGGACTTTTAAATAATCTTCATATTGTCCTAACAATTTGTGGGGTTGTGTCTTTTAAGCTCTAAAAACAGAAGCAGTGGATGCATTTTATATGAAATATATAGTGTGTTTTTCAGGTTTATGGTGCTATTTGTAGTCATTTTGAGTCCTAAAAACATGGACTATGGAAATAATAAAACTATGGACTGTCATTACACAGAAAAGAGCTACATGTATATTCTTCAAAAATTCTACTTTTGATTTTGATCAAATGGTTTTGGAATGACATGATGATTTTTATTATTTTTTTTATTTATTTTTTTGCTGCAACCATCCCTTGTACTTTCAGCCAATTAAATAGCTGGAGAAATTAAGCTAAAGAACATTTGCATTGTATCTCTTTATTCTGCTAACATATTGCAATTGTCTCCACATTCTCTTTCAGATGACAGTGAGGCAGTAGACAGCATGTACGACACAGAGCCCAATCTCGTGACAGGCGAGAGCGCAGAAGAGGAGACAGAAGACAGCATCATGTCCCCCATTGCGGTGGGGCCCATGTCCCCTCAGCCCTGCAATGAGGACTTCACTCCAAAAGAGGGCTCACCCTACGAGGTGCCCGTCTACATTCCCGATGATATTCCCATCCCTGCCGACCTGGAGCTCCGTGAGTCGTCCGTTCCAGGGGCTGGCCTAGGAATCTGGGCCAAAGTCAAAATCGACATGGGAGAACGCTTCGGACCATACAACGAACTGCTGAACACCACGGTGAAAGACACCACTTATGGATGGGAGGTACGTGGAGATGAGGTGGCGTGCATTTTAAATGTTGATTTTTATTAGCTTTATCCGGAAGTTTGAAATTCAGTTTGAATTTGAGAGAACTCACTTTAGGCCGGGTCCCAAATGACTCACTTGAAGTGGCCATGCAGTCTCGAGGTCTCCTTTTAAGTATGTCCATGCTGGTTTGGCTGACTTGTAAGTGCTCTAGGACCCAAGAACATTACGTCCAAGCAACATTAGTTCACCAAAGTGTGGACTCGTAGGAGGTCTGCAAGGGTCAAGTGCGCCATTTGAGACAGAACCATAGTTTAGACTCTGAAGATGAACCGGGACCTCAAAGATCCAAGGGCCGATTTGAGTAGTGCGTGTGGGTAAGCCAACCCTGCGGCCTGTGGGAAAGACATGAGCACATTATGGGGTAAAGATGTTCATTCCATGTCTGTGGGTTTGTTTTTCTTTTTTTTCCTCATCTCCCCCTTTTCTTTTCCATCCATTCCTGAATTTCATTTAATGGTAATTTTCAAAACCCTGATTACTGAAGATATCAGCTTTTCTCCTCTGCCTACATCTATTAGAATACACTCATTTGGTCACGCCACATGATACGGGTTATGGGAGACGCGTGGCATTTGCGTGGAGCCATATTGAACTATTAATTTTCATTTCAACATGACATCGGAGGATATTGAAGCTGCTTGGGTAAGCTCATTAGGGCACATGCTGATTCCCCCCACATGACTGATCAGACGTGAGCCGCTCTCTCTCTCTCTCTCTCTCTCTCTCTCTCTCTCTCTCGCTGTACTCCACTCCACTGATATATACCATTACACTCATTTAGAATTACATATGAGCAGGGGCAAGCAGAAACGTTGTCCTGGGCCCTGTGATGGAGGGGCCCACTGAGGTCCTGTATATTACATCCTACTCACTGGGCTTGAGTGAGAGGAGGGCCACCCATAAGAATTGATTTCTAAACATTTTGAACATTTGTATGCTTTCAGCAAGCATTAAAATCCAGTATTGTTAGATTTCACAATTTTAAAAGCATGATTTATTTATTTTATTTTATTTATTTTTTTTGTGACTAAAATCAGTGCAGAAAAAGTCAGATATCAAAAGAAGATTATGATGTACAATTGTTTCCCATTGTGCAATGGATTTGACTTTTTATTTTTATTGCAATGAATGAACTGGGAAATCATATTAATTTGTAAGATTTTTTGATATCCCTGCAAAAATATGAAGACAAAAGAACAAGCAAACAAACTTGTTTGAAAAAAATAAAAGCATTCCATTGAGATAATAACTGGACAGCAATTGCTGAATTAAACATACAGTATTTGTTAACTTTCTTTTTTATTACTTGGTAGTATGCAGTACATTAGCATTACAAAAATAGCCACTGAAACATGCAATAATCTGTGCAAAGCCATCAGCTACACGTAATGCTTTCAGAAGGCATTTTTCCCCTCAAGAAATTCATATTTCTGCTTTCGACGTGCCTAGTTTTATTCCCTAGAAAAGGCATTTTAGCTGTCTTGCTGCTTTGGGTTGGATTTGCCACTAATGATGCTCATCAGAATCCGATCTCAAGAGAAAGCTTATCTCTCTCTCTCTCTCTCTCTCTCTCTCTTCTCTCTCTTCTGTCTCTGTCTGCCTGACACAATGCTCAGATTTCAGCCCTGATTTACACGCTCAAGTACTTTGGCTTTATGTTTTATAAAGAGTACACTCAAGGCCCTGGTTGACAGCGTAACGATTGACAAGGAGCACATCTATGGGTACTTGCTCGCACACACACACACACACACACACACACACACACACACACACACACACACACACACACACACACACACACACACAAACTTGCTAAAGACCAGAGAGACATCTGTTGGACCATCTGTGACAAACCATCTATAAAACTGATACTTGTTAGCAGCTGCCGGAAAGCAGATGAGAGCGGGTCGCCTTAATTTTAGGACGTTTTGTTTAATTGCATTATTTATTTATTTTTATATATATTATAGTGAATATTAAACGTTATTTTTCTGTTTAAAATGCTTTATCCAATCCTAGCTTAGTATGCAGACAACTATAATTTGACAAAATAAATAAATTAAAATAAATAAATCTTACTGTTTAAACAGTTACTCTGTGGCAGTTTTAAAACATTGTTTAGTTTGTTTGTGATTCCTCACACGACGACAACCAATTGCGTGACTTTTGGGCGGGGCTATCTGTTTGTCCAGCCAATCAAAGGCAGGGGGAAAGTTTAGGAAACATTTCTGCATTTCTGTTTGTTGCTGCTAACTCTGCAGAAACCACACACTTCACCTTTAACCCTTTCGAGTCGATTAACGCATATATGCGTTTTAAATCATTTTCTCCTGATTACCCCGAAAAGAACTTAAATTACACTCTCAGTTTTAATCGTACAGATAAGAGCAATACATCAATCGAATCTGTAAAGGGTCTAGTTTTTTTTTTTGGATACAGATATAATAACAAAAAAACCTTTGTGCACTTATGAAATAAAGATAACAAACAAGGTGCGCTGTCTGCAGCCTTTGTCTGTGCTGATCGTCATGTACAAACACATCATTAAAATGAACTGTCACGTGGCAATTGTTTTGCTCACATCTGTAATGTTACATCTTATTGCATATTTTTTTTTTTTTTTTTTTTACTAAAAACAATCAATTCCCCTCCCTCAGAAACCTCAGGCCCAGAAAACATCTGTTACAAAATGTGGAAAAATAAAGGAAAACGTCTAAGCCGCATCTTGTCTGCCCGGTTCGCCATGGTTTTAGGGCTCTTATTAAGGATAGTCATAACAGCCAGACATAGATAGCCATCGCCGCGCTCCCCGTGGAGCTACGTCACCACACCGCCTCAACCGTTAGACAAATACACAGAAGTGAGAGAGAGAGAGCAGCTAAGAGCAAAGAGAGTCGGAGGTGCTAATAGAGCGGGATTACAGAGCGGCCACAACGGGCCAAACACAGACAGATATCCACCGAGTGTTTGGATGATGCTCAGAGCTCACACGGTTTCTCATGACTGCTAAACATGCATATGCCATAACCAATGTCATCCTCTGGGTTTCCGTCTGTGGTTCAGTCATGACTTTTCCATATTTTAGGCTGCAAGGGATCAAAATACGCACACACGAGACCTTAGATGCCAGAATTAGTAGCTTTAAGGTTTATTGCGGACTTCATTGTAGTTCTATTCCAAAAAATCTAGTGAGCTGCCTTGTTTTTGACTGTCTACACATGAAAATGAACCTCAAATAAGTGAACGATTTGAAATGATTTACACAGGCAGCAACCACACACACACACACACACACACCACACTAATACAGCTCATCATGTGAGTGTTTAGCATCAGCATTTATATAAGTTAAGTCAGCAACAAAAAAAAACTGTATATAACACACACATATATTAGGTTAATATATTTATTTATTTTTAATCTTATTGACAATTAAAAAAAAAATCCCAGCCAGTGTTTTTATTTTTTTATTTTGAATTAATTTTATTTATTACTTTCTTATGTGTGTGTGTGTGTGTGTGTGTGTGTGTGTGTGTTATATATAGGAAGAGTTATTTATGCAAAAGCGAAATAGAGACACAGACACTTAAGTGTGCACTAAATAGTATGTTTTCAGACACTTAACTGCAATTTAATCTAATGTCGATAATGTACACCACACTGAACAGTATAGTTAATTTCCCACTCTTTTTCGGCAGGGGCTGGTCAAACAGCGAAACCAGAAAAACTGGTGTGTTTTATTTCAACATGACACAGTCAACACATTTCTCTCTCCTCACCTGGCATTTCGAGGGATTATTGTCCTCTAAGCTCATGGCAAAGCATTCTGGTATTGCCTGTCTCCCTACATGCAATGTCACAGTCATGATTTTGCCATAAGATTTTCAGACAGAGCCGATGTCGGAGAGCATTCGCTGGCTGCTTCAAGTGAACAGGAAGTGCTCTGCTGTCTGTGTCCCCCAGGCTGTCCTGTCTCAACTGAAGAGGTGTTAACTCAGACTCATTTCAGCGAGACGGACAGCTCAATCTCTGCGATGCTTAGCCCCAGGGCTTCACTCCCAGAGACACTCTCTCTCTACACAAAGTACTGCTCAGGAACAAGAGACAGAGCCCGTCTATTTAAAAGCCATTATGATTCCCTTTATCACAACATATTAGAACAGTGACCTCGGACACAGACGCTTTCAATCAGATCTGTTTCTGAGCGGGACTCTGGGGGTTTAGAGGGTGGATGGTGTGATGGCACTAGCTGGGGTACTGCCGGAAGTGCCGAACACTACAGAACGTGAAGCGGGACGCTGGCAATCCAACGTGAGATGCTGTCAGATTACTTCAATAGGGGACCGCTGTCACCGAGCCTGTGTGTGTGTGTGTGTGTGTGTGTGTGTCTACTGCCAGACAAGACTAGAGGAGAGAGAGAGTGTACACAGGACATGTGTGTGTGTTTCTAAACTATCCATCTTCCCTGAGACAATTACTGACGGGGAATGTCAACACAAGAAAGAAAGAAAGAAATGACAATGAGTTTAAATGTGAAGTAGAAATATATTTAACAGATTTTTAAAGGCATAGTTCACCCCCCATTTTTTTTTTGTAATATTTGTATAGTATTAATATTTTTTTTTAGTACTTAAACTTATTTCATTTCAGTTAGCTGCAACATTTATAATTTTAATTTGTGTTTTATGTTTAAGTTGTTTATATATTTATTATTTTATTCTATTGACCAAAAACGTATATATATATATATATGTTTCATTTGTAACCACTATGCGTAGCACAAAAATAAAAATGCATAAACGTGATTTGATATCAGTAATATAAAACATAATTTGTTCTAATAACTAACCTGACATAAAATATCTTACAGTGTCATATTTGAATGCTCACAGAGATGAAATACCAGTTCGAATACAATTCAAATATTTAGTTAGACTTCCACTAGAGCAGTGATAATTAATTATGGTAAACACACTTCTGGCATTTCTTGCCATAATGATTGGTATAAAAATTGTATTAATTGGCTATAACTTTCTGAATAGTCTTTTGTGTCAGTCTTGCTTTGCTGATATTTCCATGTCAATAAAATGCAGTCTCAGTGAATATTGTTTAGCATTGGATAGTTTATGTGGATGATGACACTGATAGACCTTTATTTCAACAGCAAACATATAAGGAGACTCTTTATTCAACCGTGAAACAAAAGAGTCAATGTATGAGTGAATCAGGGAAGGAGAAAGCTTGCGATGGCATTTCTTTAAAAGCCAGATAAATGATGTGTACACATGCCATGCCCTGCCAGTGTCAGCGGGTGTGGTGGAGTCCATGTTAACCCCTGTGTGACCTCACCAATCTTCTTTACTGTCATTTAGTGTAAGCTTTCTGTACCCGTCCCTTGTGTCCTGATCAACACTGGCAGAGGTTTACGAATGTTATGAAAATGGAAGAGTCTCTCTTTTTTTTTATTTTTTGTTAAATCAACATGCAACAGAAACCTGCTGTGAGAATCACTGGATTCTGCCATGCTTGAGTGAAACTGAACAATCCAGTTATAAGCTGTGCTAAGAAGCACATGTGCCAAACCGTGAAGACTGGACTGAATGCATTTGAATGCATTTTTTTAAATCCACCTCTTTTTTTTTTTTTTTTTTTTTACCTATCAAAAGTATCTCAAAATTCACGAAAACTAAAAATAGATTATATATAAGTATGTAAGTAAATAATAAAACAAACAAAAACATAAATTGTATTAGCAATAGTTTATTTTATATTAGATAGACTAAATTTCATACAAGAATAATATTTTCTGAATTTTTGCATAGTTTAACAAAAGCATAGCATGATTGAAAATCATACTGGTAGAAATAAAATGTATACAATTTATGTTTATTAAAAAAAATAAAAATAAAAGTTAAACTTGATTGTTTACACACATATCGAACTTGTGTGTTTCATTATTTGCATAAATTACCATAGTTATAAAAGAAGAAGAAGAAGAAGAAGAAGAAGAAGAAGAAGAAGAAGAAGAAGAAGAAGAAAATAAAAAGAAAACTCTTTTACTCAACCACAGTTGTTACAAACCTTTTTTTTCTTTCTTCTTTCTGATAAACTCAAAAGAAGACATTTTAAAGACTGTTCGTAGACAAACAGTTAATGGTAGTCTTTGACTTCAATAGTGTAATACATATATATATATATATATATATATATATATATATATATATATATATATATATATATATATATATATATATATGTGTATATGTGTGTGTGTGTGTGTAAGACAATGGCTACAGTGAACCATTTTGGTTGAACTATTCCTTATAAAATAGCAAACTTTAAAAAAGCAAGATAAATATGTGTCTAGTACAGTTTTAACAAGGCCCTCATATATAAAAAAAGAAAAAGTGAAATCTGTTACTGATTGGACTGAAAGATGTTAGTGTATGTAATGAATAAGCTCTATTGATTTTACACCCTTAACTTCTGACTGAGTTTGGCATGACCTGTGGATGTCCAGACCACGGCTGGGATCTGTGTTCATCTGGATGGCACTCGTCCTCTTTTCTCCACCTCTTGGAAAACTTCAAAGGCTTTGACCTAGGGATGACTTTGTTGCAGTGCAAACTCTCTATTTGCCTTCATGACACAAGGTACTTTTCCATATCAGCATTATTCATCCTCGCCATTTTCTCATATTTGCCGTGCTGTTGACTTAGCGATACCTGCTGCTGGAAGTGTTCGCTTTGCGCTTTCAGTCTACGTGACAGATGTTTGATTCTCCATGGTTGATCCTCATATTTTTGCTGGAATGCCTTTGTTTCCTGATCCGCCTCTGACAGGCAGCTTTCCTGGCCGTGGTTGACTTTGTTTGTCCTTGCGCTAACATCCCTCTCGATCTGAGCGCCACGCCTCGGCGCTATCTGTCCTGACCCTGCCTTTCACCTCTCTGTTTGCCAGCCTTTGTGCTGAATGGCTGAGCCACTAAGCATTTGTGGAGATACTCCATCGAAACAGTTACAACTTGTCTGCTCACATTGTTAAAGATCTTGTGAAGGACGTACAGAGAGGTTGCCATAAAGGTGAACAATGCTAATGGTTTTTGGAAAGACTGAGAATGACTGACAATTAGACGGCCGTTTAAAGAGATGCAGCACATGGGTGATGTGAGTCATTCTCACAGAGTTTAAAACCAAGTCGTTCCCATTCATCTCAAGGCAAACTTTGCTTATGAGAACAACATATTTTTTGGGGATTGAGCACCTGAGATAAATGCCATGTGACAGCCACAGAAAAAATTTAATAATTTTATATTTTATGTAAGTCCATTTCACACCTAACAACAACAATAGGCCTATAACATTATTTTTAATTGACATAATATTAATGAAAAAAAATTTTTTATTCTTTTTTTTAAGAAAGCATTGCATTACACTGCACTGATATGAATCAAAATTATATGAAAAATAAAAGATACTTACCGTACAAGTGATTTCAATTGTTAACTCAACTTCATGTTGTTCCAAACCTGTATGATTTTCTTCTGTGGAATCAGGGCCTAAAATTAACCCTTCCCCAAATAAGTGAGTGAATTAAACCTTTTTACTCGCCAGCTGGCTGGTGACTTTTTTATTTTTATTAATTCTAACAATGCCTGAAAACGCGATATGTGTTAGCATGATATAATTATAGAAATATGCAATCTGATATGATGCACTGTGATATCGGTTTATAGTAAATGCTGCTCCACATGAACTCCATATGTCCAAGTGCTAAGAGTTAGTTATAACGTGCATTTATAATAATAATAATAATAATAATAATAATAATAATAATAATAATAATAATAATAATAATAATGGTAACAACAATAATAACAACAACAACAACAATAATAATAATAATAATAATAATAATAATAATAATAATGATGAAATAAAATGTGATTATTACTGTATTTAAATACTTTACATATCAATAGTATTATAGTGATATTTTAGTTAAATAAATAAAATATGTTCCCATAATTTCTACTTCCTTTTCATATTTATCAATACTATAATAATAATAATAATAATAATAATAATAATAATTATTATTATTATTATTATTATTATTATTATTATTATATTTTTTAGGAAACAGTGCGCGCACACACACACACACACACACACACACACACACACATATATATATATATATATATATATATATATATATATATATATATATATATATATATATATATATATATATATATATATATAATTATTATTAGTAGTAGTTTTTTTAATTGTTTCCATATATCACATCAAGTTTTTACTTAATTCATCGATTTTCAAACTATAATGCCCGGGATCATATTTTGTGCAAATATTCTCACTTTCTGACCCACATGGCATAAATCAATATGTCTCCTGTGGTCTTTGAGATCTCTGTTGACCAGCACATTAGTTTTGCACCACTGAGAGCCAGCCTTTGTTTATGCACAAAGAGACGGTGCAAGTCAAAAACACTGTAATACCTTCCACTCACATTCATTTTATGGAGGTTTTAAACATGCCATTAGCCAATTTAATCCAATTTTCCCAGTTTTCAGCGCACTTGAGTAGGACAGATTACACCTAATATTAAACATATGGTCCATGTTGCTGCGTCTACACCAAAGGAGCATTTTAGGAGCTTTGAAAGATGCCCGCCTTCCTTACGTCTTACCGAAACATTGTCAATTATTCCCAGGAACACAGTAATTGATAGCGGGGGAAGCGGGCAGCAAATTAAATGTCAAGATTTATTAGTGCATTGATGCCTTATCATTTGTTCATAACCAATTACCCCAGCTGTTAATTAATCTTGCGCTTTAATGGAAATTGTTCATGCAGCCGGGCGATTACAAGGTCTTTAATTCGGTTTTCTCATCTTTTCCTGCTCTCCATCTTGCTTAGCATTATTAGTGGTGTTTGCTAATGCAAACAACTCAATTAATATTGCTCATACTTTATTTGAACCAACTCATGACCCTAAGTATTAAACTGAAAAGTGGGCGATCACTGTTCTGTATGCGTTATTTACACTGATTTGTGATACATGCAAGTTTCCCAACCAAGTACCAGGTGGATCGCCCAGCGAAATTAATCAAACATTCCCTTAACCTCTGTTTCCATCTGGGTAAGAGCAGGTTACTGGAGGCCCGTGAGTTGTGCGTGCAGTGAAAACCCATCATTCATGCGTGTGTTGATGAATAGGCCCATCACGGTCTCTTGTGCCCCGAGGCCGCTCCAGACACTGCCTTCTCTCTCCACTACACTGAATGATCACGTTTGTCTGGGATGTTTACATTGCTAATTACACAGATATTTTTACATTGGAAGTGTGTATTTGTCTCTTTGCTGTAATATTTGTCTCTTCGCGCTGAAGTTAATCAAATTCACATTCAAGTCAGTGTTTGCAACAACTTGGTGTTTTCTTTACAGAAGCTAAGATCAATGGCTCCTACAGTTCGTTATAGCTTGTACTAAATAACTGATGTGTGCTTTTGACACTGGGGTCATTGTCAAAAATGGGTCTTTTGTAGATGAAAATATTTATAGTATAAATATGTTTTCATTTATTTAATTCGAAAAGGTTAATGCTGAAGCTCATCGTATTTTCTAAAATCACTTTAAAGTTCTACATTATTTCAACCCTGTCACAGTAAATTTGGAATTAATGTTATTTATCATTTGAATAGACACCATCTGACATTGCATTCTCTTTCATAACATGTTTTGTGCCATGTAAACCAATCAAACCTACAACATTTTAAATACTTAAATACTTTAAATAATAAAAAAATAAAATAAAATGAATATCCAATAACGGCTCAAAATAACTTAAAACATTACGTTTTCTTTTCTTTTTTTCTTTATTATTTTCTTTTATATATGTATGTATTTTTTTCACAATTATCATTCACCCTGTTACATTTTGTACACATTTTGGGGTTGAGAATAAATGCTTTAAAAAAGCTATTTGTACCACAATAACCATTCAGTCCTGTCACATTCAGAATGTTTTGGGGTTAAATGTCATGAAGCTGGAAGTATTTATTATTTTTTTCTTGCAATGACCATTCAGAGATGTTACATTCAAAATGTTTTAGGATTACATGTTATGGGGTTGAAAATAAATGCATTAAAAAGCTATTTTTAACACAGTAACAATTCAGCCCTGTTACATTCAGAATGTTTTGGGGTTAAATGTCATGAAGTTGGAAGTAAATCTTTTTTTTTTTTTTCTTGCATTGACCATTCAGCTGTTTTACATCCAAAATGTTTAAGGAATACATGTTATGGGGTTGAAAATAAATGCGTTAAAAAAAAACAATTTTTACTGCAGTAACAATTCAGCCCCGTCACATTCAAAATGTTTCGCGGTTAAATTGTATAAAGTTGGAAGTAAATCTGTTTTTATTCTCTCTTGTAATGACCATTCAGCCCTGTTACATTCAAAAATGATTTGGGGTTACATGTCATGAAGTTGGAAGTAAACTTGAACATGACTGTTTTTTTTTTTTTTTTCACACAATGACCTTTCAGCCCTGTTATATGAACATGGGTTACATGTTTTGGGGCTTAAGAGTTAATGCAATTTTTTAAGCATTCTATAAAAAACAAATGGAGCTCTGTTTCCTGAATGTTGCCAACTGCTTTTATTTTATATGACACACTGTACATAAATACAAGCGTATGTCACAGAATAAATTATAAAGCTCATCTTGCACTGCCATTTGATTTAAAATGTATATGGAAAGTCTACATACTTAAAGTCAACCAATTCTTTAGTGGAAAAAAAAGGAGGAGTAGATTTCATCCTGGTCACCATCCTCTTTTCGTTGGCCTTGAATGTTTTCAGATCATTAAATCCAAAAATAGACACACAATACTGTTTTGATTACCAACCATGATGGCAATAAAAAATACAATAAATTCATAACCAGACCAGCATAATAACGGTGTGGAAATAAACAACTCTTAAGTCACTCAAAGTTCAAGCTCTTTGTCATAGTTAGAGCAACACTCAAGCGCCCCAGGTGTGCCATAATGTGTGTGTCTCTCTTCAGAAAAGACTGATGTTTGAGTGTTATTCTTTCCTCAAGACGACGATGTGAAATAACAGCCATTTAGGAACCCAAAGACAATGACGACATTCTGTTTCACTGTGCAGAAATGTTAAATTTGTCATTATCCTGGAAAGGAGACTTGGCCCACTCACCAGCGCTCTCGTCTTTTCTTGAAACCCAACCGTGTGTCAAGTTGCGGTTGAGTCGTAGGAATAATGACTGTTTCTGTGCTTGTGTCTCTCGGCAGCTTAACCCATCCCTGTAAATCTGTCCTCCTCCTCCGTGGGACACATTTTTCACACTTATTTCCATCAATGACACCACTTGCTTTTCTAAAGAGCCTATTTAAAGATGGCCGCGAGTCCAAGTCCAGTGATGTCATGCATGTATGTTATGTCACACTAAAACAAGTCACCCGTCATGTTTTCTTAATGTCTGCTTTGAGAATAATTGTCAAATCCGTTTTCATATTAAATATTTGGACTCATTTCTTTGTAAAACATAATTGTTGAGTTTCTTTATTGCACTAATTCAGTAAAACGACACCTCATTTGTCGGGAAAATATCAGTGTGTGTCAGATCTCTAGTGCTTGGAGGGCCCGAGTCATTACGAATCCCGTTTGCTAATTGGATCACAATAATATTTATTTTTCTATCTTTCTTTCTTTCTTTCTTGAAAACTGTTTCAAAGATGAATTCAATTCTGGAACAACACGAGGGTGAGGATTTATATTTCTAGAATATTACTAATCCAGATCCAAGCTGTGTCTTGTGGCTCAAGGCTAAATCTGTGATAATGCACTCATAAAACAAGGTGGGCAACAAGATGCAACGTCACTGAGAATGTAACATGGCATCATGCTTAACAGCACGGAGTGTTCTTTAGCAGATATCAAAAGTCATCGAGCAGTAAGAAAGGTGTGATATGAGCAATGCTGATGTTTCTAAGGCCATTGTGTTCTCATAGTGTACTACCCTCTGCTGGAGAGGACACAAAATATATGTTTATATAGCTAAACGTATCTCTGTTTTGATGGGGCCTTAAAATATTTTCCTTAAAAATAAATGACATTATATATTCGGTGAAGCTTTAAACAATGTTATAATCACAAGAAGAAAACTGGACGTTTAAAAAAAAAAATTACATTATGAAACAATGTTCCCACATCATTTTTATAAGCTAAAGGAAGAAAAAGCATGTTCCTTTTGCCTGATGTTACAAATGCATCAAAGTGAGGTGTGGATATTGGAATTGGAAATATCTGATGACACTATACGAGACATAATCTTACTGGAATGGGATTGGAAATCCATGTATATTGCTACTTACAACGATTTACAGATGAGAGTGGGACAAAACGTAAAAGTTGTGGATGGGAAGAAAACCTCCGCTGCAGGGTTAGCTTATTAACATGCTAACATGCTAACAATATGCTAATCAAAAACTCTTTAGAATAGAGAATAGACTAAAGTTTTTCAGTTGCTTAATGTGAGGAGCCCAATTTGTGTGGTATAAAGGTCGCTTTATGTCATGTTGAAAGTGGTGCAAGGCTGCTGCTCAGACTTCTCTGTGAAGTTTTATCTTTCTCTGTGTCATTGAGCGAGTCTCTCCTCTCCTCTTCAGTGTCTCTTGAGCTCTTGGACTTCATAGCGTCTAATTCAGTCTTATCAGTGCAGTAATTTAGCCCTCACAGCTTGGGTTTCTGTCAGCCACCCCTGGCCCATTGTCCAACACAGCTGTAGTTTAGATAAACCCTCAGACGGAACAAAGTCCGTCTTGACCTATACAGACCCAATCGCACTTGTTTCCCTCAAAACTAATTTCTGCTGCTTTCAAGCCTGGGAGAGCGTAAGACGGGGATGAACAGGAGGGAATGAGAGAGAGAGGGAGGGAGAGGGGGAAGGAGAAAGAGAGGATTTAGATGGCTGGCTGCCCCTGGCTGCGTTCTTCCACGCTAGTCAGTAAAACACATCTCTCTTCATAATGAGCTGCTTTGAGTCTCTTCATAATCGCATGCGGTACAGAGCAAATGACCTTCCCCATAGGAAAGAGAAATCTCAGTGGTTTGTTCTAGACAGCAAGTATCACGGGAATCTTTCAGAGGAGGATCTCAGTATATATCTCATATATATATATATATATATATATATATATATATATATATATATATATATATATATATATATATATATATATATATATATATATATATATATTAGTAATCCCTAAAAATAAGTCATTTTATTTTAAAACATAACTATTTTATTTTATTTTATTATTTTATTATTTTTTATTTTTTATTTTATTTATTTATTATTATGATTTTTTTTTTTTATATAATAATTGTAATAATAATAATAATTTTCTTTATTTTTGGGTTAAATCAGGTTTTAGCTTACATGTTTTCTTCAGCTTTTGGGACTTGTATTTCACATGTGATTTGAATTCTTAGCGTCTCGTCCCGGTTTTATCCACTTTAATAGGAAAGCACTAGCTAAGAATATAAATCAAATGGTAAAATCTATTGGATCAAGTTATTGGAACCAGTTTATGCCCTTGCAAGTACATGTCTGTCTCCATCTTTAACTCTCATAGCTCATTCTCGTTTATCACTGGCGTGAGTCCTGAAGTCTCCTGAGCACAGTGGCATCTCGGGGAAGATAAGAATAGGGTGGAAGCTGGGATGGAGGGGCACATTAAAAGATCTCTTTTTCTCCACTGTCATCTTTCAACTTGATTAGCACTTGAAGATGTAAATCCAAAATCCAACTGTCTGTCAGGCTGTCCCGTCAAAAGCTGCCTGAAAAGAGGAATAGAGGAGAAGTGGTTGAGAGAGGCCCAGCCTCAAGTGGCTGGTCAGGCCCGGCTTGTCAGGGTCGTCCTTGAGTCTGCCTGAGCGAGGGGGTTCCCAGGGAGATGGAGTCTGCTCGCAGACACACAGGGATTAACTTTTCACATGGCTGGGGGTCCGTGCCTCAAAAGAGCTGACAAGCAAACAGCTTTATTAAAAAACCCAGAAGAAGAGAGGCTGAACAGGAGGGAGAGGGAGAATTCTTCACATGACGGTCCTGAGAGAGGATTTCGGCTCAACGGTGGCCCTGCGCTTGCTTTCTTTCATTCTGCCTTTTTTTCAGTGTAGTCGGTGTACGTAGTGTGTGAAGCAGGTGGTCAAGTAAAAGTTATAATAATCAATTAAAAATTATAATAACAATAATATAAAGTACAATAAAAATAATGTATAATACGTATTATGTATAATAATAACAATATATATTTAAAAAATAATTCCTTCTTATTAATACAATACATTATGCCCTACTTTTTAAATATTTATTTGATATATTTAAAACATTTGTATGGTAAAAATTTATTAAATATGTGTGTACGGGGAGATACGTAACACTTTAGGGAAAAAGAAAAATGTAGAACAAATTACTAGTACACTTTTTTATTACACTTTACAGCCATTTCCTAAAAAAACTACACACTTCAGTGTGTTTTTCAAAATACAGCCAAAACATAAAATAAAAAAATAAAAAAATGAATGAATAAGATAAATGAATAAGAATAAAAAATAAAAACATAAATAAAGTAAATTCAGTTAGGGAAGCTCTGATTTATTCAAAGACGACGGATTCCCTCCATAAACAATCAGCCCAGCAGCTGTAGACGGATTGTTTTGACTCCATGTGATAGTAGATCAGGAAATCAAGTCTGTTTACGACAGGCACTTAATATGCCCCGTGGCCCAGAGCGGGACAGGGAGGTCAGTGTGTAGGTAGAGTATAGCCTTTCACTGCTACGGACAGATAACTCTACCTATCTCTGTTCTAACATAACCACAAACCTGACTGCATTTCAGACACTAGTTACAGGTCGAGCACATGTACGCTAGTTTGGTTTTGAAAACAATTCAAGTTATATTTGATTAAATGCATCCTAAAATATATGCAAAACACAATCTACATGTTGCATAGAACATAATTTTTTTTTTTTTTTACAAAAGGTACAAAAGCTGTCACTGGAGTGGTACTGGAGTTACATAATCAGATTACTGTTTAAATAGTAACTAGTGAAGTATTGCATTACTTTAAAATTTAATTTGTATTTTTTGTTATAATAAATAAATAAATAAATAAATAAGCCAAGGTGACAAAAAGAAACAAAAGTTATGCAATGCATTACTTTCCATAAAAAGTAGCTGAGTAATTAAATTAGTTACTTTTGTATGGAATAATGTATGATTGTATTGCATTACATTTAAAAGTAAGTTTCCCCAACACTGCTGGTACCTTTTCAAAATACACACCTTTGTACCTTATCTGCACGTTTATGGTGCATATAAGTACCTTAAGGTTACACATTAGCACTTAAAGTGTACATATTATATCTAAATGGTACATTTTAGGAGCTTTTGAAAAAAGTACTGTTGTACCTTTTTTTCGTAGAGTTACTCTGATCACACACTGCAATAATGTTATAAACATTGTAAATCTAGCTTTTTTATATTCTCTTTTTTTTTTCATTGACATTGTAACACAAAATTGTGTGTTATGTTCCTTGGATATTGAATTAGTAAAAATGTTAACACATTTGTGAGGGTGTTTTTAATACAATGACTGAGAGAGCCACAGTAACTTCTCTCTGAATGCTGTTACTTTTTCGTTTTTGATTTTTTTTTTTCTCTGATAATGCAAATTCATCCAGTTACCCAACTATGACGACTTGTATGTATTATGTATTATACGATGAAATGTATTTCCCCCCCATTTATTTCATTTCTTGCTTGGAGAAACAAATGGGATATTACCTCAATCTTGTTCATAATTTCCAACCTATGAGACTGCTGCCTGATGATTACACAATCATATTGTTCTAATTAGACTGACTCCCCTTGAAAGCCATTGTATAATTTGGCCGCTGGTGTGGATGGGAAGGATTTGGTGAAACGCTATAGGTTTCTTGTGACGCCCTGGTGAAGTTCTTAAGAATCTACGGTTGCATGCTTGTTGGACAGTCATAGCACACCTTTCATAGTCTCCTCTGCCACGGCCATCACATTTCAAGATAAAACCCTCTCAGTCTTCCGTCCGGTCACTGTATCCCGCGCAGGGCGGCCATGCACGGCTCCTGAATCCTCTCGCAGAAAGCTGATCTTCTCATGGCCGGCAAGCAACATGAGCAACAATAGCAACAATCTGCTTTTTCTTTCCTCAATGCACTTTCTCTGCTTTTCAGTGTTAGGGGATGTTACTTTTAAATTTAAATTATTGCATTTAGCAGACGCGAATTACAGTGCATTCAGGCTATCAATTTTCACCTATCATGTGTTCCCGGGGAATCGAACCCCCAACCTTGCGCTTGATAGCACAATGCTCTACCAATTGAGCTACAGAAACACTTTCTTGTTGTTGTTGTTTTTTTTTTTTTTTTTTTCACAGGAACGTTGTCATACTTATAACATTTTTATATTTTACTAAAGCATAAAATACCATGATAAGTAACTGGAAAACAATTCTATAGCCATATAATTATTCTACTTTGAAATTTGTTTTCCATTTCGGAATGTCTGTTTTTGTTTGGTCTGTGTGGCTCCGCCCACAGCCAATTTAACCAATAGGATTGCCCTGGGTTGCCAGATGATGAAAAACATATAACAGCATACTACAGCCATGGAGGCCAGCGAATGAATTGGGTTTGAGATCACAGACTTTATCCAACCTAAAAAGCCTTATGAACCATCTAAAACCCGTATTACCAGAGATAATATAAAATGTATAAAACAACTTTCACTGTCAGTTGCGCTCATTCCTGTTGCTTGTTCTCAATCTGGCAACCTTTCAGAGCACAGAGTCTGAGGAAGATCACATTAAATAAAAATCTCAAGGGGGTTTGAACAAACACCACATTACTTTAGTAGTCTCTTGAAAACGTGCTGGTGTCTTTAATATCTCACCCTGTCATGTAGTTCTCTGGGTTTGTCTGGGTCTCTCCATCTGCTTCTGGCTGTTTAACAGAACTCAATACCACGTCCTCTGACCTGCATTTAAAGGCTTTGTGGTTTCCTAGTAAAAACCAACCCCTGAAAAACGACATCGACAAAAA
Source organism: Carassius auratus (assembly GCF_003368295.1). NCBI lineage: Eukaryota > Metazoa > Chordata > Actinopteri > Cypriniformes > Cyprinidae > Carassius > Carassius auratus. The sequence continues at coordinate 27,299,779 of NC_039250.1, forward strand.
AACTGCGATTCTGTCCCGCACGCTGCTACTCTTGCTCTGACATTGTGGCATCGCTTGTGGTCTGGATTTCTTCAAATTGTCTTTTTTCCCGGGAGCAAGGCTTACCAACTGTTTGAAGCGCAATTCAAATCTGTTTCCCTATGAACTCTTAGCACTTAACCTAGCGAAGAAAGGCCTTGATTGCTTTAATAACAATACGGCGGCCTGGGAAGTGAGAAGTGCTGGAGAGGCCCTACAGAGGAGCATATTAACACACATAAGGAGGAAATCTGCTCTGGGGAGGTTGATTAGGGTCACAATGAAGTGTCAGAGAGAGAGAGAAAAAGAGATATACAAATACCTGAGAAAATAGATTGAGCAAGCTGTAATTAGAAAGCAGACATGCACACACACAGACACACACACACACACACACACACACACACACACACACTTGTACCTTTCCTTCTTTCTCCATCTGCAACAAAAAAGTGGTTATCAGCTATTGTGCTTGAAGATCTAGACTTTTGCACAATGTACCAATATTGTTCTTGAAATGCTGCATTGAGTCAAAAGTAAGTATTGGTTTTGAAATAACTCTTGAAATCTGATCGTTTTATGCTTTCAGCAGCCAATAATTAGCATAAAATAAATCGTGATCACTGCAAGTTAGCGTACGTAATGTCTAGATCATATTTTGTAAGTTTATTCACTTCATGTTTTTTGGAGGATGAGGGCACGTCTTGCAACCTGTCCATGTTGGCATCTGGTTCTGACAGGAGACAGATTGAAACACTGACTTTAAATGCATGACATAAATTGAAAATAATCTTGGACCTAATATAAAACAAACAAAAATATTACATCAGAAATGCTGTCTTTCTTTAAAATCATGAATATTATATTAGTATATTTATATAAGTAATAAAAGCATTGACAACTTTTTCCAAATCCTTAAAAAATGCTTAGAAATTGAATATATCAAATGTAATTAATTTTATTATTATTATTATTATTATTATTATTATTATTATTTTACAGCAGTTAATTTGTTTAACTAAGCACAGCTCAAAGTTAAGAATGACATCATGGAATGACATGCAAATTTGTTATTTGAACTCAACAGATTGAAAATTCTAATACGCATCCTATTTTAGCTATGCACGATTTTACATTCAGTTTAATTTTATTCTTTGCCATTCAGCATAATAAAAAAAGTAACTGTTATTCTTTTGCTGCTATAAGAGTAGACCTAGAGTCCAGCCTGCCAGTTGAGAAGCACTGCTCTATGATCTCTAGCTCACACACGCACACAACACACACACACACACATACAGACACACACTCACATATTTTCAGTGAAACACAGGCTTATGAAAAGCAGCAGGGATTGTTCTTGAATTAGGAAAGTCAGGGGCACCTAAATAGGGTCTGAGAAGTAAAAGGGAAATGGGGGGTCAGGCCTGGATTGTGCTTGAATTAGCCAGACTATTCAGGTCCCCCTGAAAAGCTTCTGGGCTCTTTCTACACAAGCAAATTGGGAGGAAATCTGGCTATTGTCACGTGTTTTGAAGTGGCTGGGGCTTTAGCGAGGTGCTTACCTACAGATGAAAGTTGAGACAATGGAGCTGCACGGCGCAGGACTGGAGAGAGAGAGAGAGAGAGAGAGGGAGACAGAGAGAGAGAGAGAGAGAGAGAGCTCTGGAGAACAGGTTTTCAGGAGGAGGGAACGGCTTTAAAATGATGGCTTTGGCATCTTACATGCAGCTAAAGAAGGAATGAACTTAGAACTTCAGTAGTTTTAATCAAAGTGAATGTCTTATTTTAACTTTAAGATTTTACTATATGTAATATTAGTTCTGAAGTTCAAAACGTCTCAAACATTTAAGAAAAAAAAAGTTGTTGGAAAATAATTTTATTTCACTATGCTACATTCGTTCATATTTTGTGTAGAATATATCTTTGTCAGAATACTAAATAATATACTCTAATAAAAATCTGAAAAAGATAGGGCACAATGTACTGTGTTAATATGAAGGAATGCTTTTTGTACCTATTTATGTTTTTGTTTTTACAAGTATTGCACCTTTTTTTATTTGATTTGATTTTTTATTACACTTTATTGCATTGTGTCTTAGAGTTCAATCAGAATGTCCCCACAATGTATACATAATGTCCTGGCATTTACGTTTTTCATTGTGTGTGTGCAGTGAACTACAACTTTGAAAAGTAGAACATATTATTAAAAGTGTTTAATAATTTAGCTGTCTCTGTTTTTAGGAAGTAAAACATGTTGTTTTCGGTGTTGCTTGCTTGTAGCATTTCGTGTAATTCTGAAACTTCGTGTGAACAAAAGCTAGCGTGATGACTGAAATCTTTACACTACGAATGTTGCCAGTATTGCTGTGTCTCAGAGAATAAAAGGACAGGATGCAAAGGTGCTGTTATATTTAGCTTCAGATTATAGTCTCTGTGAGTTGGTTGAAAACCTTCTGTTCTTTGAAGAGGAGTTTGTCATGAAACTATACCCATCTATACCAGCGGGGCTTAAAGCAAAGTCATATTCCTTTAGTTTTATTACTTTCTTGACCTGAGTTTTGTGTTCAGAATACCATCACATGAGGATAGTTACTCACTTGTTTCACTGTTTTACTCTTGAGGGACATTTGTCCGTGAGTAAAAGTGTCTTATGTGTCTGTTAGTGGTGAGTTGTGTCCAGGCCGTGGCCCCTCACCTCTCCCCTCCTGAGGCAGCCCGTGTTTTTCGTCACCGCCCATACCCTCTTCCTCTCTTTACACCCCTGAGGTCTTCCGGAGCCTTCCTCAACATTCTGCCCATGTCCGCACTCTCATTAATCAACGTCAAGCTTCATCTGGAGGACAAGGCCAGTATTCTGTGCGCTGCCCCCTCAGACGCTCATACATCTCATTGTTCTGATTCACATGGGCAAAGAAACGGCCAAGAGTCCAACATGAAAGGGATGAGACTGAGAAAGAAAGAAGAGGAGGCATTTCTGCATCTCTCTCTCTCTCTTGTTCCCTCCCCTCAGTGCTCTCTCTATCTGTCTCTCTGTTCATTTTCTGCTAGTGTATGGGAAGAGACGGCCATTTTCAAAAATACATTTAGGTCAGTCTACAGTTGCCATTTGTTTGTTGTATGTGTAAAAACAACAACAACAACAAAACCTTTAACAATGAAAAGCATTAAATAAATATTTTTTAATTCAGAAACTATTTATTAATTAATTTATTCATTCATTCTTTCGTTTGACCGTTCGATTGTTCATTCGTTCATTCATTTGTTCAGTGGTTAAAGAAGATTCCTTCTTTATATATATATATATATATATATATATATATATATATATATATATATATATATATATATATATATATATATATATATATATACATAAATATATATGTGTGTGAAACTAAATGCACCATTTTTATTTAAATTCTTGGCCATGACATTTTTTTTTTTTTTTAGATAGATAGATAGATCTATCTATCGCTCGATCATACTATCATATTATCGTATAAAATTTCAACCCTGTTACCTTGATTTTAGATATAGATTTTAGAATGAAAAAAATATATATAAAGAAAGAATATAATTTTTTCACAATCTTGAGCACAATACTTCAAATTAAAGAAATCAAATTAATCTGTTAAATTTCCATTCCTGATACAATCAACCCTGTTACCTTAATTAGATTTGCATAATGTATTAGTATTTGGTTTTAGATGTCTTAAACAAATTATTTGCCTTATGGAATGTTTTTTATAAAAATATAATGCACTTAAAAAAAAAAAAAAAAAAAAAAAAAAAATCTTCTCATGGAACTTGAAAAGGCACCGGTTTCATAAAATGACCCATTTACTGAAATGAAAAACAGCTATTGAGAGGATGAGAAAAAAGAGGAGGAAGAGAGAGAGAGAGAGAAAGAGAGAGAGGAAAACATAGAGAGAGAGGCGACGTGTATGCCACTCTTTGTCCTGTGTTCATTGTCCGTTGTTTGTCATTAACCTTTGCTGTAGCTCCCGGATGGAGCTGCCACTTTTTATACAAAGACAGCACTTTTTTTTTTACCACCCTGGGAAAAAAGCATTTAATCATGTCTAGTGGGAGAAAACTCAAACATTTTTGAAAGGTTTTATGCTGATGCAGAAAGTTTTGACAGACAACAGAGTGCAAAGATCTGAGCAGACACCGTCGGTGGTTTGAATGAGCCAAACGGAAAATAATTTGGGCCAGCAAACCTGCCCGTTTCTCTTTCTCTCCATCTACCTTCCCGCCCTTTCTGCGTGCTGTCACAGTGTCCTGTCCGTCAAAAATAAGCCCTTTAGCTCCTCGCTCACGATCCTGCTTCTGAACGGGGTTTGATACGGGAAACACGGGATCCTGAATTTAAAAAGGCTGTGTCTGGCTGAGTTCACGTTTGTCTGCAGCTGTAGGTGTCAGTCGATGTTGGTGTTATTATGCATGTCTCTGTCAAAATGCGAGCATAGGAAGATGACAGACGTGAGAGACAGCACAAGAGCGTGCGACCCAGATGACTGATGACCCCCCCTCCGGGTCCCGTCAGCCCTGTTACTCCAGCCGGTCACATGCCGCATTCTGTGACTGTTCACCAATGGACCTCTGTCCCTGACACCGAGAAGCAATCAGTCTTTTCATCTGTGCACTCTCACTTTTACACACATACAGTTCCTCTAGGCACTTACCGGCTGGACATTGGGGTGGGGGCAAATTACATTGCCAATCAATCTTCTCCACCGACTTGATGAAATCTGTCTAAACTTTCGCTCTTTAACTAACCCTCTGAGGTCTATTAAGAATGCCTGGCGTAAACTGGACAAACAACAGCTGAGATTAAAAGCCATTCGCTTCTGCTAGAGGTGCTTGAGAAGTGGTTTCTTTGGGAGAACGAGCAAGGCTGTTGGGTTCAACAGTAAGATGTAGAAAAAAATGCTGGTAGTAGTAGCTGGTGGTTAAGACGTTTTTTTTGTATTTGTTGTTTTCTCAGCAGTGCCACCTATTTTCGGTTGGCTTTCTTCAAGCTGTCTGACTTCAAACGTGAACATTAGTGGTTTTTGCTAAAGAAAGCAAAAATATTTGGTACTGATTTTGAAGGTGTTGTTTTTACAATGTGATTACTCATATATACTGAGTTTGACTGAACCCTTTAACCCAGAGCAACAATGTTCTACCATACGTGATCAAAGAGTGAAAATTGTCTATTTCTTTTACTTCCAAAGAATCTATAAAAAGAAAATATGCTGTCATGTGGTGTTGATATAAATGTAGCCATTTTGTTACTACGTATATTTTTTAAATGATTGCTTATTACTTATAAAGGACAAGCAGCGCCACCAATAAAGATACATTTTTTCGAAGAAAGGCGAGAGATAGAAAGAGATCTTTGTGAGGACCCTCCTCTCTGCGCTTTTGGCTTAATCTTGAGTTATTTTCTCAGTGAAAAGAGGGCAAAAATACCATGACGGTCGCAGAGCAAATTTCCCAATGCCCATACACGGTATTAAGATGTCTCTGATCCACAGTGGCCCGCTGATCTCCCCTGTTGTCTTCTTCTCGCGCTCTTGTCTGGGACGGTGGCCAAGTGCCACCGAGGACACCGGGCCTAATAAATCATCCCTATTTCAACATCTGCAAGGCCCAAAGGCTACCCCTGACCACGACGAGCTCTTCTCCTTCTCACCGGGAGACTCCTCAGGGATGACAAACCCAGCATTGTCTCAGCTCCAGTGAAGAGGAGGCTCTCTTCTTCTCAACCCGTTTGACAAAAGGCGTCTGAAGGCCAGCTTTAGCCTGCCAGCCCAGATAGCTGGCTCTCAGCAGGAAAGACTTCTCCCTCTCTTTATCTCTCTCGCCATCCTTCGCCCTCTCTCTCGCTCCCGTCTTTTAATACTCTCCTCCCGCGGAGGTCAGCGGCTAGGCCTAGTCCTTTCATTCCCACTGCACTCTCAGGAGAATATAAAGACATCAAGTGCGGAGGAGGGGAAAGAAGCCAAAATTGGCAGAAAGAGATATTAGACATGGCTGTCACCGCTATTCTGTGGCCACTTTTCATGCAAAGTGTCGTAAGACGAAGAAGGGGGGGGGGGGGGGTAGATAAATAAACAGCATGGCGGAAAAGTTGGATCTGGGGCTTGTCGCATTATTCATTTTCAAAAATGGACCAAAAGGGGATGAAAAAATCCTTAACGATGCCAATTACGTAGAAGAAAGGGAGAAGAAATCAATTCGTAGTGTTTCGACATTGTATACTTGAGAACTAAGCTATTCATTGGCTTTTAGTGGGCTGCTTCAAGCCAGCATGAGGTCTGATGTGATTATTTGTGTGTGTGGCTGGGAGAGTGCATTTTTTACTGATACTAAATGCGAGTATAAAATAACTAGTTTGGTTAAAAGGCTTTCAAGTATGCTTTTCTACCTTTGCATTTCAGAGATCATTTTGATATGGATATGCATCATCTTGATATGCTGCATTGGCCCACTGTCTTCCACCTCAAAACATTTGGATTTCCAATTAACCCAAGAGGAATTGTGAATTTCCTGCTGGCAGACAGGCCTTGATGTCTTAATCTTCAGCATGTCAGTTCCATGAAAGGCGGCATTTGACAGTGGCTCACAGCATTGAACATACCCCCAAAAGACACCCAGCGACTCTAAAGAGGGTCAGGCCAAGCGGGCACATCGCAAGACCCAACTGTCTCTTCTGTGCAAAAGCAGCATATAGTAACAACATGTGTATTGTCTGTCTGGAGCTGCCTCAGAGTCCCAGGGCTCCTCGGGGGGCTGTAGAGCACAGGAGATCACTGTGACTTGTTAGCCTTGGCTGGCAGACATGTGGACAGAGTGTTGTTCTTGGATAGAACAAAGAACAGCATATAGCAGTATTAAATTTGCCAGCAACAGCCACAACATATATGATAATGACAGTAAACTGTCCACAGCTTCAATACAACCTGATAGTTTTTGAACAATAAGTTGGTGAAGCATATGCATTAACAGACAAGATTCATTTAAGCCCTGATAAAAAATGTTAAGCTACTCATAATCACACAGTAGTCAACTTAGTAGGTACCCTGTAATTTAGCTAACTTACAGCTACCCTTTAACCCTTATGAAAATTAACTATGGTTTAAAAAAAATATATAAAAATAAACAATGGTAACCACAAATTAACCATGCTACACTAAACATTATCATGGTGTTTGGAGTTAAAATGCAGTGCTTCGTCAGGAAACTCTATATGGTGCAGGCTGATGGATCCTTAACCCAAACTGGTGATATTCAACATATAGTGTTAAACTAATGGACGCAAGCTGATTGGTTCATGATGTATCTGCAGCCAATTAGCTTCCTGATCTACATTTAAATGCCTGGTTAGCATTCACTAGAGCAGTCTGCAGCACACTTTCAGTGTTCCCCTGAAGCCCTCCACCTCCCCAGCTCCACCTGTATAGATCTACTACAAGTTATTGTATTTGCTATTCGTGCAAATACTCAGAGAGTTTTCATGATAGAACTGTGGTTATACAAATGGTATTCAATAACCCCATCCCCGCACCCCCACCCCCCCACACACACACAAATAAATAAATCTACAAGTGCAGCAGTCATGGTTAGTTTGGATAAAACAAATATACTTTTTTTGTACTTGTCATTTAATCAGATTTATAATGTACATAAAACAAAGTGTTATTTTATGGCGCTTCACTATTTGGCTGAAATACACAAAATAATGCATTGTTTGACTCACCCGTTGTTGGGCTGGTGCCATCTTTGCTTACCCTTTTTTGTGTCACTACTTTTAGATAGAAAGAAATTGTTTTTTTAAAGATAGTGTGCTCTGGTAAGCTACAAGCTATTTATTAGATAAGCTATTATATATTTACTCCGTAGGTAAACTACCATTTAAAGAAGTGAACTACACCACAAGCTACTAACTAAAATATGAACCAAATGACTCAAAAACATTTGCAGCAATGTCAGGCTGTCTAGCTACTGCCATCCTAGTGCAAACTGTATTTAAGTTATTAGCAATCAGTCATTTTATTTAGAAAGAAAGAGTTTTTCTACAGTACAAACTATACTCATAATCAGCTGTTTAGCTAAGTTTCTGTTACAGTGCTGCCACTTTGTTGTTAAGTTATTAGTACCACTTCTTTTAATTAACTACTACACAGCACATACTGTATATAGTGTTGTATAATGAAGTACAGAACAACACTAGCTAGGTGTATTCTCTGAAGAAGCTATTTGGATATCTACAGTACACATTTTTACCAATGAGCAGATGCTTATGCAAAAAGTTCGGAGAAAAAAAAAAAAATAGCAAGAGAGAGAGAGTATATTTATGTGAGTTAAAGAGAGAGAGACCAAATGTCACTCAACATTGTGAGGCCACTTCCATGGGAAACACTGAGCTCATGCCATATCGCTCCTATAATGGACACTTTGAGGGGATGGGCTACTCTGGTAGGTCCCAGGGCCCTGATAAACCAGAATTCCTGTCTGGATGCAAACCCAAACAACATTAGTGGCCACACCGCTGCCTCGCTCCCCCCAGCCCTGCCCTGGCATTGAGCAGAGGCAGATTCCTCTGTCTCTCCCATCAGCACTACAGCACTTATCTCTAGATAGTCGACAGCGATAACACTCTTAACAACAGCTATGCGCCACCATGACACATTAGAGGGGTCTGAAGCTTTGACATGTCAGCCCCACCCCTACTTTAGCCTGGTCCAACATTAACACTGAAAAAGAAACACTGCTCATTTGGCAGAAGACCTTAGCTGTTCTCCTCGCTTGTTATTTCACGAATCACACCGTAAAGTCTAATGCTCGCCACAAGAGCATGTCATCGTTACTTACTCAAGGCCATGGTGAGATCTGTGTTTTCTCATACCAGGTACGGATGAGTTCTCACTCAGCACTGCCAGCTCGCAGCATCCCGCCACCGGCCACATCCATAAAAGCTTAGGGCCCATGAAGCAACATGGCTTAGCAAGCCATGCGAAACGTGTTGCCTTTTCCTTTTCATAGCCCTAATTTTCATTCCTCTCTCTTTTTTGATGTTTTGCTTCAGTGTGGGTGTAGATTTAAAAACAGTGAGAGAGAGAAAAAATGGCCTGAGTTGCTTTTGCAAACAATTTTCCTGCTGATTAATCTACTTACATAACTAACGGAAAATTCCAGTAAAGTGCAAATGAGTCCTCTGCACAATCTGATTTTGCTGTAGCCTGGAATTGAACTGCTGGTTTTGTCTGGTCAGAGGAGAACTGACCCCCCAACTGAGCCTGGTTTCTCCCAAGGTTTTTTCTCCATTCTGTCACCGATGGAGTTTCGGTTCCTTGCCGCTGTCGCCTCTGGCTTGCTTAGTTGGGGACATTTAATATCCAGCAATATCGTTGACTTGATTGCACAGATACTATTTAAATTGAACTGAGCTAGATGATGACATAATTGAATTCAATGATAAACTGCATGTGACTGAAAATTTATTGTTTACTATTGACACTATTCTCCTATTTAATACTTAAAGGTCCCATTTTTCACACTTTTTTGAAGCTTTGATTGTGTTCACAGTGTGTTTACAGTTCTATAAAGTCCCTCCTTCAGAAATACGTAAAGAGTTCTGATTGGGCCAGCGGTTCCTGTGTTGTGATTCGACAGCAGCTGAGCGTGTGCTGCCCTCCTGGAAATGCGATTGGTCTAGTTTTGAGAAGCAATCGGGCAGGAGCGTGTGCTGGAGATGTGCTTATAATCAAAGGAGCATTTTTAATGACGAGATGCGCATGAAAATCGCATTCGTTTTTTTTGCACAGCCCTAACATCTAGTTAACAAAGCTAAACAGCAATAAGTTACAGAAACTGTTAAACGCACCAACTTAAATAAGAAAATACACTTGGTCCATAAACAACCTTCTCCGGACAAAGAAGGAATTGCTCCATCTTTCAAGAATAATCTTTGAGCGAATCTGGGATTAAACTGATTGAGATTGAGAAAGCTGTCCTCAGCTAAATGTGCTGCACATAGTTTTACATGTGCATTATAATTTAACAAAGCTGATTGGACTCCGAGATGAAAATAACAGCGTTTCGACGACATGGCGACAAACACAAACACAGCTCTTCCTCTTCTCCGTCGGAGCGCAATAAGACCACGTCCCCTTTTTGTGAATTCATGTCGGCGGAGGTTAGTCAAAAACTGTTCTAGTGACGTCATTACTGCAGGAACTAGAGGGATGTAGTCCAAGCGGGTCGTTCATTGTAGGCGAATTCTGTTAAATCAAATATCTCGCTTGGCATTGAACTTTGAGCTTTAGAATTTTACAGTTATCATTAATACTCTAACAACAACAACATTACACACTAACTAAAGTTTAAAACATGGGAACATGAAGAACGGGACCTTTAATAAGTAGCTTTGTCAAAAATATGTATTGTTAAAAAAACTATATAAATAAAGGTGACTTGATATGACTTAAGATGGTTTGTACCCTCATAAAATGATCATTGAACATAAATGATGACGAGACCATTATAAACCATAGGTCAAGCCGAGGTGTCCGGGGCTGTTGAGATTCTCGCTAACAGCGTCCATAGTAACAACTTAATATTATCACCCATATTAGAAAAAAGGCAATCATGGTCTCGGAGGGGGGTTCGGTAATTAGATCCGCCTCTTGCTGGGTGTCAAGTCATCTTAGATATTTTTAATATTCCTCTGAGAGTTTGTCCCCGGCAGATAAACCAGTAATCACCTTGCTCAGGGGCTGATAGGGCTGTTTTGTGTTATCTAGCGGCTAATAAAATCATTTGCGATGAGCCGAAGTTCACGCTCAGAGACGCGGCGGCAGACGACACCTGTCATTAGAGCAGATGTCAGATTAGGAAAGTCGTCCTCTCCATATTAGGGAGTAGACGTGCTCTTTGAAGTAATGGCAATGATGACGCTGCAGCAATGTTTATTGATGATTAATATTATCCTAGCATAAGGTCAAGTTTTCTTTTTCTTCCGTTATGATCCCTAAACTGTATAAACACTATTCCTAATAATAGTAAAAAGTTGTGAAATTTACAAGAAAGTTTCTTCTCTTCCAAGAAGGCATAACTATCTTTTCTAGAAAAAAAAAAAAAAAACTAAACAAATTGACTAGACTTTTGAAGCGATCCCTAAACGCTGTCCTTTAGCACTCTTCCGTATTGATTTTTCAGCAGGGGAAAAAGGAGAGCGAGTCAAGGCCAGTCATAAAGAGTGTCCAAGGATGTTCCCAACATCACGCGATACGCCTCAGACATCTCATCTTTCAACTAATCTTTGTGGTTAAAGTAAACAGCGCGCTGTGAATCATGGGATTGCAATGTGCGGGAACAGACTAATCAATTTCATTAGCTACATCAATCATCGCTGGTTGACATTTATTGTGGTGGTGATGGGTTGATCTGGTGGACTCGGGGACAGGCGGCTAGAGTGATAAATGTTGCTATCTCTAGAAAGAGAGGATAAATAGACTGGAGTCTTTGTGGGAAAGAAGAGTTGGCAAGCTGGGAAAATTAATACATCCATCCGTACTACTATTGCATTTACAGTATATAAAGTCATCAATTCTCTGATGACCATTAGCTCATTTACAGAATCAAGTGGATAAAACTACTTTTTTCATTCAGACTACTTATTCATAATTATATTGTGTATACCTTCGAAGGCAATGTGACAAAACACCCCACAAAAATGGGGAACCATTCTCACTGTTAGCTACAGTAGTTGCTTATTAGGATGCCTATTATTAACACATTATTAACACATTGGCTGTATATTAAAAATGCATTACAATTATTATTATTGCTTATAAATCACATATTCTACATGGCCAT